>NC_051444.1:16369812-16430372 GCF_001649575.2 Kryptolebias marmoratus
ATTCTAATTTTCTGATATGATGAATTTGAGATTTTCATTTGTTGTCATTTGTAATCATCAAAATTAAACGAAATAAACATTTGAAATATATGAGTTTGTATGTAATGTATGAATATAATATACAAGTTTCACTTTTTAAATGGAATTATTGAAATCAATCTACTTTTTCATGATATTCTAATTTTATGACCAGCACCTGTATATTGCTTGCTGAATTGCATTATAACTCATGAGGAGAAGCTGTGGGAACGTTCTCTCAAATTACATACTGAATGAAAAACTGAATGTATGTGACTTTGGTGTCATTCAAACGGGTCTATAAATATTTTATTTATTCCGCATCAGCTTAAACTTTCTGCTTTCAAAGCTTTCCATCCAGGCAGAATAAAGTTCTAAAATCAGTGATACACAGAGCAGCATAAATATATATTTTTTAACATTTCATGATCTAACTTTTTTGCCTCTAATAGCCCCCATTTAAATATTTTCATTCTAATTAAATGTGCACAGGAATCTCGGCGTGTCTCATTTGCTATAAATCAACATTCTGTTTAATCAAGATGGCCCCTCAGTATTTGACATCTATAATCTGTATGCCGTGTGGGAAATTATTCAATTAACCCTAATTAACACAGTAATATTCTATAAAAGGCAGGAAGATTAGCCGACTGTGTTGCCTGGTTTCAAACCATGTTCACACCCGCTCTACAAGCTCATCTTTTGTCTCGGAGTGCTTAATTATGACTATGATTGCTAATTGTTCATTTGTATTTTTTCTATTGCCCTGTCCTGATAAATCACAGTCCTGTAATTCATCTTAGCCGACGCACTTCATCTCTGTCCTGAAGGAGCTCGTGCTGCAGCTCATAATGAAACGTTCATTGTTCTCATCATTTGTCACACTGTGGGAGAAGAGTGATGACACGGCTTTAATTTCTATGCTTTTTTTATTTTTACAGCAATGTTTTTGTTGTTTTTTGTCATATTAGACTATTTTTAACATGCACTATATAATATGCATTCAGAATGTTGCAGATTTTATGGTTTGTTGTGTGTTCTGTTTCTGTTTTGTTTTCTGTGGGTTTTTTATATAGATTAATTACATCCAAAAAAAAAATTAAGCTTTCCTTTGGTGGTTTTGGCCCTGTTTTCTTAAAAGACTTTATTTGTATAAGGAAGTATGGAAACAGACTGAGTTCTGGGAAAACAAAAGTGCTGCTCAAAAGGACTGATCATAAAATTGTTAGATGTTTGTGCAGCTATAGAGCAAAAACATAGCCAGACATGAATAATTAAAAACAGTAACCGTTAAAAAGGAAATTCAGAATGCCCCTCTCCATTTTTTCTTTTTATGCAAATAATGTTGTTGGCATTTACTTTTTCCACTGCTGTATTTCCAGCTAACAACCTGCCTTTGTAAATAAACATTTACAGCCAACTTTGGGTGACAGTGAAATCCAAACCATGTAATAGAAATGAGGCAAACCCTGCTTTCTGTTTAGAACATTAAAAAAAAAAGTAGTCTAAGTTTGCATGATACTTTAAAGGTCTCATCATCCATGTTGAGCAGGGAGGGAACCAAATGCAGGACAACAAGGCAGCAGTCAGGCAGAACATGTGAACTAAAGTAGTTTATTACCAAAACTAAACAGAACAAGAGCTTCTAACCACTGGGAAAACACAAAGGCAGGACAGACAAGGAATGGCAATGATCTGGAAAAGAAGCCAAGAAGCAAATATGTTCTTAAAAAAAATCTTTAGCTGTAAAACAGGTGTGTTAATTTGAAACAGCAATCGGGTGTGTTGGAAAAAAAAAAAAACTGACAAAACAAAACAACCTCTACACAATAAAACAGGAAGTGAGGTTGACAAAGCTGGTTAACACAGAGCAGGACTAAATCTAAACCAGGATCAAAGCTAACAACAAAAAAACCCCATCAAATCAGAAACACAAAGAACAAATCTACAGAGTATGACAGAAGAGGAAAAACTGGACCTGAACCTGATAACCTTATCCCAAACATTTTGTGAGATGGTGTTAATGTGGGTCATGTTACTTATTAACACAGTCAATGAACTGATTTTTAATTAGCCATTAATAAATTTAAAAACACGTTTTGTCCAGATAGATAGATATAGTTTGTTTGTTTGCAGCTGACTCTTTCCTTGGTTCACCTGTAATCAGACAGGGTTTCAAGGTAAATAACAAAAACTGGCTGTTCACCTAAATCAGTCACTAATTGTTGTTTATGTTTTTCAGACTTATGTCATCGTCTTGAATAAAGCTCAGCAGGTGTCAACCCTCCAGTATCAACAAATAATCCTCCAAGACATCCTCCTCAGATAAACAAAACCCTTTTTTTATTATTATTTAAAAAAATTTTTTTTTTTGTTCTGCAGTGAATCAGCTCTCTTTCTCGCCTCTCTTTCCTGTAGTCTGTCCCTGCTGCAGCCTCCAATCGTCTTATTGATCTCAAATGAAACACAGAACTCATCAATAAGGTCTTAATGTGAATTTGTTGTTCAATCAGTTGCCATTTAAATCATCCAGCTGAAGTCATGCAGGCCATCTGTTTTCTGCACATCTCACCAATTTGCTTTGTCATTTTCGGGGGAAAAAATAAAAAATAAAATAGAAATCTTGCAGTTCTCACTTTATCCTCTCCTTGTTGCAGTGTGAATCTGTCTGTAAGAATCCAGGAGTCACATCCTTTATATCCGTGTTGAAAATAAATGCTTTTCCTTTATCACTAATACTTCTGCTTGCCTGTTCTTGTGCTCTAAATGAGGTTTCATGAATGTCACAAATGAAGTCCAAATGCGACTCCATTGATTAGGCTGGTAATTAAGATGTAAATGTGGTTGTGGGGTTGGTGAGCGATCGCACCTGCAATAATAGCAGAGCGCTCTGAACATTACCAGGAGTCTGACTGCCTTATCGATGCGCTGGGTTAGCTTCTGTTTAAGTATAGGCTCTGCACCTAATTCCTGTTGTTTGCTAGTGTTGCATTGAGCGTGCACTGGCAGAAACTGAGCTACAAGGCAGTGACAATTTTCTCCAAAAGGGTGCAACCCTGTCTGGATTATCTGCTCAGTAAACTGCGGCTCTTGTGTTAGCCACCTGGTTAAACAAAGGAGGCGTTAACAGTTCGAGTGAGAATCACCTTTCGTGCCAAATGCAATTAATGTGGAAGAGTTTGTCGTGGAAAGGCTTTCACGTCTCATACCTACACACAGCGATGATGTGCAAGAGTTCAAAGCTAGACCTGCTTTATGTCAACCTCCATTATGAAGGACGGGTGATCATGTAATTGCCTGTGTTTGTGTCTGTTCGCAAAATATCACATGAACCAATGAGTGGATTTTATTGAATTTCTAAGAAAGAATTTGGGTGTACATCTACAACTGTTTAACTTTTAGAGTCAACCCAACCCAAGATGATCACCACAACTAATCGAATTTTTCAGTTGCAAAAACTGATAAAACTCAAGCTATTTTACAGATATTAAGGTAAAATTTGGTGTGATAGAAGCTGAGATGTATCCCTGACTCATACTCCGAGGGCTAACAGATTGTGCAAGATCTTTGCCTCTAACTTTCGCAGAAACTGTTGGAGTCAGTCCTGTTTGTCTGTTAGCATAATATCTGATGAACCACTGGGTGGATTTTAAAGAAACTCTCAGAGAACAATCATTGCCTGTACATCCCCATCTCTTTACCTTTTGGGGGTAAATCCAATTTATGATGGCCACCGCAGCTAATCAACATTAGCTAACAAAAACGTTTCCACAACTCAGTCAGTTTTTCCGATATTAGGCTGAAGTTTGGTGGGGTAGTAGCTGAGAGTCTATCCCAGTACATATCCTGAGCACAAATAGATCACAATATATCTTTGTTTAAAACTTTTGCACGCAAGATCGTGAGTGATATGCAATCCTTCAGGAAATTCTAGATTTAGTAATGCATTAGATTCTGCCTCTGTTGGTTTGAAGTCTTACAGAGAAATGTCCACTGAGTTTATAATTCTTTCATACAGTGACTGTTTTGAAGTTCTGCAGACGACTCTACTTTTTTTAATTGCTGAGAGTTGCAAGCATTTCATTATGCGTTCGCACATCGTGTCGCTCTCCGCGCGATGAACAGATGCGAATGGAGCAGAGCAGGCATGTGCAGCCGCTGGCAGCCCCGTAGGGTCCAGGCGCTCACACGTCTGTGTTAACAGTTTAGCTTCAGTGCCAGGTAGAGAATGAATGACACGGGGCAGGGTGGCACATCCTTGGAGATGTTTGTCAGGAGATGTCCCTCCCTGCTGCATGTTTACACTCACAGGGGCCACACTTGGCTGTTAGCGGGGAGGAAAACTGGGAAAACAGCCATCTTGTGAGAGCCAAGTCTCTTACTGTGAATATTAAAGAGAGACAGAGCAGGCGAGAGAGGGACAGAGAGAGAGAGATATCTGGACAAAACAAAGCTGGGTTTGGAGAGCCCGGAGCACATAATAAGAGCGGCTCTTTCACTGCACACCCAGGGCACTCTGGAAAAGTGGGGAGGCCGCTGAATAGGAGAGGAAGTAATAAAAAAAGCAAACTTCTTTGAAAAGAGTCCTACGTGTGTGCTTGTGTGAGTCTGTGTATGTGTGTTAGCTCAGATGTATGTTTGTAAGTGTTTTGTGCCGCTGTCTGCCTGCTTGTATTTGTGTTTTTTGGGCGAGGTAACATGAAATTCTTCATAAGAGACCGAAAGATTCCCGTTTCTGCCCATACTCTAATATCACTAAAGTAAATAGGTGGAAATTGGGTGAGACTTATGAAAAGGTAAGGCAATCTGTGTTTGTGTTTTGTTTTTTTCTCCTCTGCAGAGTTTGAAAAGAGGTCGAAAAGCAACAGCATGCCAAACACGATGAGCCAAAAAGGTAGGAGGCAGAGTAAAAGGGCAGTGGAGTTTGATGAGTGTCTGATTGCCATTCTGTCTGACATGCAGCTTAAATGAGCTAAGAGACCATTTGATTTCAGCACACATACAAACACAAGTGGGGGCAGTGAATTGTCTGGCTTTTAGGAATTTTGCGTCAGCACAAGAAGAATCTGTTGCACTTCAATTCTTCAGGAACATTCTCAAACTCATATTTTCTTTTGTTTCTTAAGACAAACTGTCTGCACTGGCAAATACGGGAAACAGGAAGAAAAGTGGTAAATTTAGGAAGTGGTGGCGACTACCTTGAGTTTCCCCCTCAAGGTAGTCTTTTCACCAGCCGTCAGGGACTTGACTTCTCTGATGTCCCGTATCCGACTAGACTTGCACAAGTGGGGTAAATAAAGAATGACAAGCCCTCCCTTTCACCTCCAGGCACCCCCNCGTCCCTCCCTTGCTGCTTTCTGTTTGCTGCCGATTTGGTAACAACAAAGTAGCAAAATGACATCTTATTACACCTCTGATTCGCTCAACGAAAGACGTGCCACTATTTTTTTGCAGACTTTTTAAGAAAAACAAATGTTGCCCTTCATGTTTTATTATGTGGTTACAAAAACAGACACGCTCACAGCGACTTCCCCTCTGACGGGCACATACACTAACACGCTTGTAGAACTCTCTCTTGTGTGGTTACAGAGATACACACAGGAGGACCTCACATAGAGTTTGTAACACGGGTTCCTGCCAGCAGATTGTTGATTTTTGACCACGGAAACCTCAGCACATTCTGATATGAGCTGGTGATGGTTTGAGAAAGTAATTAAGGCATCATATGTAATGCTGTTTGCTTTGTTGGAACTGTGGAGAAGCGCAGAGGAAGCAGATGACTAACTGAATAGACGAATTACGTGCCGCCATTTCTACGAGTTCAACAAAAGTGAGTTGCTCTGTTGCAGCCAGTCAATACAGCCACAAATAAGGAAGGAATGTCCCAATAAAACAGTGGATGTTCAAACAAAAAAATGAGGCTTTGAGTCTAAAACCTGAAAAATATGAATCATTTTTTTCTTTAATATGAATAATCTGTGTGCAGTGTAATTAAGGAAGGCAAGCTGTCAGTTTTAAAACAAAACCAGTGAGGGTTTATAAGAACAGTCACCAAGCAGAACCAGTAGTGCCTCCTTCAGGTGCCAAAAAGAGAGTCTGGGAACGCCATGAGTGCCACCCAGCCACCCCCATACCCATTCCTCTCCCTCTTCAGCTTCAGCTGGAACAAGATGGAGATCAATAGCTTGTGTTTGCCCATAGCAGTGCCATTCCTCAGCCGGGACACTGATGCTAACTATCAATAGCAATAAGGGCCTGTCTGAGACACAGTTAACTGCTCGCCGACCAGCACAGCTGTCTGGCAGCAGCTGATAAACATCTTGTGCCCAGAGTTGCAGCAAATGAACCACTTGTTTTGACTTTGTGGGTGTATTTACTGTAAGAATGTGTGTGCTTTTTTGGGTTTTACGTGCCGTGTCTGCTGGCTCGGTGGTTATCTGCACACCGCTTTGTTGTGTGCTTCTGCAGGTCGCCCGGCTTACTCAGACATCGCATGCGTATGCCCTGTACGTTCCGTGTTTACGAGCGTGTGAAGTAATGCCCTGATAATTCAAATGCGTAATTTTGAGTTTTGCTTCCAGGTTCCCTAAAAAAATACATAAACACTCAGCTTTCTGGGGGTGATGTCTGTAATTTCTTCAAGATGTCTGGAGAGTTCGGGTCCTCTCTAACCTCCGAGTCTTGGTGTGGCGGCGCGGTCCGCCTCCGTTCTGTGAAACGTCTCGCCATCTAAGCATCTCTCTTCATCCAAATACCATCCGTCAATGTCATATGAAAGCAGAGTGTGTTTTTCAAGAATTCGAAGGAGCTCAGAAGAAAGGCGTCTTGGTGGTCGTCCAGCATCACGGTGTTTCTCGTTAATGCAAGTCAAGCGAGCCTGTTTAATTAGATACAATCAAGTAAATTTGTATCATAGCAATTGAAGGATTTAATGATTGCATCTCTGTGACTGAGGGTGTCTATTCAGAGAAGAAGACGATTGCAAAATAATGAGAAACAGGCATTAGGTTAAAAAGATTAAAGAAGAAACCTGAAGGTATGGTTTCAAACTTCTCATGACCCGGGTGCATATTTTAGATATAGGGTATTTTTTAAATTAAAATGTCATATATAAATATGTCATTACAGACTGAATACATGTTGTTTGAATTTAATTTAGCTTTACAAACACACTTGCATAGTTTTTTTATTTGGTTTTTCGAGTAATAAAATTTTAAGCACCCTTGTTTGCAAAATATGCAACAAGATCCAGATTTCTGTTTTTTTTTTTTTTTTTTTTTTTTTTTCACAACAATGTGTCAGACTGCTTTGTGCGTGCATCCCGACCGAATGCTGTTTATTTCAAATAGGAATGCTGAGAAAGCCAACCGAACCATCAACAGAGACCAGTATTCCATCAATTTTTTTTTTTTTTTTTTTTTTTTTTTTTGTCTGAACACTTTCTGTCTGTGATACCTGGTTTCCAGGTCTACCAATACAGGAACGAGACTCAGTAATAAGTGAGAGGTTGAGGTTCTTCATCAGAGATGGGTCAGAACACTTATTTACAACTGAAACACTCTCTCTCTCTCACACTCACAGACACACACACACACACACACACACATATTCATCCTGAGTAAGCTGAGCATCACTGACTGCTACACCGGTACATGCAGACCCACTCTCTCTCTCGCTCTCTCTCTCACACACACACACACAAACACCACACAAAGAGTGATGGACGTGTGATGAGTCAGTGACCTCCTGCACCTCAGTGACACCCCCGAACATTTGCTTGTTTCCCCTCAAACAGGACGGCTCTGAAAAAAGGAGGAGGTCAGTGGAGATCATGTAAAGACAAACTGATATGGGGTGATGCTCCAGGAAGTTGTCATGGAGGGGAAGGGGTCAATGAGGGGAGGAGGATGGGGGTGGGGGGGATTGGGCTGCGGGACACTTGGTGGCAGGACTGCTGGAGGACAATAGAGAGGGTTTGATCTCTTAATTAATGGAGGCTAGTCCCTGCCACTGCAGGTACTGAACTTCTGATGCAGGCGAGTCTTTTAGAGAGAAACATGCTGGGGAAGACAAAAGTAATTTCACCTCATACTTCATCTCAGCATTTGTAAAAAAACAAATAAATAAATAAAATGTACAGCATGGTCTCTTAATTTACAAATGTATACAGATTCTTGTATATACTTGAAGTCGTTTTGAAATTGTACATCTTGGCAAAGTTATTCCTTCACGTGGGACATCTTGAACAAAGCTTTGCTGAACCTTTTTTTTTAACGAGTCATACAGTGACAGCCACTGTGAGTTGATTGATGGAAAATGTGGGCCTATTTCTCTGTTTCTTTGAGCATGAGGCCAGCTCACAACAATCCCTTTAATCAAGCTCCTAATCCTTTTGAAAGACGTCAGTGTGCCATTAATAAGGCCATGCACGACTAGATATGTGTGTTCGGAGTGATGGAGGTCACCAGCAATTAAAAACACAAAGGGAATTTATATATATACATATATATATATGTAATTGTCGTGAGATCTCCTAAAAATAGAAGCCTAATTTAATAGATCTTTAAAAAAGTTCTCTTAAATCTGACCTTTACCTTCTGAAGTGTAAATGAGACTCGTGGCTTTGCGCGTACATTTGACACGAAGTTCTCACTTGTTAAGCTGGGAGACTCGGCATCCTTGCAAACCTTCGGGTTTTGCCTCCTCTCCCTGCTCTGCTCTGCGCTGACGGTCGCGCGCGCACACACACACGCACACGCACCCTCACGTGCAGCTGACCCAGATGAAGGCCCGATCCAGCTCGTTGTCATTCTGCAGGCGTCTGCATCGAGCGGGCCCGTGAATAGAAACCCCACCACGTGTTGAATACGGTGTCAGACAGCTCGAGTTGGGGGGGGGGGCTTCTTGTTAGAAATACACCGTGTGAGGAGGGTCACTAACAGATTCCACCGCTTTAAAACTACCACATTATGCGCTCAAACGCGCCGTGTTCCTGCGTTATATGATCAATCATGACATTGTCAGCGATAATAGTGAGTGATGGCGCGCGGGCAGGACCCGCTCTGATACGGCGCGCGCGCGCGCGGCATCGATTTGCGCGCGACACGCCAAAAACGCGCAGCGTGCGTCAAAGACTTTGACTCAGAATGGGTCTCTTTTGTTCGTTTTGACGACGAGCGCGTTGATGTGACAGCTTAATTGCTATTATTATTATTATTATTATATTTTATTGAATAAAAAAATAATTTATTTTTTTGTATATTTTATGTGATGATTAATGGTGGAAATATGAAAAGCTGAGATCATTTCCGTTAGTTTTGCTCTTGCAGGTTTCAAATCTGAACTTTATTAGAGCTGCTGTATGATTAACAACAACAATAATATTAATGTTAATAATATGCAGATAAATGCGTGCCCAAAAAATAAACAAATGCTAAAGTCAGAGTTTGGAACTTGTCCTTGGGTGTCACTCAGCCCTGACTGTTAACACTGTATCCCGCACCGTCCCGAGTGAATCCCATTTAAACCGTCTGCCTCTCGCCTGGGCTGCAAATCACCCTGTTTACAATCTCACACCGACACTCACATCAATTAACTGCCCATTGATTTTCCCGCCCGGGACATTACAATATTGCAGTACAATATCCTTTTTTCTTTTTTTTTCTTTCTTTCCTCTTGCAGCATTTTAAACTTTGGTGCTCATAATTGCTGGGGGCATTTTTTTTTCCAGAGGTAAACGCGCGTTTATCTCTGATAGTGATCTTTTTTTTTTTTTTGACTCTGATGGTCACAACTTAAATTTCCATTTCATTATCTATCAGTTGAATTTATGCCTTTTAAAGCAATAAAAGTTTGGGTAATTTTCTGACATAACGCAGTGAAGAAGAAGACGAAAGAAAGAAAAAAAAGAAGTAAAAGAAGATCACTCAGGGCCATCAGAGGTATTTGATTTCCCCCCCTTGCTCTCTTCTCTTTTTTTCATGAATAAGTAAATAGTAAGGCTAGTCGAAACTAAAAGATAGCTGACACGAGAGTGGACCAGATCCATCTAGCCCGCAGCTGCTCTTTAAATATTCAGGGAAAAATAATGGCATCCGAGGCATCACCTATAGTAACGTTATTATCTTCATTTCTCAAAATCAGCCCGACTGAGAGCTTCGTTTATCTTTTTCAGGTAATAAATCTGCTCGACTCAGCGCTCACTGGAGCTCCCGGGGGACCTTTTGCTCCCCTAAAAACATTCCAACTCAGGGCACACTCCTGCTGGAAATAATAATAATAATAATAATAATAATAATAATAATAATAATAATAATAATAATAATAATAATAATAATAATAATGAGAAGATGAAGAAATAAATAAAAAATAATAACTGGCGCTGCAGTTGCATTGACTTTAACAATATTACAATTAATTTTCAGTTAAAAAACAAGTATTTGAATTAACAATATTAAATCAACTGTCAACTAAATTTTTCACAAGAACAGATTTATTTTTATTTATGTTACTTTAAACAACCACCAGATGATGGTGGTTTAAAGACGAGTTTTGTAATAATTCAGTGTGTCCATGTTGTGTCTGAGAGCCGAGCTGTCTCTGTCGAAAAAGGAAAAAAAAAAAAAAAGTTTGAGTAAGAAATTAAAAGTTTCATTTATCCCCATTCCCCATTCGGATGAGCAGACTTGGTTCTCTGCGCTTCCTTCTCTCACTGATCACCATCCCGGCGCGCGCAGCACGTTTGGGTCTGCTGTGCGCTCTCAGATGGAGAGAGAGAGAGAGAGAGAGAGAGAGAGAGAGAGAGAGAGAGGGAGGGAGAGGGAGGGAGAGAGGAGGGGAAACTAAGGAGAAGGGCTGGCAGCAGGAGGAGGAGGAGGTGAGTGGCAGTGTGACTGAGCAGCCCGGTGGCCAATCGCGTCCCCGATGGGCCGGGCTCCGCGCCTGTCCCACTGCCGCACGGGCCCTCAAAGTTTGTTTATTCGCGGAACAGCAGTGCGTGATGAAAACGTGTTAGTAAGTAACTCCCTTTCTGTTAATTACAATTAAATTCATATGAAAACAAGCCCCGCTCGGGACGACGAGCCACGCGGCGTGGACTTTTTTTTTTTTTTTTGGTTTTGGAGAAGGAGAGAGCGCGGTGCCGTTTTTGGTTTTTGTTTTCTTTTTACGCGCGGGGAACATGCTCGCTGTTTTGCGGGAGGCGGGTGGTGGCACGCGCACCGGCAGCCCCCGCTTCTTCTTCCAACTCCTCAGCCAGTAAGGTGCTCAACGCGAGACACAGAGCCGAACTCCCCCTGCGAACAGCTGAACGCGAGGAGCCGAGCCGGGAACCGGGCGAGCTGCGGAGAGCCACAGAGCCGGAGAGGAGAAAGTTGGTTGGAGCTCGCGCGTCTACTTCGGGGTGAGGTGGAAAGGGGGGGACAAAAACAGACAAAAAGCAAACTGATCGCGTCTCCAACCACTGTGAGAGACTGAAAGATCCCGTCGCAGGAATGGACTTGAGAAGCTGACATCCCCCCACCCCTCCTTGTAGTGGTCAAGATAAAGCGCTTGGCTCTGGCTAACACAAGGGGTTAAAGCGTTTCCAAAGGGAGTTTGGAAAAGCCAGCCTTTTTTTCCCCGCACGGATCAACTCATTGGGTGGGAGCTGAGAGAGAGACAAGAGTCCCCAGCAAATCAGGAGCTAATTGATTAAAGAGACTTCATTTGAATAGGAGGGGGGCTGGCGAGGTGCCAATCGCCTTTCAAAGAAGCCCCCATCTCCCCGCCACCCCCTCCCGCTCCACACACACCCCCCACCCTCTCTCCTGTATGATTAATCGCACGGCATTATTGATAATCATAACGGGGCACATGCGCGGTGGATGGGGCTCGATTTACGAAATTTTTGAGGAGGTTTTGTAGTCATTTTTTTTATTCTTCGCCTGCTGATGTGCCAGCCAGCATGTCGCGGAGGAAACAAGCGAAGCCGCAACACTTCCAGTCCGACCCTCATCTGCCTTTAACGGAGCACAATGGTGAGTCCAAAGTAAAAAAAAAAAAGAAAAAAAAACCTGTGAGCTGCTTTCATCCCGGAACCGAGAATTTCTCACCCTTTTTTTACTTTTAAACTTTTGTTGTTTTTTTACAGAGAGGAAGCAGATCGTTAAAGTTAATACAACAAATTGGGTTTTAGATTGTTAACTTTTATGCCTTTACTTTTTCTTTCAAAATATCAGGTTTTCTTTTTTTCTTCTTTCTTTCTTTTACAAACAATTTGAAACTAGCAAGAATAATTTATCATCTCGCTTCAAACTACTTTTGGCGTCTTTTCTTATCAGGATTAATAAAAACTGAGATAATAATTTAAGAAATCATTATTTTTTATTTCTTTTTTGTAGCATTTGAGTTTCAGGTATGTGTTTAAAGTTTTCAAACTTTTTTTTTTTTAGGTCTCACATTTATGTTTTTTTGTTTTAATTAATGTAGTAAAGTAAGAAGCCCCACCGGGGGTCCGGTCTCTGCGCTCGCACGGGCCCCTCAGTGGGTGCGGGGACAGAAATGTCCCCTCCGTGTCTTCTCCGCGTCTCAGTCCAGCCCTCAAGAAGGCTGAAATGTCGGTCTGTTACGAAAGACAGAAAAAACAATCAAGTCTTTTCTTGTTTTGCACACTGGTGGGATTTATTCCCACGATTTGGATAAAAAAAAAAATCGAATTTCTATCACAAAAAATGAGTGGAAATTTACAAACATCTTTTTTTATTATTTAGATTTGGGGGGAGTTGTTATCAGTTTGTTCATCTTTTACACTTTTCTTGCATAAAATGAAGAGAAGTTTGGCCTGAACTCAAAACACGGTCGGATTATTTCTTTAATTTCATTTGTATTTTATTGCAACACTAACAAGTTAAAATCCTAATCAGCGCGAGTCAAAAATAAACCAGACTGTTTCTTTTTCTTATGGAGATTTTAATGTTAACCCTTCTACCTCATTACTTTAAAAAATATGTGTGTGTGTGTGTGTGTGTGCTGCGAGAATACTTTGTTTGGAGAGTTCCGCTTTAACTAAACCTGAGACGAGTTTGTACAAAAAGTGGCATTCAGGGGTTCAGATGAATGACTATGAAATCCAGCTGTCCGTGGTTCAAAGTCCGACAAAAGCATCAGAGTTAGACTTAATTCAATCTGTTCCCGTTTTGATAAGAAGAGAATATTCACATGAAAAGAATCAATAAAAGTTTGATCAGGCAGTAGTGTTAGATAACAGAAAAATGCTTCATCTTTCTCTTCAACCACTCAGCAAAAATAATAGGAACAGCCTAATTTCCTATTTTTTGCATTACAAAAAAAAAATTGCCTAGCTCTTTGAACAAATTTAGCTTGAAATGTCTACAGTTTGGTTATTTTAATCTGTTAAAAGGCCATAAATAAAAACTATAAAAAATTATGAAATTAAGTTTTTATTAATATTATTGTTGTTGTTGTTCTTTGGAGATCCTTAAATTTAATCAACCAACGGTAAACATTTTCAACAACCTCCCTGTGTTCCAAATAATCCTAAATGCATGTGCAGCTCATTTGAAATATTCCAGGAGGTCATGTATCGAAGCGTATTTACGGCCCACTTCATGTGATTTTCAGGAACTTGCGACTTGAATTCTGAGTGCTGTGTTTTTTTCTCTAAATCTAATAAACAAACACTAATAGCAGTGAGACAAATTCAGACTGCTAAGTTTTCCTAATCAAGTCCGATGCTTTCCCACATGCTTTAAAAATACCTGCAAGTGTCTCGTGTGTGTGATGGTGGGAGACGTGAAGTTTGGGGGCATTTCTCTGAAGCAGTGTTTGGAATAAACGGGTCTTGTGGAGAGCTGTGGGATCCGGAAATGGAACAGAAAGTCATTGTGATGCTCAGGGCTGTAGCTGCTGGGAGGTCGGGGCGAGAGCCGCGGAGGGTGGGATGCTGAGCTGTTTTAACCTTTGCCAGTGGCCCCTCCGTGCCGAGGTGATCAGAGTTCAGGGCCCAGTGTGCTCCTCTCAGCCTCGTCATTGACCGTGCTGATCGGAGCTGCAGGCGGCCCGGCGAGGCCTGGCCTGGGCTTTTTGTGCAAGTGTTGTGTAGCTGCAAGGCCATATCAGTGTTGTATCCAGCCCCTCACGCCCTATCAGAGTGCCCCCCCTCCCAGAAAGGAGAGTGGCAGGCAGACCCCCCCCCCGCCCGCCTCACACTGTTGTTCCCTTCAAAGGAAGAGGGCAGTTGCTCGTCAAGTTGCCAGTGTTTATGTGGTGTGAGTTTAGGTGTAGCATGAAGGACTCGCTTTGTCTTTTTCCCTCCCCTTAAGCTTTAACCGTGTCACCGGGGCAGAGTTTGTGAGACTCGAGTCTTGTCCTGGACCATGGCAGCTTTAGTGGAACCCCATCTAGTGTTCAGTGGGATGAGTCCTGAGAGCTGGAGAGGACGTGAGCAGAAACCCTCCTGAAGTTACAAGTGTCAAGAAGCTCACAGAGGCCCCCAGCGAAAAAAAAACAATGTAGGATCTCTCAAAACTCTTATCAGCTTTTTTTTTTAACTAATCCTTGCTTTCTCATTTCTCAGATTCACACTCCGAGTTTCTGTCCTGCTGCTCTTTGTTTTTTTCCTGACACCCTTTTTAGTCCTGCACACTGTGCTTTATGTACAGATTCTATCAAAGTTTTACACAATCCTTCATACCTACTTGACTTTATCTTAATTTTAATTCGATGTTAATCCTTGCTATTCTGGGACTTAAGCCTAATGCTAGCATCTGCGCTGTTGGCTATACTTCTCTTATGGGGACAGTGGATTTGAAGTGATGCATTGACTCGGTTTTGATCCGTCTTTTGGTCAAAAGTTGACAAAGTTTATGGAGCAGATTTTTTGTCATACAGTCACAGAAGTTGGTCGTGAAGTGAGCTACACCGTCTTTATTGTTGTTTTTTTCTGCCAAACTTCAGATAGAGATAGGCAAGATGGAACCGTCTATTGAGGAATTTATCAGTTGTGATAAAACGTCATTTATGTTTCTCGATTATTGGCATAGAAATGTACGATTTAATTAGATGATTTTGATTTTTCAGTTCTAGTTTTAGGATGATTATTAAATTTGCATTACAAACTTTAAATTGAAATATTTGTCGGATTCCTTTAAATTTACATTACATCCTTCGTATGCTGCTCATATTGCTTGTAGTTTATACTTAATATGAATTTAATTATTAAAAAATATGATGTCTTTGCCAGTAAATGTGACAAAACTTTACTGTCAAAATACACAAATAGTTTTGTATGGTATGTTTTATAGATTTTAATGTATTTTAGTTGTATATGTTGTACATATGTTTGTAAAGCCGCACTTAAGTGAACATGCACGTTTTATTAATGATTAACTTTTAAAAGTTTGTTCTATTTGTTTCGATCTCACACATTGACTTATGATTAGTTTTCCTTTATAATTACTTGTGTAAGTCAGCCTTGAGAAAAGGAAAAAAAAAGGTGTTTACTGAATTCGCACATTTTTCGCTCTATGAATCAGGCACTTTTTTTTTCTCCCCCAAAATTAACGCTCAGGGTGTGGGTCGGCGGGTGGGTGGAAAGGGGATTTAACATGAAAAGTTATCATTAAAGTTGAATCTTCTCTGTTTGCATGGTTTGGTGGTGTGAGGGCCAGGGTTTACTGTCATGGCAACTTTGTGTTATCCAGTGTCTCTGAGCGGAGAAACATTGAGGGAGATAATCCCTGAATTAAACAGGATCTGCTTTGAGTCGACTGAGATGAGCAGGGCCAGGCTGTGCCGACGATCCCCGCCGCTCCCATGCTGCGTGAACAATGGGAAGGCATCCTGTCTCTCTGTGGGGCAGGGCTGCACTTCTCTGGGTTTCATTTGCAAATGAATTCTTGGCCCTGATGAAAGTGTTGAGGGGCTGGAGCTACAATGAAAGGGATTCATAGAGAAATGCAATTTGTAAATCAACTTGTATGTTAAATAGTGAGATTTTAGTGTGACAAAGAGGGGAATGAATAAGGAATGTCTGGAGCACAGCAGTGGCTCTGGGGGCAGGGTGTCGTCCTGCCTTTTTACTCCCTGACTCGTCCTGTTTATTAAAATGGAAAATTTAAAAACCTGTTTCCGCGTGCATGTCAATAGGGGTCATTGCTTTCGAATTATTGTCTGAGCAACAGCAGACGGTGTTGTTTCTGTTTTACTTGTTTTATGAGCCGGGGCAGCCTGTTTCTCAGTTTTGGCAAGTTTGTGATGCTTGAATTTTAATGTAACTCATCAGTTTTTCCAAAAATTGTTTTTTAACACATTATCTTTATTTTTGATTTCATTTTTAAAAATATTTTTTTTTCTGCATTTATTTATTTATTTATTTATTTATTTTTAAACAAAAGTGTTTTGACCTAAAGGGCAATTTTCCTTTTAATAAATACCAGATATTTTACCGTGATAAATAATTTTCTGTCACTATTTTTATCCGCTACAATATTTACAAGAGAATTCTTTCAATTCTTCAGTTGTTTTACTTTATTCATTGTTTGTGTGTAACCACTTTGAGCACCACAGGCTCTGTTGTTTTTGCCTCACTGTGACTCCAAAGCAGAGTGGATACAAATTAGTTTAGCGACATAGATAACCTGTCCAAGATGCCCATAGTTGGCTGAAAATGAGCAAAGTTGACAGTGAATTGAAAGTCTAATAAGTCCTTCAAATGCTTGATTTGCACAGAGTGGACAAGTAGACGTTGAAGGGCATAGAATATAGGAAATCAATGCTTTACTATGAAATTTCATTAGGACTCAATGTCCTCAATTCACTCTGGTTTATATTTTGATGGATTATCTGAAGAAAATGATTACCTTTGCTTGCTTGATGAAACTCAGATGTACATCTTCAAAGATCACTTTTATGCATTATTTGCATAGTTCTCATTGATTTTTGTATTCTCTTTTATCATGTTTCAGAGACCACTGCACTGAATAAGGCTTTTCCCATTTTTGTTGGCTTATTGTTGCCTTGAGATCATTGTTTTTTGTGAGCACATCAAAAGGATAAGTGTAAAACTGATTAAGTTAAGATTAACAACAATGGAATTTGAAGAGATAAAGCTGCTTCTTCAGCTGCAAAACATCTTTAATCACTAATCCTCTGTTTCCTCTTTTTCAGGGGACACAGAACTTTGCTCTGAGGATGCCCCCTGCAAGGAGTCAGACGCCCATGTCTGTAACAGATGTTGTGCTGAGTTCTTTGAAATTTCAGATTTCGAGGAACACCAGAAAAATTGCACTAAGAATCAGTTAGTTTTGATAGTGAATGAAAATCCTGCCTCCCCTGCTGGAACTTTCTCACCTGGCTCTCCACCCTATATTCCTGATGACCAGATGAATGAAACACCTAATAACACTGATCAAACAGAGCCCAGTGACCTTTTAGAGCCCAACACGCTTGAAAAAGACGAATCCATGGATGTGGATGTTTCTGGAATAAGTAGCGGTCACGAAGAAGAATACAGCCAAACTGAGAGCGGGAGCCCTATCAATACAGTCAGTAGTCATGCGGGCAGGGGCACCTCAGGCCCTGCTGTGGGTACTTCAGCAGTCTCTGCCTCGTTACCTCAGCTCAGTAACCTAACTGAACTTGGGAACTTCTCCATGATCAACAGCAATGTCATAATTGAAAATCTTCAGAGCACTAAAGTGGCTGTGGCTCAATTCTCCCAAGAGGCCCGATCCACTGGCGGCCCCAGGGTGGCTGTGCCAGCCCTAATGGAGCAACTTTTAGCACTGCAACAGCAGCAGATCCACCAGCTGCAGCTTATAGAGCAAATTCGCCATCAGATTCTGTTATTAGCCTCCCAGTCCCCAGAAATACAGGTACCCCCAACTTCTGCTCCAGGCTCAATGGGGCCTGCTGCCAGCCCACTGACCACACTTAGCTCACATCTCTCTCAACAGCTGGCTGCAGCCGCAGGCCTCGCACAGAACCTGGCGAGCCAGTCAGCCAGCATTAGCAGCCTAAAACAGCTGGCTGCTGCAGCACAGCTACCTCAGTCCAACCCAAGCAGCAGTGAGACATCTCAGAGCATTACCACACTGGGACCATCAACAGTCAATCCTCAGTCCACTGATAAGAGACCTGGTGTTATGAGTAGCCTCCACTCTCAGCTTAGCAGCTCCTCACTAGCTAAGTCATCAACACCAGCTTTTGGAATAGGAGGCTTGTTAAGCTCTGCAGTGAATCCCCTTCTACCTCAGCCCCCACCTGGAAACCCCATGTTCTCTAGCTCTCTGCCCAGCGTTGGCACCACCGTAGAAGACCTAAACTCTTTAGCAGTTCTGGCCCAGCAGAGGAAAGGCAAGCCACCAAATGTAACTTCATTTGAGCACAAGAGCAGCTCTGACGAGGCTTTCTTCAAACATAAATGCAGGTTTTGTGGCAAGGTATTTGGGAGTGACAGTGCCTTGCAAATCCACCTTCGCTCTCACACAGGCGAGAGACCATACAAGTGTAATATCTGTGGTAACCGATTCTCTACCCGTGGTAACCTGAAGGTACATTTTCAGCGTCATAAAGAAAAATATCCACATATCCAGATGAACCCGTACCCTGTTCCTGAACATCTTGATAACATACCAACAAGCACAGGCATTCCATATGGCATGTCTATGCCCCCTGAAAAACCTGTCACCAGCTGGCTGGACAGCAAACCAGTTTTGCCCACTCTAACAACTTCAGTCGGTATGCTGCTGCCGCCAACCATACCAAGCCTGCCCCACTTCATCAAAAAGGAAGATCATTCAATAGCCATTACTAGTCCTTCTGTTACTGCAAAGAATGACTCAGGAGCTTCTGAGCCTTCAGCTAAAAGTAATGAGGGAGTGTCTGAAGAAGGTGAAGGTGCAACTTTGCCTACCTCAAATGGAAAAACTGAAGAAGGCAGCCATTCCTCAGGCTTCATAACTAATGTGAGTTCTGCCTCAGAGAGTACTGCAGAGTATACAACTTCTAATAGCCCACCCATGATGACCAACCCACTCATGCCTCTTCTGACTGACCAGTTCAAGGCAAAGTTCCCTTTTGGAGGCATCCTGGATCCTCTCCATGGGTCAGAGACTTCCAAGTTGCAGCAACTTGTGGAAAACATTGACAGAAAGGTGACAGACCCAAACGAATGTGTTATCTGCCACCGGGTACTGAGTTGCCAAAGTGCTCTGAAAATGCATTATCGCACTCACACAGGGGAAAGACCGTTCAAGTGTAAAGTCTGTGGTAGAGCATTTACCACAAAGGGAAATCTTAAGACCCACTACAGTGTCCATAGGGCCATGCCTCCTCTTAGAGTTCAACACTCCTGTCCTATTTGTCAGAAGAAGTTTACAAATGCTGTGGTTCTTCAGCAACATATTCGTATGCACATGGGTGGGCAGATCCCCAACACCCCTTTGCCAGACAGTTATCCAGAGTCCATGGTTTCTGATACTGGCTCATTTGAAGAGAGAAACTTTGATGATCTGGACAACTTCTCTGATGATAACATCGAGGGGATGGAAGATGGTCCAGATAGCAGTGTTCCAGACACACCAAGGTCTGCTGATGCTTCCCACGACAGTTTATGTAATTCTCCATCTCCTGCTGAAATGGCTAGTCAGGAAGGACAAGAAAGAAATGGCCAGGAAAATGCCCAAAGTAATGAAATGGAGGAGCTCCCAGCTACCCATATGAAGGTTACTTCAAATGGCTTAATTGAAGGTGATTGCCTCACTAATGATTCCTCATCTCTAGGAGGAGATATTGAAAGCCAAAGTGCTGGCAGTCCAGCTGTGTCAGAATCTACCTCCTCCATGCAGGCACCATCCCCCTCCAGCATGCTGCCACAGCTACGAAAATCCCCAAGCCTCGAAGAAAGGCACCAGAGAATTTTATCTTCTGACCACACCGGTGCAAGTCTGTTGCACTCTCATCCCTCTAACATTGGAGCCCTAGATCTGACATCTGTCAATCCCTCAAAAGACCCTCTGGGCATGATATTTCCCTTTCGTGAGCGTAACACCATCAAGAACACATCCTGTGACATCTGTGGGAAGACCTTTGCATGTCAGAGTGCCTTGGATATTCACTACCGAAGCCATACCAAAGAGCGACCATTTATTTGCACCGCTTGTAACAGAGGTTTCTCCACCAAGGGCAACCTCAAGCAGCACATGCTAACTCATCAAATGAGAGACCTGCCCTCACAGCTCTTTGAGCCATCAAATACCAGCCTGTCCTCCAGCCCCACCCCTTCCCTTCTCTCTGTTGGGTCTCTCAACAAACCTGAGGTCAACGGCTTCTTCCATAGCCTCCACCAGGAAAACAAGGAAGTCGTCCCAGGCCTGGTCACATCATCAGCCTCCACGTCACCAGTACTCTCTGCTGCTCCACCACGTAGAACACCCAAACAACACTTCTGCAACACCTGTGGGAAGTGTTTCTCCTCTTCCAGTGCTCTGCAGATTCATGAGAGAACCCACACAGGAGAGAAACCATTTGCCTGCAGCATCTGTGGCCGGGCTTTCACCACCAAAGGAAACCTCAAGGTAAATGTTGAAACGCTCAGAAGGTTGTTGGTCTCTTATAAGTTTGTGCGTGAGAATGTTGGTAATATATATATATATATATATATATATCAATGATATATATATATAGTCTCAGGCCTCCTATTTAGTTTTATATGGCTTTTCAGCAAACTTGACATCTAGAGGTGATAATGTTGTATAATTAATGAAAGGAACAGTTTTGTGGGGGAGAAATTGCTTGAAAAAAAAACAAAAAAGCTGATTCACACAACTAAAATGACTGCTGGGGAGAAGTGCCAGATTGTGAGATGACTGTAAGAATGTAGGAGTGATTTGGTGCAATGAGTTAATTACCACAGTGAGCTAGATCAGTCTATGTTTTTTCCATGGCAGATTGGAATTGTCAAAAACTTATATCATTGATCAAAAGCATTAGCTCAACTATCTACAGAAATTCAAGTCCACAGAATATAAAATCACATATGGTTAATTTCTAATCAGAGAGGAATATGTTATTTTTTTATTTTACTTTGTGTGGTTAATCTTTTTCTTCTCAAAACATTTAACTAGACTGAATAATAATCAGAAAAAAGCATCTCAACTTTTCTTTAGGAAGCTGTAAATAAATTACATTTAATCACAACTGTCTGTGTTTAAAGATTATGAAAGAGTGAAAATCTTTGAGAGCAAAGGTTATTGGCAGAGGTGAAATGTCACATGTAATACTGGCCTGAGCAATGAAACTGGACAGAGTAATTTTGGCTCAACCTCTGTGGTCCCCTCGTGAGATGAGCAAATTAAAGTTTAGATTAAACACCACGCATCAGCCTTGCCAAAATAAGATGTTTACACATGTTTTGCAGCTCATGCGGCTAACTAGTCTGCTGCACCCAGGGTGTGAAGCTATTTAATTACCGTCAAGCATTATGATTATTTTTTCCATTGCATCATCTCATGTGCAGCTCCTGTGGCCAAGTTTTGTAAACAACACTAATTTTCATCCCTCTCATTGCTCTTTGTCTTTGCTCTGCTCCTTCTATCCCTTTCATTTCTTCCTCTCTCTCCATCTGTCTAGGTTCACATGGGCACACACATGTGGAACAGCGCTCCTGCCAGACGTGGCCGCAGGCTCTCTGTGGATGGTCCAATGGCCTTCCTGGGCACAAACCCAGTCAAGTTTCCTGAAATCTTCCAAAAAGACATGGCATCAAGGGCAAGCAATGGGGACCCGGCTAGTTTTTGGAACCAGTACGCAGCAGCCTTCTCCAATGGCCTGGCGATGAAGACAAATGAAATCTCTGTTATTCAGAATGGAGGCCTTCCGCCCATGTCAGGTGGCGTGGGAAATGGGGGGAGCTCTCCCATAGGTGGCCTCACAGGCAGCCTGGACAAGCTACATAACACAGAGCCCAATACTGCTCTTGCTGGTCTAGAGAAAATGGCCAACACGGAGAATGGGTCCCACTTCCGGTTCACCCGCTTCATGGAGGACAATAAAGAAATCGTCACCAATTAGAGTGTGCTCATGTTGGGCTCAGAGACGCAAAGATGCCTTTAGGCATTCCGTACGCATATGTAGACACACACAGAAGAAGACAGAGAAGGAGAACAAGACGAGGATAAAATCAATTGAACTGTTTTGCTCGTCGTTGAATCTTTACAAACACTCGTGTGAAGACAAGTTGCTTTTTTGTACAATGTACATGTCATAGTTTTACGGAGCTTATTTATTAGTGATTATAACCTTGCTTGAAAACAAGTGGAAGCATTAACAGTTAGGATTTGTTTATTTTTAAAACCAGAATGGGTATGTATGGGTGCTTTGAAACTTAGAAAATCTGGTAAAGATAACCTTACATTGGCATTAAGTTATTTTCTGTCTGTAGTAGCTATAACCGAACTGTCTATGTTTCTGTGATGCATTAGCCCTGTAATAAGCAAACAAACTTGCTGTAAATAATGTACACTGATCTCCTTTAGATGGTCTAACTTCTGTATGTTTCCCTCTCCTCTTGAGATAAAACAATGACATTCAAGCAAGGGACAAAATCATGTTTTAGTTCCTTTTTTTCCTTGTTGTTATTTACCTATATTTTATTTAAAGAATACATAATATTAAAGTTTGCTACATTTCCAGAGTTTCTTTAGTGTTAACTTGTTTTGTTGTTACAGTCTCTGTGTATTGTACTTTCAAGTTCTTTTGTTTACTTTAATATTTTTACCCCTCTTTTTTGCTATTTCTTTGTTAAGAGCACGTCATTTATTCAGAGCGGAGTAATCTGTCTGGTACATTCTACAGTTTTTTTTTATTTTATTTTTTTTATTACATCTATTAAATCCAGTCCCTTAAAAAGGATTCTCTTTTAGTTTCTCAGCTGGATTTCCACATTGCTGCTGCTACATCCCAGCATCCTCACTGACATCAAGTGCAACGTTATGTGCTGAAGCTTCTGTAAGTACGTTCAAATGTGGAAATACAAACTCCCCTGCAAGAAAATGTACATAATAACTGATCACACGAGACATCCAACATGGCCAGGGGGACAAACTGATAGTGTTTTTATAAATATAAATATATATTGGGTTTGACAACCTTCGGACTGTTACATGCACTTTCCTGGAAAGTTGGAAGATCTTTATGGGTCCAGTTTCTCTACACTTTAATACCTACTAACAACTAAGATACTGTAATTCTTTACTCTAATAATCAAATACATCAGTTTTCCAAAAGAAACTTTGTGTGTTTTGTGTGCTTTTATTCCTTGCTTACAGCTGTTATTTACACATCTAATTTTAAAGCTTAACAAGAGTTTAAAAAAATCTTGAAGCTTTTTAAAAACGTCTGGGTGCAGTAATGATATAAGTTTTTCTGCTCTGTAGTTTAGGATGAATGCAGGTTTATCAACATAATTTGCAATGTGTGCTGCAGAACTCATCACCTAGAAGCTAGCATAATTAAAACTAAAGATAAAACCATGCAATAAAAGGCTTTTAAAAGGAATTGTAAAAGTTTCCTCCAGTTGTTTATTTATACAGTTAAGACTAATTTAAAAAAATTGTAATATCTGTTTAAAAAATAGTCTCAGCTTTAACTCTATCATCATCAGGTTAGTCATCACATTATATTCAAGTTTTAGGGACATGTTTTTAGCATATGCATCTCAAACAACTGAGTCGCTTTAAAGCTCCAAAACAAGTTTGTCAGTTTTGTGAATAAAGATGTCAATAGCCTTAGAAGCGTTTGCTTTTTTAATTCAAATAAAAAAAATTCCCCTTTTGTATTTCAACAGCTGTATTTAATTTAACACATCGCTGCACATCCTGCAGTCCAGGATCTGTTCATTTCTGCCCAGCATCCTCGGCACTCTCTCCCCCGTCTCTCTCTCTCTCTCTCTGCAAAGCTTGAAATAAATGCCCCCAATATTTACGTTTTAGATTTCAAGACGTCGAAGCTAAATGATCCTTGCCCACAGTGCCTGTTTTCTTTTTAACAGTCACATCTGTTCCCCTGAGCTGTGTTTGTGCAGCGCGTCGGCTTCCTGAGAGATTCCTTCAAAGACAGAAAAGGGAAACAAAACGGATCCACATTCCTGTCTAATTAGGACAAATACTTCCTTTGTATGAGCTTCATTCAAAATATTTCTTAAAGTTTATTTTTGAAATACAATTCATTATTATTATTATTATTATTATTATTATTATTATTATTATTATTATTATTGTGTAAAATAATTCCAGTATGTATTTTTTTACAAATGATCATTATATTACAAGACAAACTGATTTTTTACAAATAATGAATAAGTAAATAAAATCTCGGTGGTGTGGGCTTCTCAGAAACCTCCTGCAGAATGTGGATGCTTTATCTGTGTGTGTGTGTGTGAATCTTCCCACCTCTAAGCATGTACACTGACTGGGGTCCTGCCTCTCGGTTGCTTGCTTAAGTATCGATTGAGCTGTGCAGTATTACAGAAACACTTGAATCTCAGGTGGCAGGAATGTGTAGCATTGATCTCTTCCACTGTGCCTCCCAGCAGTGGCTTTTTTTCTTTCTTTTTCTGCACAACACACAGCACCACAGGAAGAGCCGGGCAAACACACTGAAACACAATCAGACTCTAAGAAGGGCTGTTCCAATCTGTCCCGCACACGGGGAAAGCTTGGCTGTAGCCCTAAACTGTACATAAAATACAGAGATTTGTGTTTTATGTTCAAAGTTTGGATTTTTTCTTTTTCAGCATCTTGTCTTCTGTTTTATTTTTCCTCATCGGGGCTAAATGGCATGATGGCCTTTAGTTGCTGAAGAGGATGGGAGTAATCAGAACAGAACCATTGCTCACTTTAACTGTAAGCCACTTCTGTCCACTTACTGTACACTCGAAGGTTCATTAAAGGATTCGCTTTAACTGAGTGCTGTGTGTGCAGCTGCTACATTACAAAAATCAAATCATGTGTCTCCAATGAAACTCTGCTTTTTTATAAAGATTTTGTGCAAAGATTTCTTTAATACTGGGTTTTCTGTAACTTTAAATCTTTATATTGGTTCATTTTGTCTTTAAATAATTCCAGTAATAACAGAACATTACATTAGTCACTTTTTATAACCATTAGACTAGACAAAAGTATCATTTATAATCTAAATTGCATTATCTTTGCAGCAGGTGTAAGTGGATCTTGTGCAGTGTGTGTTAATTTTAGTCTTTTTGCAAAAACAAGGCAAGGAAAAATGAAGCAACAATAAAAAAGTAACAAACATGTCTTTCTTGACTCAAGCTTTTGTCGAACCTATTCCATCCTTCAGTGTCCAAGTCAGGCTGAGAGGAAGCTTCACAGAGATGATCTTTGGAAGGCAAAGCCTCCTCCCTCATCTTTTGCCTTGTGCTGTCAGCCCTCCTGAGTCGATACAAACCGTAGCCTGAGGCCCATCCTTGACTCCCCACTGAGGGTTCTGGCCCAATGCTGCGAGATCAAAGGCCCAACGAGTACAATGGTGACCCAGGCGCCGTTCACTTTCCCTGGATCTGCTGGCACACCTGCCCGTGCTGTCAGTCACGCTCAGGTGATGGGCCTTTACAAAGGTGCTTACATTATTAACACACCTGTGTGGTCATTTACTCCCAATTTTTCTTTTTATGTAAAGAATTCCATAATTCTTCGTCTTTTGATTTTGCTCCTCGCTGTTTTATGAGCTTTTATTTGATGTTGTTGGAAACTATCATCCCCTGGATTCCCCTTATGTGTGTGTAAAAGTTTTAGCTTGTGTTGTTTAGTTTTATGTTGCTTTTTATCTTCTTGTGGTTGTCATCCTTCTGGTATGTACACAGCTGCTCGGAACACCTGACCTTCTTACTTTTGGGACAAAAATGGAGCAGGATTCTCTCATATGTATATTTACAATTAAAGCAGCAACCAAACAAGAAAATATCAGTCTGCCTAATACACATCAGCTTTCTCCTGTTGTCTGTTTGGGCTATCAATAATGTCTTTCTTGATCTGAGCTTTTTGCCTGTTGGTAAGATTCCTCCTTTTGTTCTAGATTAAAGTTCTGCTCTTGACTTATGAGCTTTCTGGAGGTTTTCTGTGCATGGTTTATTTTTATGGCGTAGCAGTGTGGAGACTATTCAAATGTCAGGGTCATTTATCTTGCAGTTCATCCGCTCCTTGCCTTTTGTGTGGTGAGAAAGAGCAATGCAGGCCAGTATTGCATTTCATGACCCATTGTGTCAAAGGAGTACCCAGACAAGCAGGTGGGAGCTCTGATGGGAGCTCTTCGTGGACCGTAGTCACCAAACCTAAGGTTCCTTGGGTCATTCTTTAATAAGGCACCCAAGCTTGCAGAGCAGCCCCAGTTCTTGATTTTCCTCATCATTGGATGGGAACGTTTGGGAACTCTAATGATCATATGCTAAGGTTTTGTCTCATGCAAAGTGTTCACACTATCCGAATCTCTGAGTTTATCATCACCACTGAAATTGCAAGGCCCTTTTACTGGGCTTTTATTGCAAGGCAGACATTTAGCCCATTATAATGCTAATTCTTTAAAATTTGAAGTCTAGGGTTTGTTCTCTCAGGTCAGGATAGGTTTATGAGACTGGGCCTTTTGACGGAGGACAAGCACCTTTTTTGTTACTCCAGACAAACCTGGTGTCACGGGTTGTCCTGCTTGCCCCTAAAGGCAAATTTAATTTAATGTGCATTTCCATTTTAGGATGAATCACATGTTTCCCTGTTTTGTACAGTAGAATGGAGACAGATCGCCTTTCTCTGGTTTTAAAGAACAGCTTTGAGATTAAGTAGGCTGATTGTGGCGCTTTCACCATCAGAATTACGGCTGGTAACCCTAGACAGGTCTGTCTGCTTCGGGGCTTAAACACACACACAGTTGGGGACACTCTCTGTTAATGTCATCTCACAGATTCAGTTTCCTAATCACAATCTTACCTCAAGTCTCACAACCTCTGACACATATTCGTTTTCTTTCTCACAGTGTCAAAGCATTCTAGTCAAACGGACAGATATTCAGGGTCTGCAGAATGAGATATTGATATTAGGATGTCAAGACGAGATGTCAGAGCGACTGGGAGAAGCCCTTCAGCTGCTTGTCAGGTGTGTTTGATTCCATAGGTGAACTCAAGAGATGTCTTGAGTTTATTGAATTTGTCATTTTCAGCCTGCAAGTGAAAAGGGCACCTGTGTGCCGCCGTAAGACGCTGCGCCAGAACCGCTACGTGCATTAACACTGACAGGGACTGTGCAGGGACAAGCCTGAAGCAGTTGAATTTTTATTCTTTTGAAAGCAATCCATCAACCTCTGTGTACATTATTCATAAGGGAAACAGCTGAGAGGTTATTTACTTTGTCAATTTCCTCATAAAAGGCTCCTTGGGAACAAAAAAAAAAGTCACCCGTGGTAACAGGAAGAAAAAACCTAACTATTTCAGGGCCGATTCGGTGCTCTGTCAGTCTTAAATTGAAGACTGTTGCCATTGAAGATACTGACCACCCACATCAAAGCAAAGGCCTGTTACAGTGGCTGAATATTCAGTGACATTACTGCAGCTTGATAAGCTGGCTGTGGGAAAATGAGAAAAGTCTGACAGAAAGTTTGCTTTATTTTACTGCCATTAGTGGAATTTTGGACTTCTGGAATTGCGTATCTACTGGACCAGGATCACAGATCTGCCACCCACCCGTTTAAAAACTTCTCACTCCTTTAGTCAATGTTTTCCCACTGGACACCCAGTTTGGAGACATAAGTAAAGTGGTTTCCTCTGTGAAATGTATAATCAAAGGTAAGATAAGCGATGCATTAGGTCATTGCAGTTCCCACAATGTTCTGCTTGATATGTGTGTCTGTGCATGTGTGCGTGGGTGGGTGTATAACTCAAACTCCACCACCAGAGATGGACATTTCTCTCCAACTTGTTCTTCCAATAACGAGACGTCATCCCTTGTTCAATTTGGGTATCCACTGAATGGCATGTGTTCCATTTAAATGATATCAAGCCAGTCTGCATTCACGATGTGGATCTTCTGGCGTGCACGCTTTTCCTCATGCTCAGTTAAGTCTGTGCCACCTATGATTAATAAGAAATATCCCAGATCCAGCAGGTTAATGTTTAATCAATCAACTGGGAGAGAAGCCTCTAAATGGCCTGGTTTATTTTTAACCACTGCATCGCATTAACAGCACCGAGGTCTCACCAAGCCTAAACTAATTATTTTTGCTTTCAGCTAACATTTATCAATCCGTGGTGAGAATATTTTAACCAACCAAGGAAAAGGAAAATGCTTTTCGGCTGTCAGAGGAAGAGCAATTTAACATAAACAACAAAATGCAGGGATTTTAAGAGGAGAAAAGAACACAAAAGATTTTGACAGCAAAATTCCATCTCATATATATTTCCAGTGTTAGCGGTGATATAACAAATTGTTCCATTCTTCCTCTAGGATTATCTGCTGTGCTTGTGTTGGGAATATTTCTAACACTGTGTGTTTACTCTTCAGTGTGGGAACTGCTGTGTGACTTGGCCAAAGCACCTGCGCTATGAAATCAACACCCCACTCAGCAATAATGCTCTCTGAAGCTTGGCCAGTTTACGAAATAATCGATCCAAATAAAAGCAGCAGATAAAATTGACTGACCCTCATATACTTAATTATTGCGGCTATTTGACCAAATAGCATTTTTCAGGATGCTGTGTGTCACAGGCCATCAATATTCCTTTAATCGCTGTTAGTTATTGCCCTACTTTGTTACTGCTGTGGATGGCCGGTCTCCAGTGGTCAGTTTGGCCCAGGGCAGCAAGGGAATGAGATGCTAAATGGTTGCGCAAACAATTTGATTATGCTGTTTAATTCCCGTCATATAGATCTGCAGGGCCTGCTGATGCACTCATTTCTGTGAGGCTGTACAGCAGAGTGCTGACCTGCCTGTCTCACACCACCAGGCCTGAAAGAGCTGTTTTTTCCCCTCTCTGGGTTTAGGATCAATAGCAGCTGCTCTGTGGGTGTCTTGCAGGTTTCACCTCTTAACACTAACCTTTTAACTCCTGTATGAGGGCCACTGTTTGACATCCAGTCTGAGACAAAAAAAGCTAATAAGCTCTAGCATGTTGCATTTTGGTTCTCAGTCATTACCTAAAGTGCTGTAATAGAAGGAGAGTTGAGGGTTAACTCTACCAAATGAAACAGATCACCTCGGCCAAGTGAAAAATGAGAAATGAGCAGGGGCAAACTCTCAGACCCAGTTGCCCAGTTCCCAAAATTAACATTTCAATTCAAAACCAATAATAACGCATTGTGTCTGGCATGAATGAGTGCTGCTGCAAAGGGAAGGCGATACCTCCTGTTCCTGTGTCAATGAAAAAGCTCCTTCATCTTCTGCTAAAGGGCCCACACAGTCTGAGGTCAGCCAGTCAGCCTTGGTTACACTGCACAGGCATGCCTGGGAAGACGGCTTCAGCTTCCCGGTGCCGTTACAAAAGCCAGGAACTATAAACACACACAGACACACACATACACATACAAAGAAACACTCATGTCATGCACTGCATGAAGCTGATGGCTCTTAAGTTGTGCCAAGGACTACTTAGCACTCTGAAAGAAAAGTACACTGTGCGTTCTTTAAAATGAGTTGTAGTAACTAATTGCAATATCATATGGCCCTTTCAGTCCTGGCAGCATGTTATGATTTGAAACTTAATAGTTGCATGAAAGTAAATAACCTCTGCATGTGCATTCCACTTTGCTTTTCACTCTACTAGTTTGTTAGAGCTGCTTAAATGAAGCTGTGACACCTTATCTGCAAGATATTTTATCACAAAAACAAAATTATTATTTTTTTAGTCTTTATAGTGTATATCTCTGCTCATGTCAATCCCTCTGATATGCTCACTGACAAGCACTTAGATGCAGAATCACAAATGAGCCCACTGTGAGGGGGATTTGGGCACTTTGGCTTTGGAGATCAGGTTTGGAAGCCAGGCTCTGTGGCTCTGCCAAGAAGGTGTCAGAGCAGACCCCCTCTGCATGCGCCCCTCCGTCAGAGAGCAGATTGCTCGTGTGGGAGCTGGAACTGTGGGACACGGGGCAATTCTAAAGGAGCTCCGGGACTCCTGCTACTGCGACTGAAGAAGCACGGGAACCTGTCTGCTGGCTGTCTGGTCTAAGTGATGCAATACAGTGTTAGTGTGAGTGATTCCTCGCAGGTTCTGCTCTGTCTGCAGTCAGGAGGCTTGTCGGAGAGGGTACATCTCAGTCTGCCATGATGGATGTGTATTTTCCTCTAAGCACATTGGTTTGGGATGGTAGTTTAAACACTCAGCATACATGGTGATGACTAGACAGTATTGAGTTCTACATTATCTGCAGTAAGATCACAAATGTAAAGTCTGTGGTTGTTATTTATTTTCAGTTGCCGACTGATTTCAAGAATTTTTGTTTTATTAAATTCAAAACTTTATTTGAGAGATGGTGATTTTTATTTTTTTTTTACATTGAGAATAGTAAAATCAGTAGTTTGAATTACAAGTGGAAAAAGTAAGAGGTTGTAGGTGTTAATACTGACAAATATTTTCATGTTCAAAAAAAAGTCAAAATAGATTTTGCTTCCCCAGGTGCAACTTTCACTACAGATCATTTTTTTGGTAAAAATATGCCACCAGCCAAAGAAAGTATCTTTTGTCGGGCAGCGACGACACTGCTGCTCCCAGCAAAGAGGCCAGCTCCACTAATAGGTTGCTGTTGGGATTGCCGCCCGCTTAGGTTGTCAATGAGTCTGTCTTGATCTGAGGATTAGCGCGGTCGTTCCAATTACAGCCTGGTGCTTTGAGGTTTGTCAAGCATTGACACAGACGCCTGTCGATGGCCCTGGTGTATATTCCAGGACCTCACTGAGTGACAGGCGCCAGTGTGGCAAGAGACAATGACGCATCGAGAGAGTCTGTATGTGTGTCTATCCCACAACTTTCTTTGCTCTCCCGTGTCATAATACTTCCGAGAAGGGACCCGTTCTACTGTATATATACTAAGAAAGATGATTAGTTTATGTTGTAATGTTTTGTTTCTATTGTGATGAAACTGACTCTTAATAACAGTTTTACAATCACAGATGGAGGAATAAGAAGACGAGCATAGCAGGGATGCATCCACTAGCTTGTGAGTGTATTTTGGATTTAAAAAAAAAAAGAGTTAAGAATTTATTGTTAAAACTGAAAACAATGTAAACTCTTATAATCATTCATGTTTATTCTATTTAACCAACAAACCACCAGCACCTTACACAAGCATCTTTGCAATTTTTTAAATAAATACAGTTAAAAATGTTAGCATGAGTCTTTATGGTGTTTTCCAGGAACTAGTCTGTGATCACATGCTAGTGCAAGTTGTTTTGTGAATTTTTACCTTCAGCCTGTTTTTTTGCTGGTGTGAATTGTCAGTCATCCAGGACATAGAAATCTTAACAAACTGAAGCTAAGACATCTGGACTTCTTTTTATTTTTACCCTTAAAGATGTTTGAAAAGCAAGACCATTGTCCTTTGCTTAATTTTGTTAGGTTCTTTCTTGTGCTTGTGTATGTAAACATGTATGTGTCAAAATTACAGCAATAAGAATTGACAGCTGAAGTATTGTAGACAGTAGTAAAGACTCCCAAACCACACACCTGATTTCAAAACTATATTCACTGCTTCCAAAGATCATCTCCATAGCATATATATATATAAAGACTTAATTTCAGAGAATTCACCCAACAAACACTTCAAATAAAAAACAATTTCATTTTTGTTGAGTTTGTAATGTGTTCTTGTATCTTTCCATGTTCCCAGCAGTTTGAGTAAACACGTTCTTGTATTTTTCCAGCTGATTAAGAATCTTGAGTGAAGTTCCAATGAAACCAACCACACCCAGGTGATCCAGTGTGTCTGGGTGCCTTATACTCGCTAAATGTTAATACTCTAGAAACTACTACATATATATAGGTATATTATAACCATTCTAGATGCTGAAGTAGGATGAAAAGAATACAGATCAAGACTGTTAATAATTTTAGTCTTCAGTTTTCTAACATATTTCTGTTATCAAATCCACATGTGAACTATGTTTATATAAATTAATATAATTCTGCATTCGAAGAACATACATAAAGATATATGTGTAAATTTTGTATGCACCAGTCCATGGGGGTCTGCATTGTCCCTATGCAGCTGATTTTTGTGCATCCCTAAATGTTGCTATTGAACTCCTTGTCAAATAGCAAAAAATAAGGAAATAAGGACTTAAGCATGTTTTTTTTTTCTCTCTATGATGGACTCACATGGTGTGACTGCTTAACATCAGCGTGAAAGGCACCTTGCAGTGATCAGACAGACACCGAAACCTGATATTTCTCTGAGATGATTTTACACGAGTTGAGTTGGAAAGGAGCACTATAGAGTTTATATTTGACTTATCCTGAGAAACATGTTTATCAAACCTATTTTTCTTATATTTTAATTTGTCTTATGTTAGAAAACTGCTCAGGTAGGAACCACTATCATGTAACAGGCAAGCTGTGCTCTGTAAGCACCGACATGGCTGCTGATGTGTATCTACAGCTCAGCCGGGAGTCGGCAGGGCTGGGCAGAGCAGCGCTCAGCAAACTGACATGACTTGGCTGGACTCAGCCACCTCTCATCTGGTCATCTCTGCCCAACCCCTTCACTCTCCATCCACTGACACACAAACAAAGACACACACACATACAAGCTTGTCGCCGGGGAGGCCAGCAGCAACTTTACACCCATAGAGGTGGGTCATGTAGCACAGACTGCTGTGCCCTATGTTTGATACTTAATATTCACCACCTGGTGTTATTTACATGCCATTAAATGGGAGCTGGATGCTGACCATGCTGCCTCTATTAGTCTGACTTTGATGAAATAATCAAATGCGTCATCAATTGAAAAGAAAAATAATAATTCCATTAACCACAAAGGCACTGTCTTGACACTAATATTATTCAATTTTATACGAGGTCTTCATGCTGGGTGAAATGTTATCCACCAGTGATGTTAGCAGGCTTTAATTAAATATGAATGGAGTGCTGTTGGTTGCCTGACCCGTTTCTTTGGTTGATCGCTGTCGTGGGGAGAAAAGCTGTGGTGATGTCACCTTACACCCCCGTAGTTCTCAATGATAGGGAATCTCGGTGGTCCTGCGTAAGGGAAGGCTGGGAATCACTTGTATTAAGAGTTAATGGATTTGAAATAACTGAATGAACTCAAGACTGGAGAAAAAAGAGGCTCCACTCTTTTGCTTAAGAACCATTTTCAAATTGCATGCTCACTTATTCTGTGTAACTGGATGGCGACCAGGGCTAATATGTAGGCTGTCATTAAATGGAAATGTAGAATTGTAAAAAAAAANGGGGGGACTGTATGATACAGGGAGTCTTTTCTATTGAGCTGCCCAGATTGTGAGTTCCTTCTTTGAGCTGGCAGGGACCTTCTTTATTTGAGGCAACTCAAGCATGAATTCTGTGAGGGAAAGGTTTGGGACAGTTAGATTCACGTCTGCTTGTACCATGGTTGAATGAAATGACCTTTAGGAGAAAGAGAATCTCTTGAGCAAGTCGGGTGAGGAAAAGGCCACAAGAATAGGGCTGATGTAGTGAAAAGAACTTCTTAAAAGTCTGCAGTGAGGACTGTAGATAGTTAAAAACTGTTATTTGCTGGTAATACTCCACTGCTACCATGACAAGAGAGGAGGCATTCACTGTGGTTGCTTATTTTGGTACAAACCAGATTGAGCACCAGCGGCTAACGTTTTATTTTTTTATTTTTTTGCTTTCTTCATTTTACTTTTAACGCAATTGTTATGTTCCATGGCCCTCTGGAAAATAGTTTTAGTTGGTCGAAGGCAGGGTGGGATAATACAGGGTAATCTAGACAGTGGTTAATTAAGTTGCTCCTCCATCTTCCATTCATGGGAAAGGCTTGTAATTAGTTTTCCAAAAGCAAAGGTATTTTCATCGGATAGACCCATTTGAATTCCTTCTGACTCTGATAGAAAACAGCAAACCTCTGTGGGTTCTGAAGCAACAGCAACACTGTAAAACTTAACTAAATAGCTGAAAGGGTCTAGAAAAAAATCTCATTAAAAGCCAAAAAAAGTGTGAGTAATGTCAGTAATAAGAACAAAATGAACTGTTTTGGGCGCAGTCCCACTTGGTAGTACACATTTGGCTGTGCTGTGCCACAACTCACCAGTTTTGCCACCTACAAAGAGGGCAGACTCAAGGTTGCCTGGGTACTTTTGGTGAGGAAGTTAATCATACACCCCAGAGCAGTGCAATGCAAGAAAAGCAGTGTTTGTAAACCTGCCCCCACGGCTCTGCCCATAATTGGCTCTACAAGTGACTGCCTCAGCTTCCTGTCAGCATTATATCTGTGTTCACACCAGCCCAGCTGGTAAGACATTTGTTCCTTAGAAACATGGCTGCTGTTTTGATCTTTGGACTGTGAAAGCAAAGCAGCTCTCACAATGGCAGTAATGTGGTGAGGATTTTCCAGCCTGTTGAGACGGTCAGGCGAAAATGTCCTGCTGCCTCTGCCTCAAAGTGAAGACCAACAGTTTGGAAATGTTGGTGGCGCTCACTTTGCTATTCTGTTAGATCTGTTTTATGATGTTTAATCAGTGATCATTGAAAGCATTCAAATGCATGACTGCTAACCTGCACTTTATTTTTTAATTTCAGACTTTTAAAAATGTTCCTTTAGTCTTAAAAAAACCTTTTTCCTAATTCACCTAAAGTATGTAAACATAAACAATCATAATGTAGAAATACTTTCAATGTAATGTTTTGCATATTTATTACAATAAAGAAAAAAGTTAACATTAAAAGTTATAAACAATTGAACAAAACAAATTGTTGCGTGTCTTAAAACATCCCCAATCTCCAAACTTTTACGACAGTTCATGCAAAGATATTTTTAAAAACATTTACATTGCTGCTAATTATGTATCATAAAATAATTTACAATAAACTTTGTGGTTATTTGCAAGTAGCAGCTAATAGTAATGGTGTTGGTGCAACCTTCTGACAGGAATATCATATTATTTCTAAATATAATAACCATATAATGTGAATTTAAAACCGATATAAAGGTAAAAATAAACACATTTCATAAACTACTGTAAAATCTTTGAGATTGGAGTTGTTTTAAGATGGAAGCAATTCACTTTGGTATTGACCTTGCTCAGACTAATTAACATTTGAATGTTGCAGTAGGTGCAGGATAAGTTTTATAGTGTCTAACTTGACGTAAACATATTTGAATCACACTTTCTCTCCAGATGTTTCTAGGTTTATTAAACATATTTCATTCGTTCTAAAAGTAACATGATGTGATGGTTCATTTAGCAGACCATGTGTTTTTACATTCTATACTTTGAATCATTTGTAAATGTTTATTTTCAAGCTTGCTTTAAAGTGTGTTTCCAGCAGATCTGTTCTTTGAAAGCTGAGAACAATTTTTTTTTTAACGTATCCAAACAAAGAAACTGAGTGGATCCCTGTGGCATTATTCTGGGATAAATTGTTTGATAGGTGGCAACACGGCACAGGAGCAGAACCTTATTTTGAAGCTGGCACATTGCAGGATTCTGAGATTAAAATTGGAAATGTTAAAATACTGCTGGTGACACCTCGATGTGTGGAGGGATGTGACTTCCTGCACAGCTGTCGAGAAACACTTCTCCTCACCTCCCAAGCTGCTGCTGCTGCTGCTGCGCTCAGATCTGCACCTCGGCTCTGCTAATAGAGCATGCAGGGAAAAAGTGGGGTAATGGAAAAAAAGTGCCTGGAACATGCTTATAATTAATCATAGTGACTGTAAAAATCAAGGGTTAATGACAAATTTGTAATAGCGCCCATCTGTGTGATATAATTTACATTTAATACCAGGCATGCACATCTCTTTGATTTCATTTCTTTAACTTTTTTTTCTTTTGCAAAAGAAACACAAACTGGCATGTTTGTATTTCAGAAGATTATCTCTGACTACTAATTAATACAGGATGTTTAAACCTTGCATTGTGTGTGCTTGTAGTTCTTTTGATGGATGCATGGGTTTCTGACAGATTTTGAAGTCAGGTAAGACAAAGAATAGCTCAAGTTGCAGCCGCCAAGCCACATGTGTTTGTAGTGGTTGCTGTTGTATAAAAGAAGTGTCTTCTCCGCTTCTAGCTGGATGCATGAACGGCAGAATATGTCTTTATTTTTTTTGTTTCTCTCCTTTATAAAAAAGCTAGACTTTCTTTCTATCTTTAGAAAACCACATTCTGATGAACATCCTGCCTGAGATGTTTAATTGTGGCTGCACCATTTTGTGCACAAGCTTTTGCCTTTTTTAGGACTTGTTTATTCAGAAGTATCCACAGGTTGATTGTAACCCTTTCTTTCCCCCTCCTTCGCCACAGTCATGTTACTTTAACTTCTAGGCCCTAAAATTCAGAACATAAAACCTGACCTTCTCACCACCAAGTCTACATTTCAAAGAAGAGGCAGACAAAAAGGAGCACAAATACTAAGTGAGGGTGAACTTAAATGTTGATTGTACCACTCCATGCTCTTGTCTCCTTTGTCTTTTCCTCTGCCAGTGTGTGGTTGTAATTGAATTGTAAACAACACCCACTATGTTATTATTTACTGCGCTATGCTCCTCAAACCATCGGAGCAGCCACCGGAACAGAGCTCTGAGTCACTTTGACGTGCCACCTAAGAGGTAGCGAAAACAATACGTGGCCAGCTCATCCATAAGTCATGGTTCTCAACGCAGCAACGGTGCATCCAGCAGAAAGGAGCTTTATGAATGGCAAGAGTCTGTGAATGATAACGGTCATTAATATGTCCATTGAGAGTCACCACATTCATGCCACATATCAAATCCCCTTTCAATGAGATCAGTTCCCTCCTGTCAGAGCCCATTAGATCCGTCCCACAGCCCCAGTGGCCAGCTGACAGGGGAGAAACCTTAGCCCCAGCCTAGCACCATTAACATTAGAAAATGAGCAATCAGCTGGAATGAAACGCAGAAGGGAGGGATTGGGGGGAGGACTCCAAACTTTTGCAATGATGGCTGACAAATTTGGGGCAAAATGTGAAAAGGAGTGAGGGAAGCTCCTTCAGCATTCTTCTGCTCAGACAGTTGTGCCTACACTCGTCTTTACATTTGAAAGTTTGAAAAGCTTCATTAAAACAATGCCTGATGTTGGTCCTTTTAAATGCTGCAGAACACAACTGCTTTGCCCCCAACACCCACCCTATGCAGACAATGTTCCTTCGGCTCATAGAAAATTGCGTTGAACCTCTTTGACTTTGCGAAATAATTGAGTTAAAACACTCGATAAAACATTAATTAGCTTAGCAGTCTGGAGCAGATAACATAGATAAAACCCTATGTAATTCATATTGATTAGAATATGCACATTGAGCGTAACCTCTTAAGACAAGTTTTCCTTATTAAATGGACACAAAGCCGAGGTCATTATTCGTACAAAGAAAGATCGCTCTAGATTTTATCTTTGCACATAAAAAGGTTTGATTGGATTTCTTTCTGAGGAAGCTGCACAATCTATTTTATTCAGGTTTGATTGTATTACCTCTTAATTAGTTTGTATATTGAGTAGAACAGGCCTTATTGATTGGAGGTGCATTCATTTGCATTGCAAAAATCCTCTTTAATCCAATATAATCTCATCCTTGCTCAAACAGAGCAGACGGCGTCTTTGAGTTGCTCTTGTTTTGTAGCTACTGTTTTTGGCTCGTCTCGGCTTTAACGCGACCTCTCACTAAAACAAAAAAATTACAGATTGTCTACTCTTTGCAAAAAATCTTTTCCTAAATCTGGCTGTTTATTTTAAGGTAGTTACTCTCAATTTGAGCGTGTTTCATGTGGGGAATAGCATGTCGTGTGTGTGGTAATTTATATGTCGGGTGTAATAACAAGCTGTAGTATTTTCATGTGGCTGTGTTGTGGGCTTTAATTTCGAGCTGTTTCACTGAGTGATTGGCGTTTGTAGGTGTTGTGTGTAAATCTGCTGCCGAACACCCGTGGAGCCTGCAGAGCCATGTCGCACAGAAATCAGCAGTGGAGGCGTCAAATCCCTCCCACCCGCCCCGGCGCACAGCAGCAGGCTTAACAATTCTCTGTAATTAACCTCACCTGTACTTTAATGGCCCACCTCCGGGACCAAGGGCCCCGGCTGTGTAAAATTACTGTCACACATGGAGCTGAGGGAGAGCCCGGCCACAGCGGGTGTGTTCCACTCAGACAACTGAGAGGGAAATGGACCCCTGTGTAACACCTAATACCACCAACACACTGTCAGAGAGTTTTTGTGGAAGTGGAAGTGGGAGGCTGGTGGTTTGGAGACATGCTGGTACAGAACAGGCATGGACTTCTGAACACGATACGACTGGTTTCCTTTCACTTTGGTTACATCTGTGATGCCAAGCTGTGAAATGTTCCTGCCAGTTTCTACGTGCGGAGCTATAATCATGTCGACCTTCCTGTTCTGCAGTTTCAGATGTAGAATTGAAACAAAAAATGTTGAGAAACTGGTTCTTCATGGAAATTCCAAGAAACCAACAACAAAAAAAAAGTGTAAAACGTTTCCCTGTTTAAAATATGTCAGCTTAAAAACTCGTGAGTTCCTGCATTTATGATTTTACCTGCAGAATTTAAAAATGTATCTTAAAAGAAAGAAAAATGTCTTTGCTGAGTCCTGGTCAAACAGCTGCAGACCTAAAGATCTGCTGCCCTCAACCCCATCTCCTCCGAGCCACTTCAGTAGTCCTGACAGAACAGCTGCGTGAAGCTACCGGGACATTTGTGGCAGCATGAACACGTTGAACGTCCAGCAGTGATCTGATCTTGCGTGTGGCCCAGTCTGATCCCCAGGCTTTGGAGAAGCAGGGTGGATTTCTGATGGGAGTAACAAATCTGAAGTCATCCGCTTACCCAGTGGTGCACTGATGGCAGGTTTTTAGTGGAGATGCCTATGTACTAGTGTGTTCATATGGCCACAGGTTAAAAACACACACAGATGGGTGAATCATAGCCTCTATCCTGAGATCAAACACTTGCAGTGGGGTCTGGGTTTATCATCAGGCCTGTTGTTTTACCAGCACTATGGGCCTCTGCTGAAGCTCAAAAAGAAAACTCTGACACACAGAGTGAGAAGGCGCAAAACCTCCACTTTTCTGAGTCATGTAAACATTTTGCCTAATTATAATTTCTCTCATTTTAGGGTTTTGACAAAGATGGCAAACTGCTGTTTTGCATGGGTGTGTCTCAAGCTTTGCACTTCAACGCAGTGGATATAAAAAGTCTACACACCCCTGTTAAAATGCCAGGGTTTTGGGATGTAAAAACTGAGACCGAGATTAATCATTTCAAAACTTTATCCCCCTTTGCTGTGACACATGTTATGTTCAATTCATTGACAAAACAATATTCAGTAAACAGGGTGCATAAATGTGCTCATCCTAAACTAACATTTTTTTTTTGTTTCTGTTTTGCTTACAGCCTTTAGTCTTGTTGGGTCTGAGTCTATCAGAGTCTATCTGCCTTGATTTGGTAATGTTGGCCCACTCTTCCTTGTAAAAGTTCTGTCAGATTGTGAGGGCATCTCTTGTGCATAGCCCTCTTCAGGTCACCACACACAATTTCATATCAAATTTAGGTCAATATTCTCGGTGGGCCAATAATAAGATTATTTTCTTCTGGTTAAGCCATTCTTTTGTTGATTTGAATGGATATTTAGGATTAAAGCTATTAATAATTCCATTTACCTTGACTAAAAATACAACTCTTGATAAAAAAAAGAATCCCACAGCATGATGATGCCACCACAGTGTTCCACTATGGGAGATTTATTTTTTTCTTTTTTTAATATTTAGGTGGGTCTGGCTGGTTTTTCTTTATAAGAAAAGGCTTTACTTCCCCATAGGCCACACATTTGGAGAAAACAGGACACTGTTGTTTTAAACTACATAACCAAAACGAAATTCCTGCAGCTTCTTCAGTGTTGCTGTAAGCCTCTTGGCAGCTGAGCGAACCAGTTTTCACTTTGTTTTTGTTTTTCATCAGTTCTGGAGAGACATCCAGCTCTTTGTAACGTCACTGTTGCAACAAAATAATTATTCTTCCTGATGACTGTCTTTCCTGTGTTCTATGGGATTTCTAATACAGGGGAATTGTTTTGTAACATTTTCCTGGCATTTTCATTTTCCAGTGTAATCTTTAGGATCCTTTATGAGATCGCTGTGAACCATGATCTTTGCTGTAGGAGACAACTTAGGAAATGTCAGTTGCCCGGACAGCTGAACTTTATTTCAGGTTAATCACAGTCACTTTAAATGATAGCAGGAGTGTTCCCAAAAAGACATTTTTTATTTATATATTTATTTCAATTACGATGTACAGGATCTGTGTCACAGTAAAGGTGGAAAAGGTTTTGGAATGACTGATCTTTGTTTAATTTCTTACATCACCCAATTCTGGCATTTTAGAAGGGGTAGGTCCTCATTTATTTATATCCACTGCACATGTTTACTGAAACTAAAGATATTCAACAGGTTTTTTGCTCTACATTGGTAAATTTAACGTAACACACAATGATGACAGAAAAGTTTTAAAAAGTATATAAAAAATAGATGCACTATTTACTATTTAAAATCATTTTATATATTATCACTCAATCAGTTGTTTTTATTTGTTTGTCATTCTGTGTATCTTACTATCTTAAAGTCTTTTCTTACACTTGAATTGATCAGCTTGCGTGCAGCAACACAAACAGCTCTGTCATACACTTCAGTAGTATATGTAAAGTGACAGGCTGACAGTTCAGCACACACACACACACCGAGCCCCTCTCACTCAGTGGCTGCTGTAATATCCCCCGAGCCTCTGTCTGTCTGCCGCTCGTATGAAGGATAAAGAGACAGGATGTGGAGTGGGGAGGGGGATCGGGCCTGCGACTGAATGCACCGTCAATGGGCTTATTTTCATTCCAGCCAAACAAATGTGTCACTCCAATCATCACACGGCTGATTTTATCCTTCTGTTACTGTAGCTCCACAAGCATTTCCTTTTGTGAGCGCTCGCTCCTGATAATCCCACTCTGACAAAGGGGCCATGTGCCGCCGCTGAGTTCCATGACCAAAAATGTAAAACAAGTCATTTCCAGTTACATACTTTCTCAGTGATATCATGCATAATGAAAGAGTGTTTGTAAGCACTTTCGCTTGTTAAGTCAATTCCTGCATTTGTGTGCTTTAATAAGTATTTAGAAGTAAACACTGGAATTTATCAGGATTTAGATTTTTATTGCTTCATGATAAAAGTTTAAGTAATTATTTTCAATAGCATTGAAAAGGAGATAAAGCAGATAGGTTATGTATAAAAAAAATCTTTAGGATGAACTACACCGGGTGGGTGCAGTTTACTGAGGCACCGGGGCAGGGCCTTGGTGCTTTCAACTGGACCCTCTTAACCCAAGAAACTCTTTTATTCCACCCCTCTCTTGCAGACTGACTCCAGCTTTACTGGGCCGGCCCATCGTAAATGGGACAGGGTATATTTTTTTCTCTGCCCTGCCAGACTCCATGTGGCCTTACAGGCAGACCTCACCAGGTGAGGAACAGTATAAGTGCTTTTGTAAAACACGCGCGATGGGATGCCAGCAGAGCTACGGGATCAAGCTGTAAATTCTTGAGTCTGGAAAAGCAGATTTTCAAGATGCAGTGTTAATTTAAAGCGCAAAATGCAACTATACATTTCCAGTGGTAGTTGGTCATGTGAATGGGTGTCATATAGGGGTTTTTAACTTGTTTCAAACATAGCAGTGCATAAATGTGATGCTACTTTAATAACTTGGAAAAAAGCAGTTTCATATTTTTTATGACGTGCAACTGACAAGATAACTCTGTATATAAATATGTTACCCAAAATTTAATACTATTGTTTTCCATGTTGGTGATTTGTTCAGTTAAAAAGATAAACTCATTCAGTGGCTCTAGACTTTCAAGTATTTATTTTTTTTAAATGATGCAAAGTGCTGCAAGAAACTAAATGAGGCAAGAAGTCAAATCCTGGTGTTTCTCTGGGTAAATCTGTTTAAAATTTAAGAAACAGTTTAATGTATAAATGCAGCAAAGATGATAGTGTTTAGTCTTGGAAAATGATGCAAACCCTGTGCTTTATATAGACGCTTCCCTGAGGTTATCTTTTGCACGCTGCCTTCAGAGCAACAAATTGACCCCCGGGCACCGGCTGCAGCTCAGAAATTCAGTGTCACGACTCGACCGCCTCTGTCGCAGCAGGTGCCTTTCCTCAGATGTGTAACTGAACCACAGTGTTCAGGATACACAGAGATCTAATACTGTTGTGAGTTGATGGCAGGACACGGGTGTATTTGTGTTGCTGATGGTTTCATACGCACTAAATGCAGCGGTGCGTAATGCATACCGTTGTCCAGACAGAAAGATATACTGTATGCTTAGATTGAATTCATGTACGGATATGAAACCCCGTTTAGACATTCATCTATCACCTTATTGCATGATGCATGGAGCGGGGAGCTCCGTGCGATCCTTTTAAAGAGGGTATCAAGTGAACACTTTTAGCAGCTATAAGGAATGTGGAGCTGTGGCGTGGAGCAGACTGCAGCGTCTCCAGAAACGTGCCAGAGTATAATCTGCTGTCTCACTTAGCAAGAAAGGTCCCACCTCAGACAAACCTACGAGGCTATTTCAGCAACTTGTAAACACAACTCGGTCTGCGTGTAAAGAACGTCATTTCAGCTCCACACTGTCGGCTCTAAAGCACCTTCTACCTGCTACTTTCCACTCTATAAACCTTTCATAATTTGCAAATGAAATCATTAAAAATATCATTGTTTATTATTTTTATCCAGCTATTCAGCAATTTAGGCATCTAAGTTTTAGTTTAGTTTGATTTATTTCAAATATGGTAGGAAGAAAAAGACAAAACAAACAATGATAATAATAAAATTAAAATAATACACATATAAATAACGGAAATATTTACAATAGAGCAACTCAATCTTATGTTCCAAATGGAGTAGGAAGAAGCATAAACTTATTGAATCCAATCTGACACCTCTGAATCCACACTGTCCTTGTTTCATGTGGGTGTATTCATGATTAAATATTATATAAACACGTATCAATGTATTTATTAACCTTGTCAAATAGTTTTATTTTCTTCCAGTACATTCATGAACATAACACATCTACGCACGCACACAGACATATATAAACATTATACACACATACTTACAACAGGTAGACAAATACATGCACACATGTCCTATGAGTTAGTCCCTCCTCAGCTAAATACTGTTTGTGTGTAATGTCTTTATTTCTTTTTAAACTGGATAATGTTTGGATATTCCTGTTTCCACAGTGAGACTGTTCCAAAGTTTTACTCCACAGACAGAAACTATTATTTTTTCTTCCTAGATCATAGCTTGCATTTCTATGTAAAAGCATTTTTGTATTGCATATTTATTAATATAAGATAATCCGTTCATTTTTTATCCCCACTTGTTGCTGTTCATGGTCGAGGGGAGCTGCTCCATATCTCCAGCAGATATGATTAGGAGGAGGAGGAGAAGAGCAGGGGGTTCCTCCTGGACCGGCTCCCAGTCCATCCCAGGGTCACATAGAGACAAACAAAATGGACAACCATTCACACCTTGTGACAATTTAGAGAAGCCAACTCACCGAGCGTGCATGTTTTTGGACTGTGGGAGGAAACTGGAGTGCTCGGAGAAAACACACAGACGCACGGGGAGAACATGCAAATTATGTAGAAATGCCGAGCCAAGAGTCAAACCTGTGATTTTCTTCCTGCGAGGTAACAGAGCTAACCGACTGCTCCACGGTGCAGCCCATTACATAAAATATTTCAACTGCAAATTTACCTTCTGCAACAATGTGTCAAAGCATTACAGCACCCATGATTACAGTTTGGATTTTCGCAAATTGCCCATTTTACTGTTTATATTTCTAGATGAAATTCAAAAGCAAGAGTTTCTAAAGAAGCATAACTATAAAGCAGTTTAAAGATTATATAAAAACACTTATAAAGTAATATATGGAAAATACAGGGTGCTAAATATTTAAACTCTGCCATTTTGACTGATCAGATATTTGGGTGGTACACTGTAGGATGATATAAACACTAAATATGGATAATTGTTTGTAATGATTTATGAATTAATAAGTGTTTGTTTCCTCCTTCTCTATTTTCAACAGGGTTAATACCTTCTTTTAGGAATTTGTTTTCATTTCATTTCAGTTTGTGTTTTGTTTAACATTTGTTACTTATACTGTATATATTCAAAATAAATTAACTTTTATTTTATTTCAAAGCAAGGCTTAATTTGCAACACATTAGACGGATGGCTGGTCACTGGAGTTTTCAAGGTTCTCTGTATTAAAGTTTTTTTTTAAATTCACAGGTTTGGATTAAAATCACAAAAAAAATTAATAAATCCTTCTGGGATTGTTGTTTATTTAAAAACAAGAGAGGCATCTAGACATTTAGAAACTAAAGAAATTATCATTTTTAAAAGTCAGTGTTAGGGCTTTAAAGAGTGCATATTTTTCATTATTTATTTATTTATTTTTTGTCCAGTTTTAATATTTTCTGTTCTTTCAGTGATGACGCCAGACCTCATTTTGAGTTGAACTAACACACCCTGGCTCAGTGCTCGAACGTACCTGTACTGCTTTTTCTCCTGCGTGTGCCTGAACACCCACCTTTTCTTGTCGCTATTTGAACAGATAATTTCTGTTTGTTGTCTCTGATTTAAAGTATCCATGTTTCTGGTTTCTGGCCAATGCAATCCAAACGCCAAAACTTTCTGCGTTAACAGACTTGTATCCGTTCAGGTTTACTTTGGCTCAGCTTCCACACGTCCCATCCATCCCTCTTCCCCGCTGCCTCCTGTCACAACTTGTCGCTAGAGGGACGCCATGATTTATCGACAAGGTAAACAGCTTATGAATGAGGCCTAAGCTTTAGTTATACAGTTTACAACATTTGAGTAACCACAAGAGGTTTGTGTACACACACTTTCTCAAGGCTACTGTTAGCGGAGAGAATGAGGTTGCCAGCCTCTTCTCATGTCGAGGGAAATTCCTCAATGTCTTAATCGTAAGCCCGTAAGATTAATTCTGCTTGCACAACTCCCTGTGTAAACGTTTCAGGGTGACGCTAAGACATTTTTAAACAAGTTTCAAGGAGCATGCAGAGTGACGGGGCTTGTTTACAACAGAAGTTGAGGCTTTTCTCGCGCCGAGGCCTTGTCTTTGAACTTTCTGGAGGTAGCTTGGAGGAAAAAAAAGAAAGACACAAACAAATACAGAGTAAAATATTTAACTGATATACATATTTATTTTGATATTGAGACATAAATATAGACATGAATTTGATCATAATGGACATAGCTTTAATATTTTAATCATCAAACCTGAAGCTGTCTTTATTTTTCTCTGTTAGAACGTATAAGCTATATTATAGGTTTTGTCACCTTTTTTTTATTAATTAATAAAATAATTTAGTCTTTCTTTATTATTATTATTATTGCTGCACTGAGACATAGAGGCAATCTGTTACGAAACAAAGATGGTGGCTGCTTCTGGTTAATGATTGACCCGATTGTCTCTTTCCATTTACAACAAGAACTCAAAAGTCTGACTCACTGAGAAAAGAAAACCCTCACAAAGAACCTCTAAGAATTAAAAAAGTATATATATCATAACGTCTTTCAGGTATTCAGATGTTGTATTATTAAATCAGCCGGAAAACAGAAAATAAGATCTGATTTTCTCATGACTAAAGAATAAAAACGAATGTTCTTTCAGAACTGGGCTTGTTAAACCAAACAAAAAAAACAAAACAAACATAAACATAAACAAAAAAAAAGTGTTTCGGAGTCAGTGTTCGCCGCGGCATCTGCTAATGTGTAAATAGGGTGTTATTTTTCACCAGCCCCCGCCGACTATCTGCTCACAGGCGTCCCCAAATTTGTGCACATATTTGAGCGCAGCTATTGTAAAAATGGCCCTCTTCCTGTTGTTGTTTTGTGAAGACTTGATTTTATTCAAGCCTCAGGAAGTGGAATAATTTCAATGCAGATGTTTTTCACTGTAAACAGCCTAAGCGGTCTGCGAGGAGGGGGTGTCGAAGGGGGGGATGAAAGCCGGTGTGAGGACAAACCTCTCCTTTATGTTTAATTAAAAGAGCAGAGGAATTCACAACTCTGTGAAAATTGTATTAAAAGTTGAGGATTTTTTACAAAAATTGAGGATCACTGGAAAACTAATCTGGGCTGTGACTCACTAAAGGACAAAGTTTGGGATGTTTGAGAGGTTAATTGTTTAGATTTCGGGTGTGACCAGAAAACAGTTTGACTTTATCACTTTAAATTTAGGTCCACAACATGAATAATTAATATTGATGCAGGTCATGAACGTTATACCTCATACTTTTATTTTCTTTCGAGGAGAGATGCAGCAAGATCATTCAAAACCCTCAAACCTGCTTTTATAAAGGAAAGAACGTAGTAGTGTTAATCAAAACAGAGTCACTGATAAGGAAACTGGTTGCTTTTGAGGAAATGAACCATTATGCAGTCTTGTTGAAGATTAAACTCAGTTCCTCAGCCATTTTTACGTGTTGAGGTGTTCTGGTTAAATCAACAAGAGCTGGCCGATGCTTTCTGGCCTAATGCAAACACTGCAGCAGACTCATTTGATTAATGAGCTGGCATGATGTAACCACAGGGGGAAATAGGTTAGTGCACCTGGTCGTTTACACAGTTTTTCATTCATTTGGAAAATGGAGCAAATGGTGGAGGAAGCCATTTCAAACCAGCCACTACTCAGAATTGTACATTTTTCTGAATAGTTGACTTTCTGCTAATGTTGGCTCAACCTTCCCAATAAATGTCAATCTCTCTGACAGAAATACAGCTTATAGGTCATGGCCTACCAGTGTTCTTTGTGTTACACACACACTCGCGCACACACACACACACTATTTGTTTTTGTAGTTCACTGAAACAACATGAACAGTTTGGAGAGATAAGATCATCCCTGCTTTCCTCGACGCTGCTCTTCCCGCACTACAGATCTGTGGCGTTCAGCCAACTGCTGATATTGCTCTGTCATATATTGCTTTTCTTTTTCTGTCTTTGTCAGTGGTCATCAAAAGGTCAGGGAGGTGATGTGAAGTTGTAAAATGGTCCGAGCGGGACTGACCTATGGCTGCCTGAGTATTCCTAATGCAATAGTAGGGCCCGCGGGCCAGGCCTGCCAATACTGGGCTGATTATAACGAATCAGGTCCCCCTTAACACAATAATGTGATCAATTTCTCATTCCATTGAATAAATAACATGGCAGATAGGGAGGTATGTGTGACCTGCCGTTAACCCCTTAGCTCATTATTCATATCAGTGGCTGAATAAAGAGAGATGCTGGAAGAGAAAGAAAGAAACAGGTCGGCCGAGCTAATAATTGCTGAGACAGAGCTGCTCTGCTAAATGGTTTTGATTGGATGAACGTCCTGGGACTGTTTTTTTATGGCATCTGCTGTTTGAGTACCACCAGTGAAACCCTGGAACTGCATATCTCTTTCCTTCAGGAGGTAAAATCGGTGACAGATGCTCTGCTGTTCTCCAGCTAGCGCGCACCCACAGGAGGGTAACTCCTGTTCAGTAAGACAGTCGTCATGTGCCCACCGCTTCCCGTTCTGCTGAGTGCTTGGGTCGCCCTGGTTAACACGAAGACATTCGATAAAATACCTGTTCAGCAGGTTCACCAAGATACAGCAACAGCAGCCCCGCTAAAGGGATCATAATGAGCCTGTCAGCTCTGCGTCATACGTCGGTGTCTGACACAAATCTGAACGCTTCTACATTTACCTCGGGTAGGCTCTCACCCTTCAATCTTTGTTCCGTCCACAGTAACGATCTGATTCCGAGCAGACAAGGATTTCTTTGCATTGTAACCAGATGCACGAGTGCATACGACACCCTGCAGCAAAGCTACGAGCTTCACACGATACCCAGTCGAGCTCGACCGGGAGGATGTGACACGGTCATCGCTCTTCATTTATTTACCTTTTTTTTTCTTTCTTTTCTTTTTGTTTTCTTTTTCGTCAGAGTCCCTCTCTGATTCTGTGCGCGCTTCACCTGACACCCAATATCTAGACCTATTGCTTTCATCTCCTCAGGTATTGGTCCGCACTTATCTCCTTCTCATCATCTAACTTTAATCAAGTAAATGGATGCATTTAAATGTTGCTAATTTCACTCTGGTAATTGGCAGTGTTTAATTCAGTTTGATCAGAGGAACATTCTAACAAATTTGAAGTGACTTGTGCAAAGGTCCTCAGAGCCAAAACACATTTATGTAAACATTAGAGCCAGCAAACCCTAATGTCCTGTACAGCGTTTTAGGTTAAGATCATCTTATGATAAAACATGCAAAGTTGTCATTTTGGTAGAACCTTGAAAATAACTCAGGGTATGTGTTGGGTATGAGTCTCAGCTACTACCACACCAAATTTTAGCTCAGTAGCTGTAAAACTGACTGACTTGTAGCCATTTTTGTGTGTGCTAATGGTGATTGGCTTTGGCGGACATCTTGAACTGTACTAACTCCAAAAGGTAATCAGTTGTAGATGTTTATCTAATGACTGCTTTCTGAAAGGTTAATTAAAATCCATCCAGTGGTTCATTGGATATTTTGCTAACAGACAATCAGGGTTACCCTCTAATAATTATTGCTGACGTTTGAAGCAAAGATTTTGTGCAATGATTAGCAATTGCAGGTTTTTGTGTAGGTCTCTCAGCTACACCTACACCAAATCTCAACACAATATTTATAAAATTGACTGAATCATAGATATTTTTGTGTTTTCTAAGGTGATTTGGCTGTGGTGGCCATCTTGAATTGGGTTAATGCCAAATGTTAATCAGTTGTAGATGTACATCCAAAAAATAATTTTGCAGGTTTTATTAAAATTTGTCCTGTGCTTCATGAGATATTTTGGTGAAAGACTAACAAACATTTTTATATATATATATATTATATTATTTTTTGTTCTAAAGACAAGCAGAGTGAATCCCTCTTGTCTCTCTGGTGTATGAACATGGTGTTAACATATGGCCACATGGCTGAAACTCTCTGTAGCTCAGTTTTTGTGTTTTTTCTTTTTTTTTTTTTTCACTTCTTTCTTCCTCCTTGTGCAGTCGTTCTGTGTAATTCAGAAGTGCATAAAAAAAAGAAGGTACGAGCGATGTTGCCAAGGCCCTACACAATTTTATTTTAGGCCATTACGGCGCCTGGGAGTGTATTTGAGGGAGGCAGGGGGCTCAGTTCCACATGAGAGGACTTCCTCCTCACCAGGCAGTGTTTAAAGAAGAGCAACAGGTGGCTGCTGGCAGAGGCAACCTGAGGCTAAGTGGATGTCAAAGTGGAATTGCAGCTGAATCGCGGCTATTTATTTGACCCTCCTCACATCTGCACTCTTCCCCTCGGAGGAGGAAGAGATGGGAGGGGAGAGGGGCGTTTTGTCCGGCTCCTCTCCTCTAGTTAATGTGGGGCTGGGGGGGAGATAAACGGGAGGGGGATAGGGGAAATTGTACATGGTATTAATTACAGCCCTGTGTTCACATGTCCGCTCCCACTATGTGTTTATGTATGGAAGTAACATCATGTGCACAACACGAGAAGGGTCAGCGGGATGGAGGTGGTTTTCCACGTGGTGAGCAAACCCATTAATTCCCCAGGATTCTGAAGTGGACATAAAAAAGGAAAAATCGTTAGTTGACTGAAGCGTTAAATGTGAGTCTGTTAAAATTATATATTTTGGGAACTAGAAAAATAGATTTAAATCAGTTTATAGGCAGCTACTTTTCCTTTGTCTCATAGGAAGAAAGAGAAGTTCAAAGGATCTCAACATGCCCTCATGACATCATCCTCTCACATTTTCCCCCTGAGTGTCCTCCACATTCACTGAGCAGTTTCTTTGCTAAAAGACTCTGTAAACACAGGCCTGTCGAGGAGCGCAGACAGTGAAAAGAGAAGCAGGTCTGGGAAGGATCGCTGCACGTCTTTCCTGTTGGCCTCAGTGTTTCCATGCTCTTATCAGCCCAGCTGATAGTGACGAGCTCCGGGCTCTTTTTCTCCGGACCCACAGCACGCTGCCACACATTTTGATGGCGTGACACGAACCTCCACCACAGAGCCCCCTCTGTCTGCAGCAGAGCACACCGCCTGGCCGAGGCCCGCAGCTGGTACGCATATTGGCGAAAGGCTCTGCCAGGGCGTCTCCTGCTTGAGATAACCAAGAGTACAGTCTGTGTGTATGTGCCACCCGGGTTTCTGCTTCTAAAGGCTCAACAGGAACGTGAAAACAAAGCGTGACTTTTGTTTAATTAGCCAAAAATACTCATTTATGTACTTACTGTTCCTTTCTTAGGTCTATCTTTATTATGATAGTTATTTAAAACACAACAAAGAAGATTAAATTAGAAGATTCCAAAGTTTTTAACTTGATTAGTATTTTTAGATTTCTATAGATGCACTTTTACTCTAAGTAAAAATCTAAAATCTAAATTTTCGAAAAATAAAAATCCACATATTTCTTCTTCTATAACAAATAACATAAAATTGTGATTATTCAGGGGAATTAAATTCTGTAAAACCAGACTCGTATTCATGTTTATAGGTTACAAAAAAATAAAGAGCCCGCTTATACATTTTGACTAAAAACCTAACGATCTATTAAAGATTTTGTTTAAAAACTTAACTCTTTTCCTAATTTTGTAAATAAGCTGGGACTGACAGGGTATTGATTATAGGTAATTAGTGATAAATTGTGTCCATTTCATTGCTGAATTAACAGTGTTAATGAATCATTTTTTACTGCTTTCTGCTGTGTCTAAGTGGGAGGTAGCTCCCAGACTGAAGCTCAGTAAAGTTTATTAAACACATCAGCTGGTTTGCAGCAGACCATTACTGAAACTTTATATTCCAGCAATGAGAGATCAACAAATAGGTCTGTGAAAAACAGACGAGGGGACTTTGGTCTTTTAAACCAGAAAGCCTTATGCTAACTTTGAAGGAGGAATTTATTAAAGCTCTTACAACAACTGAGGGGCTCTTATATTTGACTCTGCCAGAGCTCTTCGGACAAGTTTTGGCTGCGGCTTCCACTTGGCTTGAAGAGCAGTCTGGTGGCTGCGAGGCAAACTTGTGCAGTCCCCGGTTCCTAAAATGAAACAGCTGCAGAGTGACACGCTGAGAGCAGCAGGGCGAAGGGAGGAGGAGTTTTCATGAATGAAGTCAGTGGGAGTGGGAGGAGAGAGGAAGCTGGCTCGGGGTTAAACACTACTACTCCGTAGGTGTGTCATTAAGAAGGTTCTGAGGGGTGGGGGGTGGGAACAAAGCATGGGTGTGGACCCAGTCATGGGTCATATAAGTTCAGTTTGATTCATGGTAGAAGAGGGGAAACAGTGTTGTTGTTTACACTGGCTCGGGGTGCACAGCAACCCACTGTGTAATTTGTAGTGTAGTTTTCACAGATCTGCCCCCGGGGAGCCATGACAAGCTGTCCTGTATGAGCTGTCCCCCTCCCCACACATACACTGCCAGGACTCTGCATGTCCCAGTGCTGCACAGCAGACAGAAATGGAGATTCAAGTCCAACACTGAAATTAAACTGATGTTAGATGAAGATCCAGAGATATGTAGCAGCTCTTTTCCCACACCGTGCCAGAACAATATCTGTGTCTTTAACAACCACAATAAAAGAAGAAAAGAGAGAAAAATCCACTTTTACCAAGCCCGAGCAGCACCATGTGCATGACGGCACGCAACACGCACACACTGTTATGATTGGTGAGACCAAAAAATGCACTATAAAATGCTTTCTGCTGAATCTGTGGAAACATTTGGGGGAGAGGCAACACGCTCTTCTCATCTACCTGTCCAATCAGGAGTGAGAATGAGAGCAGGGATGGCATCCAGCTGCTTCTGGAATATGAGTCACAAACCAAACACTTCTGTGGCACCACAGCAGCTGCCCACTTTTCTTCTGTGTTGCTGCAAGCATCCAGGCGTGTATTTTTTGAAAGATAAAACCCAAATCAATACGTTTAGCAGACCATCAAAGTTCACCTTAAAAAATTAAATAATAATCATTTATCCACACTGTTACTTAACATCGTAGATAAAACATTTGGACTTTTTTTCTTCATACTTGAAATTAAAAATTTTGAAATAAAAAAGAGGAGAACTAAAATATGTTAAATGTCATTCTTACTGTTTTTGATGACTTTTCCCTAAAGTGACTAAAAATACACAAAAATGAAAATATTTAAAAATGGTGTCTGTTTCTACAGGTGTCGCTTATTTTTGTACACCAAATGTTAAAGGTCAAATTTCACCTCATATCTAATAGAAAGTGGATTTTATCTTATATCTCTGAGTTAATTCATTCAAATCTTTCACAAACCACAGGTATACAGGAAATGATCTTAAAAACCTAATTGTACTTAAAAAAATGCCCAATAATAAGAAAAAGAATAATACAATAGCAATCAGATATGTTAAGTGAGTGCCATTTTCTTTCAAAAAATAGAATTTTATGGTGTTTTGTCCCTGAGTCCTGTAAACAGCTTTTCCTTTAAGAGCTATGTGTGTTAAAATGCAGATCTTCAGTTAAGTGTACATCTGCGTAACATATGCCAACTGGAGCCAACGGTGGCTTGGGTACATAGCTGACATTTTTGGGAAGGGTGGTCTTTTAAACCATTATTTTTGTTAACCCTTGCTTTCTTTGCACTCTGCTTTATCCTCCATTTCTGGTTGTTAAGCCTCCTGCTTCCTGATTTTCTCACACACGTCTTTGCCATGTTTTTTTTTTTTGTAAGTTATACACATTACACCACATTACACCTTTTTTACACTCACCAAGCTGTGCATGAATTTGTCAGCCTCAGCCATTGAGAGAAAGCTGTGTTGCTGTTTATCTTTAACCCCTCCACAAGCTCACCTGATCAATATGTTGAGCCAGTGGTCATCATCACTCATTGGGAGGTGACACACACAAGTGCATGTGTGTGTACCCACACACCGTGGCCTTTTAAACCTCTGTATCTCTTAGAGTAAGCAATGGGACATAAGCCATAGAGCACATAATCCATCTGGCTTTGATTAATGGATTTACCATCCATTTCCAGAGCCGTACAATGCCTCTGTATGAATTTTATCAGCGTACAGTGACAAATAGGAGTTCTGTTCTCTGCTGAGAGCCCTCATTGTTCCCTCGACTGAGAGTCATGCAGATGTCACCGCCTCGGCCAGGCTGCCCAGAGACACTTGTTCAGCAAATATAAATGTAAGTGGCTGCTGTATGACATCTTTGTCTCAGTAATATAAATGCCTATTTTTTCCAGCAGATAATTGGTATAAATGTATGACTTGATACAGTTTGTCAGTGAATATCAATACTTTGTTTAATGTTCAGGCTATTTCTTTCTTTTGCACTACTCTAATATCAGATCTTATAAAATATGTTTTTGGCCTTTTTAAATATTTAAACAAAAAAATAAAATATATTAAAAATGGTAGAAAAAAAAAGTCAAGGTCAAAATAAATGGGAACGTTTATTTGGCGTCCTTTCAGCAGCATTAAAGATTAAGCTGGCTTGAATGTTAGCATACTCAGATGATGTAGACTGTAATAGCAGTAGGCTGTGAAGCAATGATCAGGGTGGCATGACTGAGTCGAGGATCTGGGTGTTCCGACACTGAATAATGCAGCTTTTTCCTCCAAGGCCGTGTCACTGAAGATACCCTCTCATCTCACCTCTCGGTGACACATGGAAATGTTCTCCACGTATGAGTTTACATCACGCTGAGAGGCTCGCTCGTGAGGCTTTGACAGCACAGAACGACCCAGCCTAAGTGGCGTGCATCTTGTCCTGAGTGTGTCTCCTGACAGTCCTCCTAATCACTCAGAAAATATGCACGCCGTTCCATTTATGGGCAGTAAAAACAGTCATCCCGCCTCTTGCTAACAGACTGCAAAGAGAGCCATAAAAATTGCCTCTGTCATATTCACTCGAAACATAGAAGGGCAGCTCAACTGGCTGTCATAACATGCAAGAGAGTCACTTAGCTTCATGCTGTACCTCTGTGTCCGTCACACCCAGCCAATCATGAAGTAAAACAGCAGGCGTGCCCTCCCCCTGCTGCACGGGATGACATGAACTAGCAGCCCCGCGCATAGGAAGTGACACAAACAAGCAGGCCCCAGAGAGGAGGGCCATCAGCAGCGATGATGAGCGACTCTTCGGATGCTGCTTGACGTGTGTGGCTGCAGCAGGGCAAGCCTGTGGAAAGAGGGAGGCAGCGGGTGTGTAAGTTATCAAGAGGGGGGTGAATTTGGGTGTTTTTGTGGGGCCTGCGATGGAACTGCGACTGCATTATCCGCCTGATTTAGTTATGACAGCTGGTGCCCAAGAGGAGCTCAGTGGAGTTGGAACGCGGGCGGGCGCAGGGGGGGGGGTAGGATCACCCAGGCTGCAGACAAATGATGATGAAGAGATCACTTTAAAGAACAATCTCCATAATATTTCATGCTCGCTCGGCAGCTCACAGGCAGCCCGGGCTCCGAGGCTAACTGCTCTATCAATTGATTTGATTCACTGCCGGAGCTACTCCTCGCACATAGTATTTCAAATAAATGACACAGCAGATAGGAATGATATCTACATCAATATTAACCCTGAAAAGAACTAATGGATGCCGGCTGCAATTTGCGCTATATCCTGAGTAATGCACAGGAGGCAGGTGATGGAAGAGTTATAACTCAGGCTTTTCCTGCCTCCCCCCCTGAAGGCACGAGAGGATACAATTTGACCTACACCCACCCCGCCCAACACAAATACACAAGCTACATCTTTCCTCCTCCCTAGGCAACCATTTGTTTTTGTATTTATAAAGCGCATTATGGGACACTAGGCTAAACCGAACCGTCTCTCAGGCTTGCGGAACACAAAAGCAGTTTATCAGATAAATCACCCTTGACCAGTTAGCTATTAGAGCGGCCAGGAAGTGCAGCCCGGGCACGTATGGCGCTTATAATGACAGCATTGTTGCTTTTTATTAATGCGCAGACATGATGCATGCTCGTGTGTTGCAGTGGTTTTGACATGGCTCACCACTCCTTAACCCGATCCCACTTGCTAACCTGCTGTATTATGAATTCAGATCAGGTACAAGGATAGATATACAGATTATTCCCTATGAAAGGTCCACAGTGGCTTTCCATACACATGTCAGGTCCAGGCAGAGCTGGAACGAGTGTTAATATAAGGTTAAAAACTAGAAGTTTGCTTCTTGTTTTTAAATATTGTACATAATACATTTTTTAATGTCTAATCATGAAGGCTTTGTCTTTAAATCATTGCTGTCAGCAACATTTAGGAGGCAACAGAGATGATGCCAGAACATTCATTAGTCTGAATGATGCTCATTGAGTAGCTACTGATCACTCCTTTCCCTGATATCTGACCTCTACCCTCGTAAGAAGAGACCTCACACACACACACACACACACACACATATACCCCCACACACATGTGTGCACACACATTCAGAGATAGTGGGAAGTTTGTGGCTGGCTGATAAGGTAGTGAATAATCACAGTGTTGATGAGCGTGTGTAGGGCTTCCATCAGTGACTCATAATGAATGTCATAATAACATTGCCTTTTCTGATTGCTCAGGTCAGTGAGCGGCGTGGGGGTTTGTTTGTGGTGAGGGTGCATTTGGGGGAACCGGGGCTGCCCCTATGCAGAGAAACCAACCGCTGCGCAGTCGGCTAATGAGTCCACAAGAGACCCGCCCAATACCTTTGATTGTGATGCCATGGAGGAGAGGGCAGCAGTGCAATCTTTAGCTGGATTAAGTATCTCTTAAAGAGATCTACTTTCAGCCACAATGTTATCAACCCTTGAGTGTGTATTAATTAGGCCTATTGTAGAGGCGAATCAGGGGAATTGAGCTCTTCTCTCCTGCAGACACACAAGCGCACATGCTGGGTATTAAAAAAAAAAGGAGCGTCAAATAGAAATTCAACTAGCACACAAAAGGCTCCTGTGTAACGTTGCCGTTTATTTTTATGTGGAAAAGCAAGCATGTTTAAAGCACACCCTGCGCCTTCATGTGCATGTTCCAGCAGGGTTTAATTTGACACCCCATTACATCCCCATCTACATGTTACATCCACACATCTGCATGCATGTTTTGCTATTGTGTATATCATCCTGTTCTCATTAGCAGAGCTTTTGATATGAAGTGATGCATTATCTACGCACCAGGCAATAGCTGATTGACTGCGGGCCGGTAATACCGCTTAGCCCCACTTAGAGCAGCCTGACTTTGATGTGAGTACATATTTCCTGGTGGAGGGGCTCTTATAATTTCAAACATTCATTGACTCATCATACGGAGTGCTGACATTGTTGCGGTTCACTTGCTTTTTTTATCTCTTGCATGTGTTTCCTGGATGTGAAATCCACCATTTTCCTCTCCCCTGCAAGTCATCAAGAAAGCCTCTGTGAACTGGTGTGCAGGTATATTGTTTACTTTTTTTATCCTGGATGGCTAGAAACCACTCAGCATATGTTAGCCGTGGGTACTGTACAAAGCGCTGACATACAATACAGTTGCCAACCCCAAACTCACTCCAACTCCATCATAACCCGGATGTTTAAGAAGCATGTCCAGCTGGTATGTTTTGACTTGTTTAAGTGGTGTTTAATGACAATGGACTCGCTGCTCTGTTCCGGAGCTGTGTTAAGAGTTTCTAATCAAACGTTCTGCTCCATCAATAATGCAGCACCTTGGATCCCATGGAGGACTTAATTGTGGGTGTAGGGCAGATAGGGAAAGCCTCGGCAAGGGGTGTCTCATTGCGCTCTTTAATTAGAGACCCCCGTCATGTCAAGAGCAGCAGTGCTGGGTGTTTACTGTGCAGCGACTTGCCCAGTGCGTATTGGCAAGAGCCCCACTGTAACTCTGCCATCAGCAACCACTCAGGGTTTTCCTGCTAGAGAGAAGGTGGGGGGGGAATGGGGAGTGAGGGTTAAACAGGAAACACAAAGGGAAAAGAGGAGTGATTATGCACTTACATTTAGGGTGAGTTTGACTTAAAAATATTGAACTCAGTTAAAAACTGGATTTGTTTTTGATTCTTGAAGACATTTCAATTCTCATCCAAGAAGCTTTTTTCAATAATAGCAAAATTATCTATCATTCAAAACTATTTATTTACTTATATTCATTAAAAACCCTGACTGGAAAAATTTGATAACAAACTGGTTTATTTCAGTCAACATCCCTCAAGGAACATTTTTTCATTAAAATCTGGAATTCGCTGTAAACTTTTAGAAATCTCAAAAATGTAAAACTTTTTTTATTTTTTTGCCAGCTGTGCATTTTGATGCTTTTTAACTATTAATTCATGTTTTTGTTTATATGCAGAGACCCTGAAAGGCACTCATTTTAGTACTGCCTTCTCATGATTTAGTTCATTTTTTCCCCATAAACAAGGACGCACATGTCTGCCAACTGCTAATAAAAGACAAACAACAAAAGCAAGGGGAAAAAAATCATCTTTGAGCTGTTGTGCAATCATAGCAAAAAAAAAACAAAACACACAATATCTCCACTGACAAAACTAAAAATTACCATTCTTGTTTTTGTAGGTTTTATTGTTGTTTTAGTTTAACAACTGGGACATATAGATAAATAGTTTAAGAATATTTTTCTACTTAATGGACAATGGCATTTAAATTCTAAAAATGCAAAGTGTGAAGGACAACAAGTTTATGTCTAATTATTCAGGTGGAAGTCTTTCCCAAAGTAAATTTTAATTTGTTTTATATCTTTTCTTGTCATGGTTATTAGAGCAATTATTGATAAAAGTCAAACATTCTGCCTCTACAGGCTCAGCTTCAAGTTCTTTATAAAATCAATAAGCCCTCTGGCCCTGTTCCTCCATCCTAACAAAAAATGACAGAGCAAATTTAGTATATGATGAATGATGGCGGCTATATCAGGCTTATGCCATGAAGCTGGTGATAAGGGAGCTTCCAATTAGGATGCTTCTATGGATTTTAGTGTTTTTTGTAGTGGTGACTGAACTCTATACAAGTGGGTGAGACGATGGTTACTTATTCTGACCTAAGACAAAAAGAAAAAAAGTCCACATCTTTTATTAAATCCTTTCAGTGACCCTTAGCTGACCTAAACTCAGGTGATTAGTAAAGGTGCATAATTTGTTTGATGCAAGACAACACAACATCTTTCACATTTGACCTGCCAGCTGTGATCCATCTTAATATTTTCTAGCAGTAAAGTGGTCAAGATGAAGAGCTGCTGAAGAAGATATCACTCAGTGACTAATCCGGCAGCAATGTGCTGAGTATTTGTGGGGTGTCAGAGATGGAGGAAGACCCCAGACAAACATCAGGTGTCACACTCAGCACCAATGAATGGACAATGGTTATCCATCAATCTTCCATGTCAGCTTGTCTATCTGCCTGAAACCAACTACAATGTCCATCTCAAAGCAATTTGATCCATTCAGCTGACTCATTCATCAGCCTGGCTGTATTTGCAATCTGTTTTGGATGCTTAAAGAAAAGAAAGCTGGACTCAAAGGGGCAAAAAGGATACGGCAAAATATTGAATTTAAGAGAAACAAGTGGTCCAAAATATTGTACAGTTGGTGAGCAATAGTCTTTATCTCAGTACCATGGTGGCTCATTTATTCTGTTGACGGCTTGTTTATTAGTCAGACAGAGGAGACGTGTGTAGCTGGAGGGAAGTTTTGAGGGGTTGAAATGCAGCCGGACCGGTGCTGTAGGACAGCCATATACATCCCCTTCAGCCAACTGACCTCGTCGGGTCATCAGGACTTAAGTAAGAGTGAAAGTCGCTTTAAATGGAGCAAGGCTCCCAGGGACCCAGCCTTGGCTGAGCAGCTGCTGCTGCCCGGCGACTATTACTTTTCCAGGGGCTGACTTTGATGTTTTAACAATCCATACATATTGATTCAGACTGATAATAAACAATTTGATTAGCCTCTTTCTATAGGCTGTCATTTCAATCACTTTCAGAGCTCCGATGGAGTGGAAGTGAGGAGCTATGAAGGGAGGGAGCAATGAACGGGGGAGCAACAGAAATGGATAGACTGAGAGCACGACCAACACTGAAACAGAGGGTGGAGGGCTAGAGCCCCCTCCTCAGACAGAAAAAGGAATCCAGCCCTGATTAGGCCTCTGCCTTCTGTGAATTGGACAAGACAGCTGAGCTGCCAGGTTATTAACTCCCTCAGAAAATTCTCAGCCCTCTCTCGGGCCAGCCTGAATACTGCGATCTGGATCGATAAGCAATCTCCGGTGTGTACCAAATGCCTGCTGGTCTCATTTGTCTCCCAGCACCCGCTCCCTCCGCTGGACAATACACCTGCACAACTGAGCCCACCCCGCTCCCTCCCATCCTCTTTCGCTCCGCTCTTTCCTGAGTGATCTCCTCGCTCCCTCTCCACTCCCTCTTTCTCCTCCTCCTGCCTCCTCACCTCTCTCACGTTCACTGGAGTCTCTGTCACTTTTTAAATAATGACCCTGGGGCTGAAGGAACATCTGCCTACCTCTATTTCATCACCGCAAGTCCCCCTCCTGCAGGCCGAGGTGACCAAGCTGGAGAGGAGCACACAGGCTGAGAGAGAGGAAAGACAGAGGAGGGTTAGCCCACAGCCATGGGAGGGACGGTGGGGGTCGCAGTAGAATCATGACTGACAGAAGCACAGATGTAACCATCAGAGCTCAATCTAAGCATATAAATGACCAGCCCGTGGCAACTTTCCAGCAGACATGAAAACGCACAAAGTAGATGTTGTTGACGTTGAAATCATACATTATTTGACGCTGTGCATTAAGAATTGACCATTCTTCATGCCTGTTTGTCAGCTACTGGGCTGCTTGTGTGGGAGTTTGTTCAGTCTAGTAAGAATAAAGAACTGCTTTAAGAAAACTCTCAGCTCCGTGCTGTCATGAATCATATCCTTTAATGTGCTGAGGCTCAGCCACCAAGCCAGAGCGGCCAACATTTCTATCCCTCTGAAGTCTCTAACGCTCAGAGAAAGAGTTTCTTTGAGGAGGAGGAGAAGTAAAGATGGATTTACATAGTGATTGTGTTTGCTGATTTGGCAGCGCTTCAGCTGATAACTTTTAGTGATTCACTACGGCATTGATCCCCAAGATGGATTTATTGACAAGGACGGCTGAAGGAGGGGGGTTGAGATGGTGGTGCAGGGTTGAGG
>NC_051444.1:16430388-16434271 GCF_001649575.2 Kryptolebias marmoratus
TGGGGGGCGGGGTGGGGGTGGGGGGTGCTGGTGAGGTGATATGAGGAGAAAACTGTAGATAGCCACTCAAGCAAGGTCGACAGGATGAATCTGATGTAACATGCCTTTACTTGTTGAGGAAGTTCTTCCCCCGAAGGAGTTGAAAATCTCGCTGTAATAGCTCATTTCTGTGGTCTTTTCTATTGTCTGCCTATTGTCTCTGTTTGACTGCAGACTTGTGACCCCTGAGGGAATAGTCTGTCAGCATACAATATAGACAAAGCCTGCGACAGAGGACTACGTTTTGGGGGCTAATTGTCACAGACAAGAACCACAGCCTGTGAAGGATAAACCTGGCGGATGTTTAGATTTTCTTATCACCTCAATCTCTCATGAAGCAAAATCAAGCTAAATCCAAAAAAAGAAAAAAAAAGATGCAGTTATTAAAAGGCACTTTGTAAATGTTTGTGATGGCATTACTGTAACAAAACACTCAGCAGGCAAAGTGCTGTTAGTAACGAGGGATGTGAGACAGACCAAACAGGAAGTCCCTAAAAATGTATGTTGGAGTTTTTAATCAGTAAAAGATGGCTTTCTCATCAGGAGTTGATTGCAACGGAAGAGTTTTGCTTCATAATGCTTTTTCCTCTGAAAGATCACAGGCTGTGATATCATCAAAGAAAAAATTATAATAATACAATTGAGCTGAGAACATGATACAGAAAACTGATCTCTTGATTGTTGTAATTGCAGTCCTGCATAACCGCAGCGTTATCACTGCCATGTGATGAGCCCGATTCAAGCAGGCACCTTTCATCTAATAATGTTGCCTAATCTTCGCCACAAAGTGCCGCTTTAAAGACACCGGACCCCAGTAATGCTCAAGGAGTCAGTTCCAGTTCTCACTTTGTACCTTTATCAGTCATTTTAAACCATTCCAACCTCTGTAACTCTATCCGAGCGAGCACTTTTTCATGAGCGTTTCTTTTTCCCCCCTCTGTTCAAGGTCATTTGTAATGTGGAATCTATAAACTTCTCAATGAAGAAAGTTATTTGAATTCTTAGATTTTAATGGCTGAGCTTAAAAATTCCCATTTCAGACCTGCAGTTTTAAAATGATCCTGCAATGTGTATGTCAGCAGATGAAATTACTGAGGGTAATTGCTCTCACGCCACATAGTCTGTCTCTCACTCTCTCTCTCTCAAACACACACACCCACCCCACCTATCTACGTATACACACTCAAGTATACAAACACAATCACAAGTTAGAAATTCTCTTAAGATGGTGGAATTTTCTTTGATTTATTTTTTAGTTTTAGTCTATATCTTTTTACACATATTGCCAGTCATTTCCCCTTTTTCATCAAATTTTTATCAACCCAGAATCAGGGATTGGATCAAGGCCTCATTTACACTCCTTTAAATATTTTTTATATGGGCATTTTTTTCTGCTTTTATGAAAAAATCTTATGTCAGTTTTGGTCCTCCATAGAAGAAATGCATATCACCTGCAGCCTTGTGTGCCAAAGATTTAAAAACAGCACTCAGAGTATGTGTTGGGAATGACTGCCAGCTACTACTACACCATATTTTACCTCACTGTTTGTAAAAATGACTGAATTATAGCTAATTTTGTTTTAGCTGGGGTTGACTGACTGTGGTGGCCATCTTCAGGCGAGCTGAGGCCAAAACATAATCAGTCGTAGATATTCGTCCAACGATTACTTTCTGGAAGTTTCATTAGATTGGTTCACTAGTTCATGAGATATTTTGCTTACAGACAACAACAAAAAGCACACACACAAGCAATGTTGATGCATTTTTTGTGGAGGTGGGCATTAAATAAAATATTTTTCTATGCCAGAAATTAAATAGATTTTCATGAAAAATTATTAGCTTTTCAGTAATGACCATCACGTGTCTCTCTCCTCTGCCGTAGTACTATATTGTAGTTTGATGCTTGTATTTGTAGCTTATATGTGTTTAAGGCTCATCTGGTGATGACCAATGCAAATATACTTAGCTTTAAATGCAAATATGGGATCTATTTGTTATTTTTAAACACTTGTCCTTAAAAACAGTAACAATTAACAAAGAAGATAGTAATATTTTACAGTTTATTTTTTTTAAAACTAAATCATGTTTTGTTGGACCTCACCACAAAACTGACCAAATGGTTGATTCACAAAAAAATATTGCAAGTCATTGAAACTGACCAGAAAAAGTATTTTTAGTTTAATTTAAAAAAAAAAACTTTTTTTCTAGATGTTTGCCTTCAAACCCAAGCTAAATTAGGGTCTAATGTAGCTTAAACTATGATCTTTTTCTAAATTTAATCAGGTAGTTTTGGAGCTTCTGTCTTACCAGACAACAGGAATAATACAATAAAAGTGTGAAAGAAATCAAATCATTACCAAGTAATTGCTCCATCTGTGACTCAAACCTTAGTCTGTTTCATGCCTTCATCGTCATTCCTTACTGCTACCTCTCCTTCTCCTTGTATCATTTTTAGAACTTATTATTATTTATTCCACCATGAAGTTTAGTTGATGTCTTGAAAACATGAGCAAATTGAATTTTATCTCCATCTACCAATAGTCCGTCTTCTTATGGTTAGTTTAGGTGAATAAACTCTGTTTCTCTCTATCTCACATTGTCCCTTTCTGACAGTGACGGTAATGTGAGAGAAGGTGAGGCCCCCTCAGGGCTCTGTACATCCACGTCTACCTCAATATAAATCAGCACTTGTCATCACAGACTCATATCACACACTCTGATCCCACGTCCCCTCTACAGATTCCTCCTTGTTGCTCGATACGATTCGAGATGCCAGTGGCCAGAGTATTAAACCTGTCCAGTCTCACCGGCAGTGTCTCCCTCTCTGTGTCGCTTTGTTTTCTCCCTCGCAGACCTGTAGGTGCTCCCGGATGGTGAAGTTAAACAGATGTGACTGCATTAGATTCAGCCCGGACAGCAGCACACCTCGGCTGCCCTGAATGCATTCTATAATTATCCGCCGCACCTTGTATCAGGAAGTCAGCCTGTGTCAAAAGTGCAAGTGAAAGCTGGGGTCACTGTCAGGAAAATGAATCTCATGGTGACAAAGGGGCAAAGCTGCGACATTGGAGCGAAAGACAATTTAGGTGGTGTTTCTGGGTGCATGCAATGGGACTGCGGCAGAGGCTTATTTGCTTCCGTTTCACCCACTGAATATTAACATTTTACCAATGGTGTAGCTGCTGGATTTGTCTTTGTTTTGTACTATTTATAAGGTTCTGTTGTCACCTTTTGGTTGGGAAGCCATTTTGTTACATGCAAAGTTCTCTTTAGAGATTTGATGCTAACTGGGGCTAGTATAATTTTTTAACTTTTTTTAACTGAAGGGACCTTTTATTGTCATGCCACATTTAGTTTGAACATTGAGATGCTCTAATTGTCCTTTTGTGTAAGTATCTGGATGAAAAAAATAAAATAAAGTCTAGCTTTAGCTGTAAAAGTTTACTTGAAATTATAGTTGGATCAAACAAATCCATTCATTGAGTGGTTCTGTATGAAGACAAGACAAGGTCCCAGGAAAACAGGGATGTTGTGAGCCCATGTGACTAGTTCATGAGTGTAATTTTTGTAATTTATTACAAACCAGACTAGCATTGCTTGAAGGACTGCATATTACCCCTTTAACGATGAAACTTTAAACTAAGATAATCTTATGCTGAAAAATAATGAAGTTATCCTCCTCTTGATCAAATCTTAAAAATAACATTTTTGCAATCTTCTGAAAAATTTGTGAGATTGTGTGCAATTAGTTATCTCACAGGGTGTATGTTGTGAATGACAATCAGCTAGTACCACATCCAATTGAAGGTCTTTCGGCCCAGGGCTAGGGTTAGGGTCTCCTCAG
>NC_051444.1:16434371-16531596 GCF_001649575.2 Kryptolebias marmoratus
GGTCAGGGCTTTTTGGCCCTGGGGTAGGGTTAGGGTCTCCTCAGAATGTGAGGGTTCAGGGATTTTTGGCCCTGGGCTAGGGTTAGGGTCTCCTCAGGATGTGAGTGGTCAGGGCTTTTTGGGCCTGGGCTAGGGTTAGGGTCTCCTCAGTATTTGAGTGGTCAGGGCTTTTTGGCCCTGGGCCAGGGTTAGGGTCTCCTCAGGATGTGAGGGGTTAGGTCCTTTTCTCCCTGGATTAGGGTTAGAGTCTCCTAAGGGTTGAAGGGGTTAAGGTTTCACCTCCACCTCGATGAATATATCTACTGGAGTACACTTGTTTTGAAGATAGTCTGTTTTGGACCAGTTTTTAAATATTAACTACTGATCATTGGTGTGGTTTTAAGACCTGAACATTAGCCTTGGATGTTTTATATCAGAGGAGAGATCCTATTGCAGGTGTAAAAATACAGCTGTAGAGGCAGGTTGGAAATGAGTTCTAGAGTCAATGACTATTTTGAGAGAAAATTTGTCAAAAAGCTTATCTTAAGCTTGAATTCCTGCTTATAATTAGTGTGTAATATGTAGAGAGGGAGAATGTGTGACAATTACCACAAACAAAACTATTATGTGGAAAGCACCATGTCTTGATAATGTTAAAAATCAACCCCTTTTAATGACAGTTACATATTTGAAAACAATAAACTCCCAATGCTTTTAACAAACTCAACATTTAGTCCGCTGTGTGCTGCAAATAAAAAAACCTCCAGAATAAAAAAAATCATTTCACGCCTCATTATTTGACAGGCATCATGTGGTTGAGGAAGAGCAGCTGCTTTGGCCTGGATTCATCCAACCACTCTGAATCTAGCTACTGATTGATTTTTAATTTAGGAGGAGATAATCAGTAAACACAACCAGATCAGGACCCAAGAACGCTGCAGAGATTGGACAATTTGAGCAAATCAATGGAAATATTCTCTGATTTGTAGGCACTGAACAATGGCCCAAAAGTCTGGCATCATAGCACACTAGTTAGTTTGCATTAAATCAAAGGCCAGGGACAGGAAAACTATGAGATGAATTAAATGTCTGAGGAAGTGCCGACCAGTGTGGTAATGAGACAGAAATACGGGCCCCACGGCTTTCCTGCAGAAGCTGTCAACAATTAATGAGCTGCAGCTAGTGCTGTTATCCATCATCATGCTTCCTGGCCACATATTTACTCACTTATTTATTGCCCGGAGGCAATATCATCATTTTTTATGTTAAACACCGGCTAGCAACAAACACTGCCCCCCTCTTAGAGAGGACTGAGTATGAATGCAGACAGGAAAAGCCAGGATTTAACTCTGGAGCTTCACTTTGATCAGTAAAGGAGGTACTGTATCAAATTAGGAGACTTCCGGTGTGTTTAGATTTAGGGTCACACACCCAAAAACAACATGTTTGATTCAGCTAAAGAATGCTCTTATGAAAAACTGAAAACATGTTTTTGTTTCTTGTTGTCTTCAATGGCCGTTGCCATTTAGGACAGTGGATTCTCTTGGCAGGAAGTAGAAGTCACCATGTTCAGTCTTAATGGATTGACTAGACAGATGATTCTGACAGCGACCTGCATGCACAAGTGCTTTTGATTCTATCACCCGTCACAGGGTCGAGCTACTTTATCTGAGGAATTACCTAAAGTGCCTTTTATTTTATCATCCAGAATGTCAACAAGATGACATTCTTTTAATTTATACACACCCGCTGCATACATCACACAGCAACCTTCGAAAAATGATTGTTAAAAAATCCAGGCCACGTCTGGAGTCATTAACCTTCGACATGGATTGAGTTCAAGGTCATCATAAGACACTTCTGTAAGATTTGTCTGAGCGTTGCTTTGTTACTTGACCTCTCCTTTACAACACCAGCTACAAAGTGAGAAGCATTCATCAATTACCTCATTATTCCCTCCCATGGGCTGCTAGAAAGCATCAAAGAATGTATTTTTCAGCCATATTGGTTCAGAATGATAAACTGAATTAAACTGTCTCACAAACTTTCTATAAAATCCCTTCTTGTATTCATTTTACAGTGTAGTTTATACAGTGTAGTAGTCATAGTTAAAATCTGTTCGAGTATGTCCCCATATGTTTATACATTGGAAGAAAAACATGGCTTGAATTTCAGTTTAATTACCTGAAGCAATCATAAAGATGAGCACAGTTTTCAGTTCATGGCAGGCTTGAACCTTGGTGGTTGTTGTTCCTGAACATCTTTACCATTTTCCTCTCCTTTTTGGTTCTTCAATAAATTCCTTGGATTTTCCCACTTTTCTGTGTATTGGTCAGTCAAGTGAGTGCTGTCAAACAAAATCATTTGATCTTGGTAAAGTTAACAAGCCGTAGCCTTATCAAGTTAAATAAAAACATTGTAGACACTTCAGTATCACCTGTTAAAAGATTTAGGTGGGTTATATACTGTATAGTAAAACTTCAAAAATCATAATAAATTCAACCTTGTGCAGCCAATTCTTGTTTTTAAGTCACTAATGTAGTATTTAGTATAATCATTCCACCCTTCTTCAAAAACAACAGTTCCAGTAATTCATGATATGCTCAAAAACAAATATGGCATTAATGCACACAACTTTCTACAAACCTCTGATTCAACTGTATGTATTGTTACACAAAAAAAATTCTAAGGTCTTTCTAAAATATATCATAAATATTCATTTTAAGAATAAAGTTATTTAAACTCAGAAATAGAGTTCAATGGGAACAGATGTATGGTCCTTGAAGGCTTAAAGTAAATGGCACCAAAATATATAGAAACCTTTTAACTTCAGGTTCTAAAAAGGGATTTAAAATCTGTTACTGATTCACATATTCACTGCTTTCTAGTAAATCTTTGCAGTCTTTATATGCAGCACTATTTATTCCCATTCACACAGATAGGTATATTGGGGGCAATTGGGGTTATAGTGTCTTGCCCATGCAGCATGTTGCAGAGCTGAGGATTAAAACCCCAATCTTCAGATTAGAAAGCCAACAGTCTTCCACAAAGGTGCAGCCACCCTGTTGATTTTTCCATGAGGAAGTTTATTCTAAAAGCAACAAGCTGTTTACAGTAAACAAAGTTGTCAAACAGTGCAATTATAAAAAGACCCATGAATTAGATTTTAATCGTGTGGTGTGGCGGCATGTGTTCGTACAGTAGTGACTTGTCTGACTTTGCTTACCCTTGGAAGGCTTTCTGTGCCCTATGATCCAACATCTGAAGAGCTGATAAAAACCCTTCAGTTGCCTCAAAGCAGCTGTGAGGCTTAACATTGTCAAAAAGGGGGTTTTATTTCCCCACCGTTTCGACCTCCTGTGTATATTTTATTGAGCTGTTCTCATCCTGCAGAGGTGCACCGAAGCCATAAGCCGCCGAAAATGTATTTCGAAGCTCATTAACACAGGACGTGCATGCTTGGACCATGTAGCATCCTTTCTCAGAGACATTTGTGAAAGTGTACAAGGGCCATGCCAAGAAATCGTTGTTTTTGATATTCAGCGAGCTTTTCATCTTTTTTTTTCTCCTGCAACACCACATGAGAGGATTAGAGAAGTTAATGAATTATCCTCACAGGGGCCAAGACAGTGCGTGTAAGCTGCATTATCCCACGTCTCATATTATGGAGCTGTTTGAATTTATTGAACTGAAGACGGAATTTTCCCACACTGATCTGACTCGGTTAAAGATTACAGCCGGTCCCCTTTTCCAGTTTAAGATGACTCAGTCTGAGGGTCTCTGAATCAGAAATACTGTTCAACTCAACCTGAAGTGAGAGTTACCTGCACAGTGTGATATTTACAGTAGGCCTTTCTCTGCAAAGTGTTTCTGTGATCTAATCAAGTGTGTGTCTATGTGTGTGCTTGTGGTCGGGGGCTGGAGTTGGTGGATCCCCCGGGCAGCTGATGTAGGAGGTCATATGCTGCTAAACTTCTTTGAAGTGAAAACAGTCCGCAGAAAGTGAAATATCACTTTAAGATGTCGTCTTTTGCCATTGGCATCTGTTTGCTCAACTCCCAGAGGCAACCCAGAATCAAATGCACCAGCACAAATGATAATAACACAGCAAGACCTTTCTATTTTTCCAAATTAGGTTGAGCTCCACATCAGTGCCCTTGAGGACAGCACTAACGGTCTAATTCTTCCCTGAAGATTTTTCTCTTCAGTTTTCTATCATATAAGGCAAATATCAAAAATGTGATTTGAATCTTGGAAAAAATTAAAGCTGAAGGGCATCAGAAGGAGGACCAGTGTGGTGCAGTGGATGAAAGCACACTGCCTCTCCTGAACTCTCTTTTCCAGGCATCGATTGAGTCTGTTTAGCTAACTGTCAGCTGGGCTGGGCTGCAAGTCAAACCCTGAGGAAGCTGCACCCAGTATCGCTGAGCCACAGACCAAACTGCCCCAGAGGTTAATTGAAGTCCCTGAAGTGACTCAAGTGCCCTCTTTTTTAATGGGCCGACCCATAAAATGTTAGATTTCTGTACAGCAGTGGGAAAACATCTATCCTACTTCTACTTTTTGTCTCATTGTTCCTGTGCTTGAGAAAAAACTCGGATGTGGCCAGGCCTAACAAAACACTCCACTTCCTGAACTTGAACAACAAAAGAAAGATCTTCAGCAGGGTTAGGGTAATAATAATATGGCGCACTACTCTTTTCTTTGATTTTTTTTCCCCCTGTTCTTTGGTCTCTCTCCAACAGTATCTCTTGCTTGTTATACAACCAAGTGGATGGTGGTCAGCAGCAGTAGATTGTGAGAAAATGAAACTCTTTGGAAAACCGCTTCCAAAACAAGATCAAGACTTTAAACATCTCTGTTCAAATGGATTTGATGTATTAAATGTCAAAACACAATGCAAATATTTGATTTATTGTGTTCTGTTTAATTTTGTATAAAGCACAGCCTTCCAATGTTTTTAGAAATGAGGTAGTTAAATGATATACTTGAGTCTTTCTAAGCGGACATGTCCATGTTTTTCTTTCTTTTGACGTGATGTTTTCCATTTTCTGTTTAAGACACAGGGATGCCCTATGTTTTCCCCCACACTAATCAACAAATGTTCCTGTTTTATATCTGAGCTCATGTTTCAACATGAAAATTCAATTGACCCTATCACTGAACTGAAAAGAAAGAAGCAGAATCAACAGTAATTGCGGCTCATTACCAAGCCACTACTCCTGCAGTGGAGTTTACTGAGGAGAAGACAGGTATACAATATGTGTACTCTGCAGCTTCGAGATTACAGGAATACAACATCAGCAGAAGCAGAGTGTTTATGTGTGTTGACACATTTACAGCTACTCAAGCATCCATCAGTTTCCATCAACAGTGATCACTGTTCCTACACTGCATCAGATGTATCTGCAAATTAAATCTTTAAACATCTTTAAAAACTCATTTGCTTAATGCAGATTCTCAACTAAAAGCTCTTGCTGCTAAACAACCGCATGACCTTCTGCAAAACCTGTTCATGCTTGAGATATTTATGCCTTTTGGACTCTTGTTGTATAGGAATGTATATGTAATTGTGTGTGTGTGTGTGTGTGTGTGTGTGTGTGTGTGTGTGTGTGTGTGTGTTTGATGGGGTGTTGGAGAAAAAAAAAAACAGGATGGTGAGAGATGATGTTATTGGCCTGCATTCAGAGTGCCTTCCTTGCATCTCTGTCACTCACTGGGAGATAATCTTGCCATCGATTTGTAAAAATGCTTGAAAATGAAATGAGTGTTTCTCATCCCACTTAATCAAGAGAGCATATTGATCAGGTTTCTAATGAGGGATCATTCAGATAGGGAGGAGAAGAATAAGTAGGCGTATCATATCATGTCAGGGAGTAATAGGATGGCTTTATCTGAAGATTCCCAGAAAGGCTTCCATATCTTCATAATGGAAACCTGCATTGCAGTTTCATTATCTAATGTTTGCTGCTTAAAGGGATATTTTAAATATAAGGCAGTAGTGAGTTACATGGTATGGTATTTTATCATTTCCACAAAAATGGTGCCATCGTACATAATAGCAAATGTTTGATTTATTTAAAAAAAATCATATCAGGATTATTTTAAAATGTTTATTACTTAGTGAAATTAAACAATTTGTTTGCCATTATCAAGATATTGTCTTTTTTAGCATGCCTTAAGTCATGGTCACAAAGAGTAACTCTGGAAATATTTCACTGCAAGGTACAAGAAGTCGATGTGTCATCAGTTGTTGCCAAGTCCTTTAAAATAAACAGACATGAGGTTTATATGCATATATATGTGTCATGTAAAACTATCAAGCCTGCAACAAACTTCAACATACTTTTGATGCTTAAGGAACATCAACCATGATACTAAATGTAATACACCACACTAGATATTACACAACAATAAAATATTTTAATGGAGACATATGACCCAATGTTTTGCTATTTTTGTCCCTTTTAAAGATACAATGATACCAAACAAAGAAAAATCTAAAAAATACAATACAAATTCTTATTTTTGTAATTGATCCAGTTGGGTTGTTTAGTTTCAATGCCTCTTCAGCCTCACCTGTGCTGTTTTTCCTACTGCTGCATCACCTGAGCCCCCCTGACAACTATGACCCATTGCCAATATGTACATTCAGCATCCCACCAATTGTTTACCAAATTGTCTTTGTGCCTTAATTTTTTAGTCTTCTCTTTCATTTTTTTAAACCTTTCTTCTAGTTTAGATGTTGCCTTTGTTCTATTTGCTTGTCAGGTTTTTTAATAGCAAATCTACTGTTGACAACCTGCTTTTACTTTGAGCAGAACCTTGATAAAAAAAGTTACTTTCTGTGAGCCATTTTCATCACTAGGCCTTCGCCTTGGCCTTCATGGCATTCGCTACAAGTATTTCCAAAACAGCATGAAAGTGGTACAGAAACACCCAAAAATTCTTATATAATAGAAGTAGCATAATAAACCTGAAGATAGTTTCAGGGACTATGTGGTGAGATGTACAGCATGTTCATGTTTTGACTGTTTTGGTTAGGACTCATGGGATTGATGTTTCTCTCTTGACCTACTGTGGAAATTGAACCCTCAACCTACAGACAAAAAGTTATATTTACTGAGTTCCTTAGACCTTTACCAATCTAAAAGTGTGCTGGCATGAAGTAGAGTTCTTGGCAGCAGAATGCCCATTACATCAAGTTAACTGAGTGATGTCCTTCTAACAAAAGAGTGTTATGGACTCACATTCCTTTCTGTTTTGTTTCCGTTGGCCTCTGACGTGTCCTTGTATTCCCAGAGTTGGGGTTCTTATGCAAAGTTTAAATCTGTATTGCATTTCTCATAAAGGCTAAAAGTGCCCAATCACATCTAATGGCAGCATGTTAAAACACAGTGTGTGCAGCCTCCAGGGGTCCATATACTGCTCAGAGTGCATTGACCACTATGGCTGCATATAGAAGGACATTGTGTTGTGATCAAAAGACAGCAGTGAGGCCACAGGGAATGAGAAACCAGAACCAGCCCTCATTATGGCTGTGAGACATCCATTTGAGCATTTTTAATATGTGTATCCTATTAGGCAGTTTAAGTGCTTTTTGATAATTGTGCTTTGTATTTTTACAGCACTTCAGTCTATTCCCAGTTCAATTTCCTCTTTTATCGGACGTTTGAAATATTGATCTCTGACAGATAAAAGCAAACACCATAATCTCACTCTTGTGAGCTGGAGAGTGAGTGAACACACAGTGTGAAGGAAATACACGAGGGACCGGTCACCCCGCCAACCTCTCTCTGTTTTATTACCTTTATTCGTCAACAGAATTTGCTTACTGCTTTGGGATGTTTATGTAAAGCACCTGCAATCTGATGGGTTGTTCATATGACCATCTCTCCTGGTGACCCCCCCTCCTCATACACTCTTTCTCTGCCAGCCCACCCGTCTTCACTTCTTTCCATCAACCTCCCCAATGACATTTTGCAAAATGCAGCACAGGGGCTCCCGAGGTGCTTCCGATGATTGCCGCTGCTTAAACTGCTGTCAGTGCTGTCAGGATAACAGTGATTTATCTCCATAGCACTTTATGGAAGTTAGTGTTTTCTGTTAACCTGAGCGCTGAGATGCTGCATGGTGCAGGCTTCCAGTCACATTAACCTGAATCAATCATGCCTTGATTTTTCCATAAAAGAAAAACCCTCTGTAAATAACACCCAAGCTATTGGCGCACTGAATACACTAAGCTCAGTAACAGTCCTGCTGAGCTGCGGTTGAGTCTCAGATATTGTTGCAAATATCCTCATGCCAAGGCAGGGATTTGATGCTTTGACTTGTGAGCAAAATATCTTCAAATGGGGCAACACTTAATACCACTACTGCCAAGAGAGAACCATGAAAAAAAAAGTTTCAAAACACAATTTTGCAGCAGTGAAACAATAATGCGAATTGATTGTAAGAAGAGTTCTTTGGTTGGACTTAAATCTGTTCAGTTTTGGATGGCAGGTCCCTCTTGAGATAATAGGAAGGGTTGTTTTGATGTATAAAGCATTGCTAATCTCCTAAAGCTTTAGGCTACTCATCCCACTGCATATTTGCAGGCCTGTCAGTTTGAGTGGGGATGGTCCTCTGAGCAAATGAATTTTTTTTCTTTTCTTTTTCTTCCCGCCTGTTTTTCCTTTTTAGCTTTGCAGACACTATTTGAGATTTACTGCAAACATTTGACCACCGGTCTGGTGTATTGACTGCGTTTGACAAGCGTAATCCTTTTCTTCTTTCCAGTCACTTCCATTCTGCGATCAATCAGAGCATCAATGCCTTGCAGACTGCTATGAAGTGCAGAGTGTTCGATCATGAGCCAGGCACCTTGTGGACCTCCACTATAATATAGTGATTGATTCATCTTCAAAGATATCTTAAGTGGTTGGCCGGGCACGGTGTATAATGCATTTTGTTGACTGCAGCCTTTCCTTTTACCCAGCTTGCAATCCTTTAAAACGGCAACACAAGCATCAAAACCCAACTGAAGACAAATACACTGCATCACTTTTGATGTGATTCATTCCCACTAACCCTTTGAATATCTCTTGCCATTCAGAACTTTGATGTGAAAAATGTTAAAATGTCAAGCAGTATACAAACCGTAAATGCTCTGTGAATGTATTTGAATTTTTTTTTCTTTTTGTGACTTTGAAAACTGCAAATTTAAACTTCAATCACAAATTGAAAACTGTTTGGGTTAATCTTGCCGTAACCCTGTACTTTACGGGGAAACTTGCAGCAGCCCCTATACTTTGAACAAACACAGAATAAGACCAAATAATAGCATTTAAAGTTTCTCTTGGAGGCCAAACAAGCCCCACAGGTCTGCAATACCTTTTATGTCCACTTGAGTTAGTGTGTGTTCAGGTTTGATTTACCAATTTCAGACAGTGTGATCCTCAACACCGAGGGCTGGAGATAAGTGTCTCAGCCATGTTACCAGAAACCAAAGAGCTGCCATTACTATGTATCTCATTCACCCATTGATAGTCAGTGGAGTGAGTCAAGAAGTTCAAATAAGGAATATGTTTTCTTGCAGGGTCACCAAGCTTTTTTTTCCTAATAAAGAAAGAAAAAACAGTTCTGAATAATTGAAGACAGTGTTGAACTCAAACTATACAGTGAACCCTTGTTCTGACTCATGCACTCACGTTTGCCTGGAAGTAGCGTGTGTTGAGGTGCTTTGGAGGGAGCTAGGCGTGGAAGCAGTGCAGAGGTATTAAAGGAAGTGTAGTAATTACAGCTGAGGCAGTGTCACTGACCTCTAGATTGCACTATCTTGTCTCTTTTGTGTCTGCTTTTGCAGCCCGCCTCATTGAGTGAAATTGTATCTTTTCACTTTGGCTCTCTTAAAAATGTGCATGGTATTGGGAGGCAGTGATGCGTGATTTTTTTTTTTTTTTCATGCCCCCCCTTTTCACCCCCTCCCTCCGGCCTCCCCCAGCTGCCCCTTTCCTCCGTCCCGTCTGCCTTACTGGGAGGTATTTCATGAACAGCTGGGTCCCAGGAGAGGAGAGGTTAGTGAAAGAGGCGCACTGTGTATAATTCAATGATTATCAGGTGTGTGTATGTGTGTGTTTATACATGTTTTGTGTGTGTGTGTGGCCCTCCCCCCTTTCTATTGGCAGGTGTCAGGTGACAGGCAGGCCATGGTGGTGGCTGTCAGCTGGCTCTCTATTGGAGCAGTCACACTGTTCACAACATTACCATAAGCTGATGAGGAAGCCTCGGGATGTCACACAAGAGAGTCGGACCATGTCAACGCCAAAGCACCAAAGTCTCAACAACCAGCTTTTCTTTTTCTCTGCTGTGTGCTTCCATTTACTTCAAACCATCAACATTTATTAATAGCCAGACACAAGGGTATAACATGGAAGTTGAAGCCAAAAAAAGGACAATGTTAACGCTTCAGTGTTGAACAACCAGATATGGTAAGGTTGGGTTTTTTTTACTTTTATTTTTTCTCTGTGTAAAAACCATATTTCTGTCCACGCAAGTAACAAGCACTCTGAAATATCCATGCCGCACCACTAGTTGGCAATATCGTTGGCATTAACAACACATCAAAATATAAAGAACATTCTGAACATGCATAAAAATATCCCAAAACAATTGTTGCTTGATTTGTTCTTTGGCACCTTTTACTATTTCTTCCCATTTTTAATATTTTCAACACATTAAATTTAAAAAAGACTAAATTGTTGTTGTTTCTACCAAAAAATAAATAAATAAATAAAAATGTTGGCATGTATAAAGTAGAGTGCTACATTTCAAAATCTCTTTTTTTTTCTTTTTTTTTCAGTTTTTCAACAATTCTCAACAGTTTTCTTTCCAGAACACACAGAAATTGTGATTGGTAAATAGAATTTCATTTTGTTGTTACATTTGACTCTCTATCCCATGTCTTTTCTGACTCTCTGACCCACACTTTAACTCGTGTTAGCCTCCTGAATCGGCTCCCTATAAACTCCACAGGCTTGACAATCCTGCATAAACACTGAGCCAGTCGTCCCATTACCAGCCCCGGTAATGGGCAAATTGGTTCAGGGGTGATTCAAAGATGGTCTCTCATTTGTGCTACCTTTAGCATGCTAATTGCTATTCTCCTCCTCTGTGGGGATCCTGTTTGAGAGCGAGGGGTACAAGGGAACTCCACTCAATCCCGCTGCTTCCCCTGGCTCTATTGTCAACATGCTGGACCCTGTGTGTTTGTGTGTGTGTGTATGTGTGTGTGATGGGAGGGGGGACAGTCAGCACCAACCAGAACTCCTAAAACCCACTTCTGCTCTTTCATTTCTCTTTGGGTCATGCTAGCTGTTGTGTTTGTGCTGCAGCCACAAAGTTGACATCACATTCATGCAGTATAATATTTTGAAAAACATTGGAGTCTGGTAACATTTTAAGTTTAATGAGGCCAAGTATTGTATTTGATCTTATGCGATCTGATTAGCAAAAGCGACAGCATTGAAAATATTTATCTCTATTATCAAAACTCAGGAAATGGTTTCTTTAAGATAAAAAAAATGCATTTTTAAAAGGACATCAGACCTGCTTTTTGTTTAAAAAGCACACAGGAGGAACTTTAGTTTCAATGAAGGTATGGCTGGTGGCAGCCCTAATCGATAGCATTAGCTGCGACAAAATACATAAAAAGGGAATCAATGCTAATAAAGTGAGCTCACCCTCACAAGAAAGCCTCTGCTTCTTTCACTCACCTTCACATCTCCATTTCTGGCTCTTTGAGCGACACGGCTGACTGTCTGTGGCACAAGTTAGAGATCATACATAATATTCATTATTAATTACTAAACTCTAGCTAATCAGCAAAAGCTAAAAAGACTGATAATAGCTAGTTTTATCATTTTAAGAGGGAGACTCAGGTTCAGGGAGACAAAAGCTAATTTAAAATTTAAAGTGTGTAAAATTGTTTGTTCAAGATGTTTAATGAAATGATCGCAACACAACAAAAATTGTTAATTTAAGATAATTTCTTTGCACATTTTGTTTTCAGTTCCTGACTTAACAACTGACTGAGCACAACTGAGTACGACACTGTTCAGGAAAAACAAGCGCACATGTTGCAAGTAGTGTCCTATCAGCTTCTCGTGGTGTTTTTCAAAGTCTGCATACCTGTGCTAACCTCCACATTTAAAGCATGTCTCCCACTCTTAAGACTCAAGCACCTGTTAAACTGGGAGAGCACTTGACTGCTTGAGTGTGCTTTAAAAAAAATGTTTTGCTTGAGAAAACATGCTGGTTTTCATTCCCAGAGGGGAACAAACAAGTTACCAGACAGAATGAAATGCCTCACATGGCATGAAAAAATATGCTTCTTTGTAGTACACTTATAGAAAGTTACGATGAATAAACTCAATAAGATATGTGTTTTTACTGAAAAGTTACAGAATAAAAGTTTAAACTAGCATTTTCATATTTTGTCAAGGAACTCAGCTCAATGTTGGAAATTGTATAAGTTTTTTATTAGTTAAAAGATTGAGCCTTGTGTAACCTTTTGCACTTGTTGGGCCCCTCCACAATCTGCACAGAGGTCAAGTTACATAAGGTCTATTTGATTTAATCTACATTCATGGAATAAAAGTTTGTGGAAACTGAATGAACCCTACCATTTTTTTTTATCTTGAGACTTTGTTTAACCTGGGATCAAATTGGAATGAGTAGGTACAAACAGGCATTGTGTGAGCTTTGTTCAAACTTTATTTTTTTTATACACAAGTTAAGATGGAAAAATGAGGGTAATTGTCAATTACTTTGTTTATGGAGATAAAAATGTGTGAAGATTTCAAAAACTTTTGAAGTTAAAAAAAAATGTAAAAACTGATTTAAAGTTTTCCCAAATTTCTTTCTTTTTATATTCTTTTACACACAAATATTCCTAACAATTATGAAGCTAAAATAAGGTTTTATGGAAGCACAGTTTCCAAAGCTAAGAACAATCTTAATCAGCCTTTTATATGTGTGTGTGTGTGTGTCAAAATACACAGAAATATATACTTTATGACCATGTGTGTGCATTTGTGTGTGTTTAGTGTGGTTTTTTTTTTGTGATCTGTAGCACAGTGCCCCACAGTGGTCGGGGCTGGGACCCGTATCCGTTTCTCAGTTCTGTGTACAGTCCATTTAAATAAAGGTGCAACCACTTAGCGCCTGTGATCATCAACACTTATCATTTGATCAGCTATGATTGATGCTCTGTTAATACAAATTTAACTTAGCATATTTTCCCTGCCAAGGGACCCATGAAGAGGTTCAATTACAGAGCAATCTCATTAATTCGAGAGCTTGTTACGGAGAGAGGACAGTGGGCTTTTTTTAATTTTGGAATGCAGATGTGTAAGGGACATAATTAGTAGATAAGAGTCCTAATTGGATCCTGCTGCGTGGCTGCAGAGGGTGCAGCCCTTGCTGTGTTTTACAAGTTCCAAGGTGTGGAAGTGTGCCTTTTTATAACCTGCTCACACACAAGGATCATCGACACACGTGAAGAGAGAGGAGACCCTTGTAGCTCTTTCGTCTTATTGGCAAAAAAATTTGTCACTGCAGAGGGATGATACTTTTTACCTTGTTTTGTTCTGAGGCAGTTTCAAAGAATACTGCATTTGGAAGCAAAATAATTGCATTAATAGGAAGTTGTTTAAATTTCTAGCACCACACATTAACAATACAATTGTAATTTTTGAGATTGCAGCCAAAGATGACTCCATTTTTGGAGTTAATAAGCAGAAGAACACAACAATTCAAAAGGGTGTTTTTGTTTTTTGGGGGATTTTTTGTAAGATGCTACTCAACTAATCCTTTCTTTCTGCTTCATAGCACTGTAATGTTTTTATGACAGATCTGTTTTCCTGGACTTGTTTCTCAGGTCATGTAAAATGTTAGCAGGGCACATCAAAAGGCCGACCACCCTCTGGTCCGCCGCACGGAGCTGGAGTCATCGCCTTGTTACATGGCTCTTTTGTTTAAGCCTGCTACTCCCTTGGCCTCTGTGGCAGTCCCTGCAGTGTAGAAATGGACAGAGCAACTGCACCTCATTGTCCTCTCAGGACTCACTGAGGTGGACCGCCCATGTTTGGATGTCCCTCCTGTTCTGTCATGAGTGAGCGCTGAAGCAGCAGACTGAAGGCACACGTCTGAAGCATCAACATATATTATAGCACAGGATCAAATGACCCCCCCCACACACACACACACACACACACACACACACACACACACACAGACCTCCCCCTCCTCCTTATCTTGTTGTTGGGAACTGAAGAGCTTCCATGTTGTATTTTTGGGATGAGAGTCTGGGGGCATTAAATCCCGCCTGCTCTCCCACACGCAATCACGGTGTTACATGAGCTTCCTTTTAAGCATGAAATAACTGATTACAGCTATACATATTAGAGAAATTTATATTTAAACATTTCAGTAGTAGGATAAGAACTAGGCGGATTCAACAAGAGTCAACACCTGAAATAAAATATTTGAAATGTGTTTTTTGTTCTTTTTTTTTGTTGTTGTTGTTTTTTAATAGGGGCAAAGTCTCATTCGTTTATGTGGAGGGGGAGGAATTGGGACCACCTTGTGGGGAGGCTGCTTCCATTCCAGCTTCTATTTCCAGGACCCCATATAAGGTCCAGAATTAAAATAGTGTTCGAACAGAAACACACGACAGCATTTGTGATCCTTTATATTCAATTACGTCCCCGTGGAATGAATCAGTGGTTTCAGTGTCAAGTGGTTCATTTGTCTTGTTCACTGTATGTAGTTAGAAGAGAAACACTGGACTTCTACCCCTTATAGTGTGAGTAGAGCCCCAACAATCATTTACAGTATTAATTTATCTATTTATTTTGGCTTCTAAGTCTGTAAACAGTGTCAAACTTGTACATTGCTCCAAGCACAGCATAATAATATTAATATCTTTCTCAGCACAGACTTTATGATGAAGCTGATTCAAGAAAGTACTTGGTCTGAAACAGCTCTATTTTCATCTGAACATCAAGTACTGGAGAGCATAAAAAGTACTTTTTTATACAGAGAAGGATTGTGTTAACATCAAAGTCAGACCGACATGGAAGATTTTCCTTTCTAGCATTAAGCTTCACCAGGGGCTGATTCATTCACACCAGTGTTTCTAGTGCTCAAATAAAGCCAAAATATCTGTATTTTGACAGATTTATTCATCTTTTATGCTGTTCATTTTTAGAGCAACAGAAAAAAACAATTGCTGAGGTAAAACCTCAGCTGCTTACTGATCCATATCTCTGGTAATTACTGATGTAGGTTACGTCTCACACTCAGGCCTTTTAGACAGACCACTTCCCCCCCATAAAAGTGAACAGATTTGTGTCAGCTCTCTGGCCTCTCTGTGACAGGAACAACTTGCGTCTGCAGTATTTTCACTTGTGATCGAACGTGCTTTCTACAAGACAGAGATTGTTTTGTTTTTCTTAATTCATCTTCCTAATTCTCATCTCTGATTTATCCCTGTTTTGTTTCAGAGGAGAAACCTTCAGAAGCCAATGAGCTGTTTCAGATCATTTTAGGCAACCAGCACTGTGGTCTCATGATCATGGGTCAAGTTTTTGACCTTTGTGCTTTTCTTTTCTTTGAAGACAGGACATTTAACCTTTTCCTTCATTGTCTTTGGTTTTATACGTCTGTTGCTCTTGTTTTGTGCAGTTCATGCCACCTAGTTTGGCTTTGTGTCCGTGTTTCCGTGTGAACTTGGTTTGTGTGTGTTTGTTTATGTGTCTCGTAAGTCTTGGCCAAGCAATCTTGGCCCGGTTGCCTGCTGTGTTGCCTGTCATTCTCGCATCCATTGACATTCAGACTGAGCAGCTGTGCCTCTTCATGTTTTTCAATTAGATGTCTCTTCAAATCAGCTTGTTTAGAATTTAAACAGCTTATCTTCACTGTTCACACAAACTGGAAACACTGGGGAAAAACATCTCTAACACAAGGATTTTTTTGTTTGTTTTTTTTTTTTACATGTTGCCTACTATAAAAACCACATATACGGCAACAGTTAAATGATTACTGGCATGATGGTGCGCTTATGGTGGAAGAAACTGAATGCAGAGGCAGAAGCAGATCATAAGAGAAAAGTTTGACTTATCTCAACAGGTGTTCCCTTTAAGCTCTGGGAAAAGGTAAAACACCCAGCAGTGGGACTAAATAACCCAAAAGGCTTGCAGTTTTCCAATCACAACAGAGGTGTCATTTACGTCCTCGTCACCAGGCGTGACCTGGACCCAGACTGAGCCCTGAGGAGACACGCTATTGATCCGCGCAGCCAAGAAAGCCAGCTGCCATTAAAGCCATGACAGTGGAACTGTACGACATCGATCGACCAAGCCGGGGCCACACCATATTATTTATAGAGGAGGGCTTCATCCTCCTACTCTCTTATGTCTGATAATTGATGGCAAGTGGGGGCTTGCTTCCTTACCCTGACCCTGACAAACTGAAAGTCAGATGGATTACATCTAACACAATTATGATTGATATTATCAGATTACGCCATGCACGACAAGGCATGCCGGAGGGAGCAGAGGTATTCACTCTTAAAGAAGGTCTGCTGGGAAAATGGTGACTCTGTGTTGAAGGGGTAAAGGTGGAAGTAACCACTGGCCAATAATTAGAAATATAACCTAGAATAAAGTCCTAGAATAGCAAGAAACTAGTATACATTAAAGGCATTCCGTATTGCCAGTTGTTTTTCATGCCTGAGGTTTAGTCTAAGATAATATCATGCTGAGAAAGGATGAGGTTGTAGCCATTTTGGTCAAACCTTGAAAATAACATGTACAATTTCACTTGAGATTGAGTCACTGTTGAGTGCTTCATGAGATATTTATAGACACTCAGAGTTAACACAAACAGTAAATGCCAAAGTTTAAAAGAAAGATGTTGTCCAATGTGTAGCTCTCAAAGTATGTGTTGAGGATGACTCTCAGCTACTACCACAGCAAATTCTAAATTTGCTTTAGTAAAATTGATAGAGTTATAGTCATTTTTGTGTTTTCTAAGGTCAGTTAACTGGGGCAGCCATGTTGAACTGAGTTGATTCCAAAAGGTAATCAGTTGCATATCTAATAATTACTTAAAGTTTTACTGAATCACAAGATATTTTGCTAACAGACAGACACACAAATGCACACTCGCGTGTACACACAGACGCAGGAAAAACATTGTCGCCCAGTTTTTGCCTTCCAGCTGTTGGCAATAACCAGTATGTTCTGACTGCTTTTTACTCATGTATATTAGAGTTTCCACCTGGTGAGAAGACAGACTGATTACAATTCCACCTCTCCTTCTTCAGGCATGATAATATCCTCGCAGCTGACTTTGTTTGACTCAAGTAAATTAATAGGTTTGCTGAAATTAAAGCTGGTGCATTCCCTCATTGATTTATTTCCACCACATTTATATGACTCCCCAAGCGTAATGATCGGATTGAGCACTTCACATTTTCTTCCACCTCAATACGTTAACATTGTTTAATGGTTTTGTGGTTTTCCTTTGGAAAAAGAAAAAAGAAAAAGAACACCACCTTTGTCGTGAGAGATGCAGTTAAATTATTAGGCCAGAAACACTTTTATCTTCAATATAATTTTCTACAATTCATTTTTTTGTTTTCCAAACTCCAAAACAATAAAGATATATATTACAAATCATGATGTAGTACAACCTGTGTAAAACAATACAATGTTGTGTAAAATGGCAATAAAAAATAAATAAAAACAGTTTAAAAAAATAATGCAATGATTAGCAAATATTAGAAATCCATATTGTTGTTACAATGAAACACAGTAAACATACCAAATGTTTAAACTAAGAAATTGGCAGCAACACATCTCAAAAAGTTGAGACTCTATACCATAGGCCTTATGCACCTCCATACCATCAGAGAGGCAGGCCTTTGAACTGAGCACTTATAACAGGCTGGATGGTCCCTCTCTTCTTCAGTACAGAGTTAAGTGGTTTTTTTGGTTTTCAAAAAATAGATAAATAAATAACATTCATTCATTTTTACTTCTTCATTTTTGTATGAGTTCTGTTGTTGCCATCAAACTCAAAACTAACTGTTTTCTGCTCCATAAAACTAATGCAATATCTTAGTTTAATCATTTGATATGTTTATTATGTCCTATTGTGAAAAAAATTGGGCTTATGAGATTTGCAAATCATTGCATTTTGTTCTTATTTACATTTATGCTCCACCTTTTTTGGGAAATGGGGTTTTAATATTAAAGTAAATGTTGAATCAGAGCCTGTGAGGGAAGGGGGTTTTCCCATGCACAGAACCTGACACTTAATTTTGCATGTTTTGATTCACAGTTACAGTGCGACTTATGTTTACATCCATGTGTGAGTAAGCTTGTCCGTGCTCATTTGCTCGACGATGAAATCTCGATTTGAGACAAGGCAGGGTGAAAGTGGCACATTCACAGCAGAACACAGCAGCACAGAGCCTTCCTGTCCCATCAATGACCAGCATACTGCTCCCAATCCATTTCTTTATACGCTATTATTATGAGGTTTACTTCCATTTTCCCCCTCCCCTAATCCAATTACTCTGAAAGACTATAATGCGATTTAGACCTTGTTTATTATTCAATTACAGGACATATCTTTCCTTCTCTAACATGCAACGCTTGGCCTTAAAGCCCTTTTTTATGGCTCAGAAGTTTCTGCATTCTGTGGAGATCATCGTGATGGAGAATTGAATTAACATGACAGAAGGAGTAGTTCACCACGGGGCTTAAACTGTAACGACAAGCCCGTTAAAATTCATTTTCCACTCTGATTGGATTTAGCATATTTTTCATTGCTTCACAGATATGTCGGTTCTTCATTCATATTTGAGAGAACAAAAAAACGAGTAAATCTACCAAATTGGTTCCTGTCTCTTCTAGTTAAAATGATGGAGATTTATGGCTCAACTGCAGCACGAGGTTTCAGTAGCTCGCCTGTCCTCACCACCATCAGCTTCATAAATGCAGCAACAACTGTTCCACCACTGTATCAAATTAAATTAAATGCGCATTAATCTTCAGTTAAATTTTTATGCCCAATGATTGGAAAAACTAACATTTTTATTAGATATTGATGGCAGCTGTGTTGGATACAAATATATGAGCATTTCTGGTGGTTTCCATGTAATAAGGATTTTTAAACTGCATTGGCCCCTAACAGACTTACTGCGTGTTCCCTTATAAATCTGGTGTTCTTTCAAGGGGCTAGTGGGCTCCATGTGTGAGAAAAACTGTTTACAGTTTGCATTTACAGAATTAAGGTGTTAAATAAACAGTTTCACCCTCCCGATGGTAAGACGTAGCGCAGTAAATTTGGAAACAAGCGTGCTGCACACAGACCTACGGTTTCCTGAAACAGCGAAGTGGATTGAAGGAGGTGACTTTTACTCTCCTGCTGGTCTGGTTTGCTCCTCCAGAGCCAAGTGTGTTTTAACACCTGGAGTCCTAGGCAGGGTCTTGCCAAGGAACATGCTATAATGATCTGTTAAAGAGTTTTGAAAATAAAAAGAATTTAAAAAAAAACTTGCTGAAAAAAAGGGGAAAAGAATACTGAGTGCCAGGCAAACATAAAAATGCACTATTCAAAAAAATAAAATAAAACATTGGTGTACGTTATGCTCCTGTTAATCATCTTACTTTAATTACCTAATTTGTGATATTTAATTTCATTTTTCACCTCAGCAAAGATGGGAGGTCCTGTAAGTATGGTCAGCATATGGCACATATTAGATTACACATATGTTTTTACCGTATCATCTTTCTTATGCTTCATGCAACATATGCTCTTCCTCATTACTCATATCACACGAGCTATTGAAGTATATCTGGTGTCTAATACCTGCAACAGCACTGGATAACACTAAAAGCTGACTGGTGAAAAAGCAGTCGAGTACTTTACCTGAAGTCACTGGGAGTCAGTGACAAAATTCACAAATGTATTTTACTTAGAATATCCTGCGAACATCTAATAAAACTAATCATCTAAGGGCCTTTAAATTTAACAATCCTAAACCACCCTAATCAGTTATTTCCTAATAACTTGTACTTTGCAATGAGGATTTATATATATATATATATATACCCCAACATTTCCTTAAAAAATCATTAAAATCTGTTTATTAGACAAACCAACCAACCAACACTACCAAAAATATAATCTCCTTGATGGAGGTAATAAAGTCAAATCGTAGTCTATTGCATGCTCAGCACAGCTAGTTTTTAAACATATCAGGTCGCAGAGGCTAATAGGACCTGTTTTTCATGTAACAATTGTACATTGACGAACGAATTGCATCTACTTTGTTCCACCTTGCTTATTATCAGTAACTTGTAATATAAATATGCTAATCCGCTGTCTGAACTTTACAATCTTGCAATGAGGCTATTCATCTCTTTTAAAGTGTTCATTTACATGTGGAGAGCCCCATGCATCAAACCGTGTCATTTTGAAAGCAAATATTAATCAATTTTGTACTGTGGTTTGCCCCAGAGAAGTGTGCAAGACATGCTGCGTCTCAGCTGGGAATGATGCATGTAAACTCTTCCTCTATCAAACTTCTGATAACTGTGACGAGGTTGTATCTTCATGTAGTATCTTCAAGTTTGATCATAATAAATGCACACGTGCCTTGCCGTGTTACACTTTGTAATCTTTGGTAAATAGCTTTGTTCACAGAGAAATTAAGTTTTACTCCGATACTAATTTTTTTTTGCGTGTGTAGATTCACCCAGTTCTTTTCCAGTTTTCTTTCTTTCGTATTTTTTAGGTGGCAAATATCTGTTTAATGTTAGAGAAAAGCCTTTTATTTTGGATGATAACAGAGTTTTTGTTTTGTGTTTTTTACACATATCCTGTCATGGCATTTCACGCATACCATATAGAGAAGATGGCTGCTTACGTGCACCAAAACAGATTTGCTCCACGAAAATGAAATCCTAATTGCATGATTTACTTTATTGACTTAAGACTGAATCTAGCATCAGAATAGGCAGGCCACATTGTTGTAATAGTAACCTGTTTGTATGACCTTCAACCACCAGCATGATAACAGATTTTGATAAACCAGCTCGTAGGTTGGCTTACCGGCAGTGAATCATGGGTTCACAGACACTGACTCATCTATATTGTCGAACTAAGGGTGACATCACCCATTTTGTTCATAATTCTTAATGAGTGACCAATCATCTTCTTTCATAAACAGACTGAGCTTTGTCTGAGTCACACTAACTAGTGTGTGCTGACTAGTTTCAGCCAGCATGGTTCTGTTTATATAAGACAGACGTCATTAGCCTCATTCCAATATTACAATTCAGTTTCATTTTGGTGTAAAACATTAATCTGTGATGGATATAGAGGAAAGATGCCATTTGAATTTAAACTGGTTTCAAGTAAACATCGTCTACCTGATGAAGGATATAAGATCTATTATAGAATATAACTCAGTCTGTTCTACACACAGCATATTGAGCAAACATTTGGTGTGGTAGCAGCTGAGAGTCATTCACAACACACTCTAAGCAGATCATGTAAGATTGAGCATAACATTATTTTTAAGGTTTGACCCAAACAGGCTACAACTCAGGTTAAAAAAAAAAAAGTTAGTGTTTTTTTTTACTTCAAATATACTTAACTGACAAAAAAATTAACTGTTTAAAATGTCCTCCACTTTTTTTTTACCATTGTGTCAAATATCATGCCTACATCCACATGTCTGCTTTCAAACATTGTCCTTCGAAGTAGATATGCTGTTGAGTTTAGAGTGGATATATGAAAGCTCGAAGTAAACCACTGACTTTACATGCATTATGGCAAAGCTGTGGAAATCAAAGGAGCAGCTGCACGGCATGAGCTGGCGTTGTATGATAAGATTTTCTGTTTGGGTGTAAATACTGCCAGGCCCTGCAGAGCCGCTTTGTGCCACTGAGGGCTTGACAAGCCATCATACTGAGTAAATACCACATAAGGCCTGTCTACTGGTTTTTGCAAGCCGTGCGACAAGCCTCACCAAGCAATTTGACAGGCGGCAACAACCATCCTGATAAAGCCAAGGTAGCAACTAAGTAAAAACGTAGCATACAGCAAATACAGCAGCCAGCCTGCCCCCCATTTCCCTAAGGGCTGCCTCCTACTCAATAGCGTCAGACACAGCAGACAAACGATGATAAAGTGATCCTCTCATGACTTTGACAGGCAGCAAAAGACAGCAGCAAGGCCGGCCCACGCAATAACGCCAGTCACCCAGGCTCAAAGTGGAGCAATGAGACACTTTTCATCTGCAGCGGTGCAGTCAAAGTAAACACCTACGCTCACAATCATCTCCCTAATTATTGCCAGTGACCTGGTAATGAAGCATGCTGTCAGATCAAGTCGACAATATTTTAGTCTTTAAAAGAATTCCTTGATGATGAAGTTGAACAGGCTTGTCAAGGACAAATAAAACGTTTTTATGCCGTGTCACCATGGCGTTGTGCTTTCATACGCACTCAGTTCAGTCGCATTTATTATTGAAAATAATTGGATGGTACAGTCTAATCAGTTTCCACCTAACATTAGTTTGTCAGTTGTGCTGTAAAAAAGTAATGTTTGAAAAGGTTTACTAAAAACACAAGTGGAGTTAAAAGTGATTGGATTTTTCTGTTTAAATCAATTTTTCAGATCTTTTAAAGTGAGATTTAGTAGAGAGGTTGTAAATTATTTTTAACTTTGACTTGTTGTAAACAGCTTTTTTTTAAACAGAGTTTAATTTTGACCATTCTGATGATCTAACAGCTTGTCTGAGGAGGACCAAGAGCAAAGTGAACAGCTGCCATTTTAAAACAGCTCAAATTGCAAAAAAATCTCAAACCATTTCATGCAAACTCTTTTCTTAACCTTTACATATCCATCAGATTTGAATTGCAAGGTTATTTACATAGAATTCTATAATTATTAGCGTTCTGCAAAATAAAGCAGCACTTCCAGCAGAAAAATCATTATATTCCTGCCAGAATCACTGTGGAATGCAGAAGTGGCTGCAACGTAAAGTCTATAAATGTGCGTTCACATAATTTGCTATGAACCTTTTGCAAATTGGAGTTGTTTAAACATGGCAGTGCTCCACAGCTAAGATATTTACTGTCTGTAACCTTTCCCACAGAAACCTGCTTCTAATGATGAACTATCTCTTTAAGAAAACATGCTATGGCCTTGAGGTTTTTTTGTTTTATAGGCTGAAATTAGTTCTGCTATTTGTTAAAGGTTTAGTCATGATTTTCTTTGACTTTTCACTTGGACGGTTTCTTGTCTTCAGCATGCTTACCTGTTCCTCCCATGTGTCATTGGCCATCGTTTCCCTCGGTCATTTTTGACTTCAACTGATCATTCACACCTGCTCATCTGCTCATCCCTCACCTGCACTAACTCAGTCACCCCCCACCCCCCACCCCCCACCCAATAAACGTACGCTCCCGGTTCACACTTACTCTGTTCCATCATACTGTTTGCTCCTTGGTTTTGGCAGCTTTTATCATCTTGATTAAAGCTTCAGTTCCCTCATTAGTTATCTGCCTCCGTGTTTGAGTTCTAATAATCACATCACTGCGTTCCTCCAAAAAAAAAGATGGGAGGGGATAAACTGTCTGATTTATCTGCTTGAGACTCAAAGGTTTACTCTGTGTGATACACTAAAGGACAGCGACTCCACTCATCACTTAACATCTCATTTGTGGTGTAAATATCAGTCTACATGAGTCAAACTTTTATTCCTGACCTAAAGGTGAGCAGAAATCCAGGAATGACCTGATTGTGGGGTCAGGCGTTGCAAACATACAGCTAACAGTTTCTTTCTTTCTTATTAATATTATTTGCTGAAAGTAAATAAGGTCATTCGAACATTGCTTTTGCATTCTCTGATCTAACAGGTGATTTTAAAACGCCTAAACACCCACAGTTGATCTGAAAAACGCAACGGGGCCAAGAGAAGAGTGGCTGAGGCAGAAGGTTAAGAATGTAATATCAAAGAAAGAGACAGCACAATTGTCTCTTGTGCACAATAGTCTCCAGGAGCAGACAGCCTCCAGACATTTCAACACAAGCAATCCATTCCTCTGTTAATTATAGTCATATTGCTGTATTGAAGTTCAGTGTTCCTTAACATATTCTTTGCTTTGAATCCCTTTTGTCTCAGGTAATGGAATGTCAGCCCGGTGTGATTCCTGTGTGTTGCAGAGTGTTGATCAAAGTGACCTCTGCACCTCTCGGCTCTTGCAAATCAATACGCACACTCAACGGGAGCTGACAGAGGCAGGCACAACATATAATAAATGACAATTCACCATCGCAAAGGCAAGAGCATATCTGACAACTGCTGCTCATAGCAGTCATTTTCATGCGGTGCCAAGCTGTTATGTTCAAAGTGGGATTCATTTGCCAGGACTGTCTCACACAGATGCTGATATTACAAGGCTGACTTGTAAGCACCTCATCCCCCAGTCATACGTTCCTGCTGAAGCTGTCCCAGACAAGTGCTGACAGAGGCAGCGGTATTACAGTTGTATCTTTTTATTGTTGTTGTCTTTCAAAGGGAGCTTATATTGAAAGCAATTTTCCTCTTAAGGGAGCAAATTGTTCGCAGAAAATTGTAACTGCCATCGCTTGGAGATGATTGGATGCATCTTTTGGTGTTGGCAGCAGAGAATGGAGGAATTTCATATGCAGGAGCGAAAAGGAAGTAAAATAAAAAAATAAATACGTAAATAAATAAAAAAGGAGCAGCACATATTAAAGGATGTGTTGTGAAAAATGAGTGTGAATTTTCACACGCTCCGGATGATGGAAATGGCTGCTGTTTTGCCAGGTGGTGGAGGGGAAAAAAAATCTGAAGTGTGTGTGTGTGTGTTTGTTTCTTCATACAAAAAGGCAGGGGTAAAAATGTGGTGAGGTTTGGAGATGAAGGTTTTATTAGAAACTACATCTCGAAAAAACTGAAAATGGTCATTTTTGCACACTTTTTGCTGCTTTCTCTGTCTCAAGAGGATTTGTTTCTGCCGGCAACTTTACAGTTTTAGAGAAACACTTTAAGGTTGTGACTTGGTTTTGAAACAACCTCTCATGAGTTATTTATTTGTTCATTGTTAATTACAATGAGGGTCTTCTTAAAAAGCCCCTTTACAAAGTGACTTTTCAGGTGCAAATGACCTTTTAAGACATTTGTCTTAACCGTTCTGCTAAACAATACTATTAATGTACTTGTCTCTAACATGTTGGAATAAATTCATGATCTACCATGGTCTTATCAAAGCCTTTATTTGTCACCGAAACAGTTAAACTTACCAGAAAGTCTTTTTTTGTGAGCAAGCTACAAGCTGAACCTGACTTAGTTTAGCAAACACAACTTTAAAGTTTAGAAATTAAAACGGTTTCTTCGGTTAGAAAAAGATCATGATTTGGTCTTAAGCACTCAATAAGCATCAAATTATGGCACCCTTTTGAGGAGTGCTTTAGTGACAGGAGATTTCAGGTGGTTCTTCTGACCAACAAAGACAAGATATTTTTGAAATGTTTGGGGAAATTAACCTATGGGGATTTTTTTTTCCTGAGATAGTATTTTTTTTGTTGTTGTTGGTTTTATGGTTTGACTTGTGTCTAAAGCAGCAACTGACAGATATAAGAGAGGGGGAAAACAATTTGGTATATTATCTATGAATACACATTTAACATTCAGTTTATTCTAATAAATTATAGATTCTTGAACTTTGATTTCTAAACTCCTAAAGTGGTCTGAACGTTGAATTCTGTCCGTTTTGAATTCTGAATTTTACTTGAAATTTCAACCCATGACAATGAATTTTACTGTAAACTTTCCATCAGGAGAAGCAGCAAAGTAAGTACAAAGGTAAATGTTCTCATCAATGCACTTGTCAGTTTTTGAAGTATCAAATGTTTGAAGATGAATGCTTACTGAGCTTCCGTTTCTCTTTTGAAAACACCATTCACACAAAAGATTCATAAAAAATAATAATTAAAACAAGATGTTTTAAGATGACAGCAATCTGCTTTGGTCCCACTCAGACTAGCTGTTAGTTTGTCAGTCCAATCTGAATGAAACTCCATTTCTCCAAACTGGTTCAAAGAGCTTTCTACAACAGGTAAGACACTGACTACTCAAACTCTCCACACAACAAACGCTTTAGAAAATCGGAACTGTTGCTTTAAGGAAGGCCTTAAAACAGAATCTGGCTCCTATGTTTTAAGAATCAGTTTTTCTGGAAAAGCGGTTTTAAGGAGTCTGGTATGATAAAAATAGAAAAATGTTTGAAAATGATACCAAAGCTACAAGACCTTACTCCAGCTAAGCCGAATAGAATGGCTCAGTCAGGCTCACTGTAGTCTCTGCAGATCCTTCCTGCATCGACACCAGCAGGTTCCCTGAGATGCTGCTAATTACCCACAGTACTGACATTTCTCCAACTATAGACAAAATGAATTATGGCAGAAGTGGCAGACTCGATCCAAACTCTCTCTGCGCACACACCCTCCCCTGCCCACAACTCCCAATAACCCTGTTTGTTTAGTGCAAGCTCGCCTCATCCATTAGGTGTTATTGTTTTGTCTAAACATGACATTGATTCAATTTACCACCAATCAATTTCAAATGCTTCTGACATTCAGATATGACCTTAAAGCCTGGCAGACCAAGAACTATGATTAGGATTAAACTTTTGTTAATGAGGTGATTTCTCTTCACACGGGGCGGTGTGACACCCCGAACAGGAGTGGTCAGTAAAAATTAGATCAATTATTGGGAAAGAAACGGCTCTAACTTGATTACCCCTGCTCCTGCTAATTTGTGTAATTAATAACCTTCTCTCAGCTGCAGAGAGCAGTTTATTAATAACAATCTATATCTGGGCTTCTAAATGAAATGGCAGGGGCCAGGCCATCCGTACTGCAGGTAATGTCACAATCAATGGTGCCCAACATGCATGTTAATCACCGCCGTTATTAATTGTTACAGTTGAATCTGAATGCTACATGCTGTCAGCTCCTTTGTCCTATTATGTATAGCAATCAGAGGATTGAAAATGGCAAATCTAATTAGCCATTCAGCGAGCAGGCTGGGAATCCAAATGAGACGGTATCACCCCTGACAGCTGGCAGCTGAGGTGCCGTTCACACTGGGCCGTGAACAAAACCAGCATTATCCACTGCCCCGGGAACAACAGGAAAAGGCATGTATCGCAAACTAATAAATACATTCACAGCAGCGGCCTGCCATATTGCACAATGGTCTAATGAAATGCCTGCTTGATGCCTTTGTTTGGGTACAAGGAGTGTTTATGCGTTTATCTGTACAGGGAGCTCCTCATCCAGCAGGCCGTCATTTTCAGGCCCCACTGTGCCAAATGGGACTCACACTATTCCAGAATTAAATAATGATGCAGCAAAGATAGTTTTATGGGGGGGGGGAAATAAAAAATCTTGTGTCCCTTACATTTTAAAATGTAGAAATAATTTAAGGTTTTAGCTTAGTAAAGTGCAACTTGTGTAATATTGATTTTACTGCAGACATCACAGATATTAGAATATCTTAACAGAAAAAAAAAGATTAATCTGTGAGGGAAATTTTGTCATAACACCATTTTAATGAAGTGTCTTAAAGTAAGATGGGAAAAACCAAACTTCCTGAACTGGTGTAAGAGTTTACATTAGATTAATTGTCCTTAGGACCAAACGATTGCTTTTGATAACCACGTGAGGACATTTGTCTGTGCTGCCATTGTGTCTTTACTTTTTAAGACATAAGAGGGTTACAAAAGGCAACTGATGAGGAAACAAGAAAGCCGACTGTGTCTATCCCTAACCCTGACAGTCGTCTTCTCGCCATTACACTGGATAAGAGTTCAGGAAGTTGGCAAAACAAATGTTTTCTCCTGTCCAAAAAAATGACATTGTGTATGAAGTGTTTATCTGAAGTTGATTTTTCTGTAGTTATTCAACCATTGACAGGTGATGCATGAGCTTTTGCAGCATTAGGAACATCAAATTGTAAGGACACTCAGAGGGGACCCGGAAAATCAACCACACAGAGGAGTGTACAAAAGGGAAAAAGTTTATTTACAGAAACTGGTTTCTCCTCAGGGAGAGGACATCAAACACAGCACTGTAGAGCCATGGACAGGTGGAGCAGAGGAACAGAGGGTCTGACGACAGGGTGGTGCAGGAAACCAGAGGAACAGGCTTCTGTAGAAGCAATGAAGATCTTCACGAGGAGATCCCAAACGCAACACCCAGAGATTAGTCAATGATAAGGCAGAGGTCATACACAGGAGGTCAGAGAGAGCAAACTTAGCTTTGAGGGGCAGGTGGCAATCCGTGGTCGTGAGGCAGAGCTTGGGTCAGGGTCCTGAAATCCAGAATAGAAGGGATCCGTGAAGGGCTTGGCAGGAGGGGTAAATCCGTGGACAGAAAGGGGTCGTAGAACACTGAAGGCTTGGAAGGAAAACACTGGATCTCTACTGGCTTGTGGCTGTCGATAATCTGGCAAGGAGGCAGAGACTGAGGGGTGTTTAAGTAGGGCAAGGCCCAGGTGGAACAGATAAGCAATCAGGCATGGCAGATGAGCAGAATGAGTGCTAAACACAGCATGGACAGGACATAAATCATAACACAAATAGCTGAATGAGATGGCAGCTTTATTTGCAGAAGGCTGCAGGTTTGGTTTTAAAGTTTGCATGCAAGCTGCAAAGACAAGGAAGCAATGTGTCTTACGAAAAGGCTTTTGTTTTATAGTATGTTTCTGAAAAAGAAAATATTAAAAAGTTAAAAGTTTCATTTATGATCACCAAAGTTATTCATAAATATAATCAACTTATAAAGGAGAATCTTATATTGTTTCTTAAAAAAAGGTATAGTTTGAGAGTTCAAAAGCTGGAGATAAATGGTTTCATTCATATACTAACAACTTAAAATAAATCCAGAATTATTTTTATACAGCATTTCAGTTAAAATTACCTTTAAAGTTTACTCAAATTTGTTGGAAAATAGCATTTTTTGTATTTCCTATTCAGCTATTCACTTTTATTAGCTGTCACTTAATTTGCAAAATCAATCAGACGTTTTAAAGCACTTTTCCTAGAGTTGAGAGGAATACAAAGTCATTTACGGCAAATAAAAAAAGAAACCAACAAGCAAACAAAGCCATATATACCCAGCCAAATGAGTTAAAACAATATGTTTTGTAAAAGAATGAAAAAAAGATAACTGTAATGTGAAAGAACTGAAGGAGCTCTGGAAATGCAACAGTATTAATAAGGAAAGACCAGATGTAGAGATTGATGTTGTAAAAATGACTTCAAAAATAAATGCATGAAGAGTACAAAAACCACAACACAAATAAAAGTGTTAATCTATAGAGTAAACTAAAAACTGCATTTTACTTTTAGAAAACGAGCTATAAAAGTCAAAACTAGCGGTGTATTAAAACTTAACAGACACAATGAACACAAGATTTGCTAATAAATAAATAAAACTGTGTGATTACGGACCTATTAAAGCAATGTTTAAGTGAAAAATGAAATAAATCAGAATGAACTGAGACGGTAAAACATGACTCCAGGATGTTCTGACAGGTTTCGCTCCTTCATAGTTCCTCCAAGTTTCCGCACAAGCATCCATATTTAAAGGAGGCAGCAGCTCCTGTCTCCATCCACGGAGCACCTGTAAATAATGCAGCGTTAAAGGTGGCAGCCAGGTGGGAATTACAATGCGAACAGGTGGAGGGACCCCCGCTCCCACACCTTACCCAGGCACAAGCCCCACCACGCTGCATCTCACTTTCAGCCTCGCCGCCCGCATCCTTAACACCACAGGTGCTGAGCTCCACCACTGCAGGCCCGGGGGTGGGNGGGGCCGCCGGCCTCTCCTCTCGCCGTACTCAAAGCAGTGATGGGCAATAAAAGCACTTCACACCTTAAGTGAAAGATACGACTTTAAATATTTTACACACATTCTGCATATGCAATTTGTCCACAGCTGGCTCTTAGGAGCAACAACATCTGGTAGCTGTTGCTTTAGAGGCAATTAATTCTTCATCCAAGTGTACAGGTCCTTTCTGAAAATGTGGGAGAATGACTTATGTGTTACTTAGACGAGCACAAATTACAAGTTCACGGGGTAGTCTGGTAACACCATAAAAGTACGACAACAGAGCGCGCGCTGGAAGCTCCTTAATGTAAATTTTACATCAAAGTCATCAAAAAGTGACTTGAAACATCAACTGGTTTTAATACAGTTTAGAAAAGTAGTAAAAGAAAAATTAAAACAACTAATGAGAAAAGTTTTGATGGGATTTTAGAGCTGTCTTTGTTGGAGTTCTGAACATGAGTTTCTTCTTTTGACAGCAATTGTAACGGTCAGGATTTGATCTTTCCACCGTCTGATGAAACTTTTATTTCATGACCTTTATAACATAAATCTGAATTTCTTTGTATTGGAAATCATTCTGGCACATATATGGCAATTACAAACCATGACACTACCACCACCTTGTTTTATAAAATGATGTTTTTGAACCTGATAAGCTTGGAAAATGCTTCTTATTCATGTTAGACTTATCTAGATTTCCTTTGAGCTCACAGATCGATGCACACCTGTTTGTTTAAATGATATTTGTTGGACAAGTCTCTCAGAAATCCCCAACAAAAGTAGTCTTGTATTTCTTCCGTCTGACTGTGGATTACCAAAGCCTAAACATCAGAGAGGGTTTGATAACATTTTTTCCTTTTAAAGAATGTCAAAAACTACTTTTCAGAAGTCATCGGTAACTTTTTTTCATTCAATTCCATAAACTGGTGATCAGAAAGATTTAGTCTCTTTAGTCTATTTTAATGGCTTATGAATATAGAAAAGTTGAAAACTTTCAGGACTCATTTAAAACCAGCACAAAGGATGTTAAACTCATTAAAAGCGATTCAGAATATAATATACATTAAAAAAGGAGAGTTTTAGGGCTGCTAAAAACAGCAATTTGGACACTGAAATGCTAATTTTGTGTCAAGGCACACACACAAGCCAGAGGCACCTGTGTCGCCCTGCTGATAAATCAAATAGACAGATCTGCCTAATGTCTGGGTGTAATTTTGGAGGGGCATGTGTCCGCGGAAAAGAAACCGATCAGGATAATGGTGAAAAATAACTGTCTTTTCGACCCTGGAGGAGAAAGAAAGACTAAGATTTTAAGATAGCTGGAAGTGACTGAGTAACTGCAGAGTTAATACTTTTGGCAATAAACATTTAGGTTGATTACACTACTTTGACTTCATCAGAAAGTGACCTTTGAAGGCACTAAATAAAACCAGTTACCGTGATGGCGTTAAAACAACACCGAAGTGGTATATTGAGTTAGAACTGATTGGCTTAAAAACATTCAAGCCGCGCTCTTTTTCATCTTTAGTGCCGGAAATCACTGCTTTCCTGTTGTCTGAAAGGCCTTAAACATTTACCTTCCCTCGGCACTGATAGGATTCCTTTGTTTACTGCTGTCTTTTTCCCATGGGAATGAAAGCAGATTGGGAGTTCAATGCTAAGTGCGAACTGCCCTGCATTCCCATGTACTGTATAACAACAGGGGATACCAGGTTACCTTTATGAGATGGTGTTTGCTATGAACATACTGCCACCAAGGCCTGCGTCCGATGGCGTGGAAGCGGAGAAAAGGCACAGCTATGAAATCTCAGCAAGGTTAGAAAAGAACAAAACAGTCCTCTGCGAGTGAGAAAGAACGAGGAAGGCCGACATTTCTAAAACTGCACCAAAATACCAGTTTCTGTTTTGAGAGAATTTTACAGTTTAAGGTCAAGGCGGACTTGTGGTGCTTTTAAATTACTGGAACTCTCCCNGCTCGTGGATAATCATAATTTCTTTCCTTCCGTACATCCGGATTTGTTTGGGTTTGGCTGTTGTTTGGGTGAGGCCCGATGCAGGTGAGGTCAGGCTGCAGCAGGGCTGTTAGTTTGTTCCAAGAGGAGAGGGTGGGGTGGGTGTGTGGGGGGGTTATGGTGTTAGGTGGACACCGGTTGTACTGGCTGTTTATCATAAACACAGCCTAGCCCAGAGAGGTCCATCTGCTTTGATTTTATTTAGTGATTCCCCCCAGGGACCCTGAGCTGGAGCGAGAATAACAATACTCGAGCCCATCTGTTCCCGCAGAAACCAGCCCCGGCTAAATTACCACACACTACGAGCGGCTGGCATATGCTGTGGCATAAAGCTACAAGAGGGCATTGTGCACCAGCTGTTCTGTTGACAAATACTTATCTGGCACTTCTGAACTCAGCTTGCTGAGCTGGTTTCAAGTTTGAGTACAAACTAAACAGGGTAAGGTGTTGAAAGGGGCTCTTGTGTGAATGTGTGTGTGGAGGGGGGGGGGCACATGTATAATACATGCTGATTTATCCTCGGGTATCATTTTGTCAGCGACTGTCTGGGGAATTGGGTCACTGGATGAAGATTTAATCTGAACATACAGGGCGGAGAGGCGACTAAAAACCGGACAAGTGGTCCAAACAGACAATATCTAATCTTTGTCATCCTCCAGCACACACAGCAGCTTGTAATCATATTGTTATTATGTTTACAGCTCAGTGGATAATCTCCATGCGGAGGGCTAAATTAGGCCCGATCATAGTAATCCCATCAGTAAGCAACCAGATATCTGAAGCAACGAGCAGCTAGAAATACAGCAAAAAATAGAATAGATTTACAACATTAAACCAACTTTACAACAATCAGAAGAACCGACTGAGCATCAGACTGGATTTTAGGAAATCTCTGTTAAAAAATTTCTTAAATTAAAAGGCCTAGTAGTCCTCGAAGGAATATGTATCACTGGCAGCCTTTCGTGTCAGAGCTTTAGATTAGAATCATCCCAGCCTGTAGCTGTTTTGGTTGAACCTTCAGAATAACATCATGCGCGATCTGTTAGAGCTTTAAAGTTTGTGTTGTGGATGACGTTTGGCTCGTAGCATAGCATCAGTACATTTCACCGATCCATAGCCGTTTTCTCGTAGGCTGAGGTTGATTAGTTGTGGTGGTCATCCTGAATTGGGTTGACTCTAAAAGTTAATTAGCTGTAGATGTAAAGCTAATAATTACTTTCTAAAAGTTTCATTAAAATCTCTTCAGCGGTTCATGAGATGTTTTGCTAACGGTACGGACAAATTGCCTTTGCCTTTGGCAGTGGGGAATATTAAGAAGTTCAATATATAGGAGGGTCAAACTGTGGAGCAGCTTTAATATTAATGCAACTGAAAGGACTGCTTTTAAAACAAGTTTAAGTTTCAGTTATTTAGCCACAAATAGGTTGAATTCTTGGCGTTATGCACACCTTTAGAACTACTAACTGAACCATATTTTCATATACTGGTTTTAATGTTTCACTTAAGTTGTCCTGTATTTGCTTTTACCTTTCCAAAATCCATTACAAATACTACATGAAAAATGAGAAAGATGGAAGATTTAACAGCTGTAACCATAACTAGGACTGTCCTGACAGCACCTTCCAAGTTATGTCAAACATAACTTAACTTGGTTATTGTATTTTATATCGTTATTGTTCCACGCATTTAATCAAAAACCTCATTTTGTCGTCTTTTTACCAGGAGAAAGAAACTGAAGTCCTGTGACTTTCAACATCATGCCAATTGCTGGGAAAAATATTTTGAGCGTTTAGCAAAATTAAATTTATCTTCTCTCTTCATTTGGCCAATACACTGAGTCATCTGTGAATAAAACACAATTCTAAAAAAAACAAAACAAAAGTTAAACTCCTTTCCAGATACCAAAACCTCTGCAGAGGTCGCCCGAAGCACTCGCCCCATGCAGCGAACCTGTCAAAATGAGCTTTATTTTGTTAACATTTACAGGAAACATCACAGACATTAATTTATCACCTGTTACATATGTCTACACTGTACAGATGCAACAGAACAAAAACAAAACAGCACAATCCCATCCTCTTTTTCTGAGACTTGTGTCAAAGTGAACAAGGAGCCGGTCAGTGACGAGCTCCAGCAGTGCAGCGAAAGTTCACACAGGAAGTTCCTCCGTCAGAATCCCTGCGACAGAGGGAACGACCACAGGGCAAACTGGATCAGTCGTTTAAAAACACCTTTACCTCACATAGAAATCCATCGTTAAAACGTGATTAGGTTTAGGAAAATATTCAAATATGCTCGTATAGATATCTAATGCTGATGCCAATGTCTCTATTTGTTGCTTTTAACCAATTTGTCGCGATATGTGAAAACTAAAGGAAAAAAACAAAACAAAAAAACACTCTGGATCTAGATCGGTTCGCTTCAGTTCCGTGAAATTGGAATATAATGGAATCGAAGATGATTTGTTTTTAAATCAAATTTCTTGTTAAAATACACATATTTGACGCACCATCGTGCCTCTTCATCATCTGTCTTTTGTTAACTTATCAACGCATCCCTACTAACAATCAGTAGTTGGTATAAGACAACATGAAGTACAATAACTCACTTAAATATACAGCAAAAGCGGACAAGTAGTACCCAAATCTTACATTATCAACCCTGTTTCATGTTTTTTTTTTTATTTGACTTCGGATGAGTTTTTGTTATGATCAGAGTGTAATAAATAACGTTTGATTATGACTGTTATGTTATCAGGTGCAAGTCTGGAAATATAACATGTCACACTTTCACGAAAGGCAGCGAGAGTCAAGACTTGCTTCTTTCATTTAAAAAAAAAAAAAAAAAACTAACCTGCCAGGACAGGCAGGGGAAAGGCTTTGTAAACATAAAACATAATTTAGACTTACTCATTAGCGCAATGAGCGAGACACTGCATTTTCTTCACATCGCACACGTCTTACCTCAAAGGAAAAAAAAAAAAAAAAAAAAAAGAGCCTGACTTGTCCAGTTTTTCACCTCATTGAGTCGATGAACGCATGGAGCTTTGTGGCGAGCAGCTCGACAACAGAAGCCTTTGTACAAGTCTCCTCTCATGCATCTATCTGCCACCTACTCCGCATTAGCAATGCAGACCGTTCCCTGCAGCTACAGCACAGGAGCAAATCTGTATTCTGCAGCAAAACTCTGATGTCTCCCAACCAACAAATTAGCACTCACTGGGACTTCAAATAGGAGAGCTAAAAAAAAGAAAAGAAAAGAAAAGAAAAAAAAAATGTTTTCTGATCGGTCCACTTTGGAGATGGAGGAAAAGTGCAGCATTGGTTGAGCGAGTGCGTGGTGAAACTTTTACAATGGCTACATCTTATTCTGCAAAACATAAACTGTAGAGATGTTTTCACACAGCGTGAGGAGGAAATATGTGAACCAGTTCACGAAGAGAAGAATCTGAATGCACACCTGGTTGATATTTATACTGCTGATGTTGCTAACTGGAGAAATCTACGCCACTAAGAGAGTTTACAGGAGGTTTCCGAACAGCACAAACAGGCTGGATGAGGTTCTCCACTCTGTGTTGCTTTCTTAATGTGCGCTATGAAAAGCTCCCATCTTTTACAGTGATTAAGAAAAACATGACTCCTCTTTTCTTAAGGTAAATGAGGTGATCAAGGCCCTCCCATGAGCTCATTTTGTTTTTGCCGCACACGTTCTGTCAGCCACTGCGGCGCAACGTGGCCATCATCTTCCTCCTCCCTGAGCGGGGAGTGAATCCTCATAAAGCCGACCTTCGCTTCATTAACTACCGCCGACGCTCAGCTGTGAGACACAGGAAAGCTACATAGGACTACGTGAAGAACACAACACTTTAACTAGTACACAGTGCAAATAGGCTTCTCCCACTCTCTTCCATCTCTCTAACCTCCAGGAAAAAAAAAAGGCCGGCACTGAGGAGAGGTGGAGACGATTACTCAGGACAGCGCCCCTGCTGGCAGACGGCTCCTCTTCTGTTAGTTCGTACTTTAAATTTTTGGTCTTTTAGGGAATCTGCTGTCCTGAGGGAGTGGAGATGGAGATGCAGAGGAGCTGAGGACGAGAGGCAGTCGGGCAGTCGGGCATGGGGAGAGGATTCTACTTGTACAGGCTCATGGTCGGGCTCTGATACATGCACATATAAGCGTCACAGAGCAGGCGTCTCGCCTGGCCCTGGATGCTTTTGGGGTCTAAGGTGTGCAGCTCCTCTGGGGTCATTTTCAGGTAGGCCTCCACCTCCGGACAGGGAGACACCTGTGGTATGTTGAAACCATTCTGCCCTCCTGCAAAACCACCAGCAGAATCATTAGGGGAAATATACTGGCTACTGGAAAACGTGCTGTAAAAAAAATCTAATCATTTAAGCATTTTAACAGCTAAAATTATGCATTATTCATTTAAAATCTCGAAAGACAAAAAGCAATAAGACAATTTTTCTATCACGTTTAAGAGATCAGTTCAACACCCTGTCCCAGTGACACCCACCATCACGATCAGCCATGCTGTCGAAGAAGAGCCAGGCAGAATCCGCGCTGCCGTACTTGACGAAGGCCACGTAGTGACTGGTTTCGATGCACAGCACAGCAAACAGCTCCATCCTCTGGCGGGGAAAAGTGCCCTGACGCCCCGTACCTTCCTGGAGCTCCTTGGGGACGGAGAGTTTGCTGTGTCGATGGGTTTTCCTCTTCGGGTGGAGATGAACCTAAATCAGCAAAAGCACATACAATCCACAATTTGTCACTGCAATTTGTGAAATACAAAAATAGGGAATCCAAATATGTTTTTTTAATGCAACATCCAAATTATAAATCACCCAAAATAAAAGGCTTTTTATCTAATGTTTTAACTCAAATAATACTGAAATAAAACCACTGCCTGGCTGGCATGTTCGGGTCTGCAGCAGGAACTTGTCTTCGTTCACCAAGAGACTGCGATTCCTTTGGATTTGGCGCCACCTTGTGGACGAGTTGTACACCGACTAGGACTGACATTACAATAATGCCATCTACTGTTTACCTGCGTGTTGCACTTTTCACAGAACTGTTTAATCTTGCCGGCGGTGATATCCCCATCCTCATAACAGTCTCTGCACTCGTACAGAGCCAGGCCTCCGCAGATACGACACTCCCTCGGAGCTGAATGATTAAAAAACACAAAACCTTCATCCATCTCTGCAGACACGCAGCTGAAGTTCTCTAAAAGTCTGGAAAAAAATTGTCTCCCTTCTCAGCTGACAACTCAGAGAAACTTCATTACAAAATGCCACACAGCTGTAAATCAGCAGAACTATATATATATATATATATATATATTTTATGATCCAACTCACTGTCTTCAAGGAGGTCTGTGATGTCTAACTCCAAGGAGGGAAAAATCTTGTTGAACATTTTGAAGTCCTTGCCAAAGCGGGGCATCTGGATGATAAGACAAGAGGGAGCCTTGGGGAGGGAGAAAAACCGAGACAGGAAGAAATGATGAACACTATCAGCCGAGTTCACACAAACGGGATGAGTACCGAGAAGGTATGGGATACAAAAAAGGAGAAACTGTCACTTAAAATCAGGCTAACTGGTTTAAAACAAAACACAATTTACCTCTGCAAACTTGAGGTCGCTGGTTATGAAGGACCATTCCAGGAGCTGCTGGATGGTCGGGACTCCAACCTTATCCTTCTTGTCCATGAAGATCTGGTAAAAGTAACAGTCCTGGACCTTCTGGCCCGCTGACCTGGGAAACAAGACAAATAGGTTCTGAAGTGCTTGTTCATTCATACGCTAGAGTTTGTTTACATGTTTGTCTCCATAGGAACAAATCTAACAGGTCGTTTGCAAATTTTACAAGATGGTTATGGATTTCCAGCAAACTAATAAACTAATTCATCAAGCATCTTCTTGTCTTTTTCAGAACATATAAAGAAGGGGAACAGATACTCATGTTGATTCACACAGATGATTTCAGTGGATCTTAAATTTAAAAAGCAAAAGCCAATAACCACTGCCCCCTTAAAGTCACTGAAAAATAACAACAGGTTGTTTCCCCTTGTTCACTGCTTGTATATTTCAGCCCCCAGTCAGGTTTTCTTTTCTCACCTCAACCTCTCCTTGTTCCTTTTTTAGTTCATAAAACTAAAAAAAGGAGGAAGTCATGAAGTCATTCAAGTTAAGAAATGTCCAGAATTACAAAACCCTTGAAGCCCACATCAGGTAGAAACCTTTTTTGTCTGGAGGATTAGTAAGCTTTGACTTCAGATCGAAAACTCAGATTACTCAGAGAAAATGGGCAAAAAAAAATGTCAAGAATGTCTGTAAAGATTAGCTCCTCAGGTGATAAAATAAAGTTAAAGCAAGCAGGCAGGACATAACTTCAGGCGGGTGTTTGCAGAGTTGAAAACAGTTTTCTGACTGATAGCTGAAGAGGATAGTGCGTTTGGATTTAACGTGATAAAATGATGACCACTTCTACTGCAGTTTTAAACAGAGTGGGGGTTTTTTTCTATGGTAGATTCAGGTTAAAACTGTGGCTTTTCAGAGAAATATAAATAAGAACTGACTGCATTTAGGAATTATTCTTAAATTATTTGAGAACTTCACTTTACAATTAACACCTAAGTAAAAAAAAAAAAAAAAAAGCTAATCTTAAATTTTAAGAAAGATCCTGTTGCATCTGTTCCTGTCCCTGATGAGAAATAAATACAGAACTGACGTGGCTTTTGAAATCACGTCCAAATCCTTGAACCTGTTTTTGTTCACCTAAATGGCTCAATTCTAAATATAACTCTAGCTACAGGTTTCCAGAAAAAGTCCAGCACATTCTCACCACCTCCATTCAACTTCTGAAAGACAAGATATACACGTTCGTATTGTGTAATTACCCTGCATATACCCTCAGAAATGTGTTGCGGTCTCAGGTTTCTTACAGCTCGACTATAATTAAAACACTTTTTCCGCTTTCAAGCTTCTCCAGAACCTTACCACGTTGATAAGTACCATGTCCTTAAATAGAGCAGATTTGCTCAAAGTGATCAAAAGTCATCTGACTTTTTTTTAAAAGAAGACAGGATGAAACATTGTGGTAATAGTTACGAAAAGGTGAGAAGTGTCCAAACACAACAAAACTCCAAAATGTAAAATCTGCTAATTACGAAACCAGCAACTTTAAAGGCAAATTAAATCTAATAGAGTCAAAAGGTAACGGAGCTTCGCAAGTTGTGTTTTTTTAAAACTGGAATTTTTTAAAGTAAAAGTTGAATCAAATTGCATTTTCATCCGATCTAAGATGTGAGCACTTTTCTAACCTTAAAAACGCTATAATAAAATTCATCCAGGTGCGGCTTTCCGCCTCACCTGTACATTCTGCCNNNNCACACACACACACACACACACACCCCACCCCCGTTTACCTTAGCTTGAGCAACGGGTCCACTCTCAGTATGTGATGGAAGAGGATATTAAGAAACTCCTCAGGATCTGCAGAAGAAGAAAACTAATAAATGCTGCTACAGACTACCTAAGGGTGTGTGAAAGAATGAGTTTGTTAAAATTCCCTCTTGTTTTGAAAACCAACAAATTTCAACATTACATTTCACAATTTAAATTAAATAAATAAAGCGTTTACAACTTTTTTTTTCCCTCTTTTCTCATTATTTTTAGCAGGCTATTTGGTATAATAATACTAAAAAAAAAATGAAATTCACTTTTTTAACTGCCTAACACTTGATAAAATAAGAACTGCCAGGATCTGGGCATAAACTCGTGTCACTCAACAAAAACAAAACAAACCTTTTTCTTCAGAGGTAAACCCGGAGGTGGCTTCGACTTTCTCAAGGATCCTCCTGAGCTTCATCACTTTGGTGGCACAAACGTACCCATGGCTGGGGGGCAAAGACACAGGAAGTTACACGGTACCCAAGAACCGTCATATGAACCATCACCTGGAGCCAAAAGGTGGGCGATCATGTAACGGACTGTGTCTGTGGCCTTACCAAAACATCTCATGAACCAGAGGACGGATTTCCCTGAAACTCTTAGAAGCTGGACACTTGCCTACAACTGATTAACTTTTGGAGTCAACTCGATTCAAGATGGCCGCCACATCAAATTGATCTTAAACACAAAGACGGTTAGTCCTCAGTCAGTTTTACAGATATGACCCTAAAATTCAGTGTGGTAGTAGCCGAGAGTCATCCCCAACACATATTCTGTGCACTAACATATCAGTGTCAGATCTTTCTTTTTTTCAAAGTTTGCATTAGCTGTCTGTTAGCGAAATATCTCATGAACCAGTGGACAAATTTTAATGAAACTCTCAGAAAGTAATCACCGTTTGTACGTCTACAACTGATTAACTTTTGGAGTCAACCCAATTCAAGATGGCCACCATGTCAATTAAACTTAAAACACAAAGACGGCTATCACTCAGTCAAACAGGCAGGTACGGAGCTAAACTCTGGTGAGGTCATTACCAACACATACTTCAAGTGCTCAAAGATGGCTCAAAATATCTTATATGAATGAGCACAACGTTAATATTCAGAATGTGTCATTTTTTGTCATGGAAAATGGTGGGTGATATGCATTCAAGGAAAGCTAAACCTTTATTTAACATCAGAATTTTAGATACATCTGATTTAGGTTTAATAGAAGCGACAACAAAAAACAATGCATTTTGAACTGCTTCCAGTTGTATAAATGTAATAATTTACTTGGTTTTTTTATGTAAAGTGTTTTAGCATTCCAACTTAAAAAAGACGAACATCTCACACAGGGTGACGACAGTACTGAGTGCCAAACAGCTGTAGCAGTGATGTGTGCCTTACATGCGCAGTGGGTTGACTATCTCCGTCCGTAGCAGCTCTTGGGTCTCCCTGTAATACTCGACATCCGTCTTTGATCGTGGCCTCAGCAGAACTGTGTCCAGAACAGAACTGAAGGAGAAAAGACTGTGGAGCAGAATACACAACCGGTGAATTTACATTAATGAGAGCATCGTTAGCCCACGAGGATTTCTATGGGTCAATCAATATGAGCTGCGTCTACACATACGAATAGAAAATGGATTTACAGTGGCGTCGAGTTTGTATTTAAGACAACTTACCAGAAAAGGGTTGAATCCAGGTAGCAGGAATTGTAGTGGCCCTGAATGCCTTTCTTTTTCCCCACCATGACATCCAGACCATCGTTCTCTGTCCGCGGAGGTGTGTTCTCATGCACGACCTCACTCAGGTACCCCCCAAATGCTGCAAATAAATAAATAAATAAAACACAGTAAACAAAACAATGTTTCAGGAATAATTCATTCACCTCCTTCTGACTCACCGATGGAGTTGCAGCGCTCAATGGGGTTGGAGGAATGGTGCAGGGAAGGGAAACGGGAATCGGGCCGGCAGCACTTGAGCTTCACAAACAGGGCCTTTTTGGGCGGGCAGCTGAAGTACCGCGTACCTTTGAAGGTGCCATCAGTGCAGCCGGGACACTCTTCCTCCTGAGGGGAGAATTAAAAAAAAAATAAGGGTTCCGATTATTTAATGTCATTTCTGTAAGGTACAACTTGAAGCATGGGTTTAAAAGGATACTTCAGGTCTTTGGAAGTGTGGTTCTGTGTTTGGAGAAAAAGTTTAATTCTGACCAGACTGACAAGTGAAGGGCCAGTATGAGCAGGACCAAAGTGAATTAATGCTGTCTAAACGGAATTCAAATTTATTATTATTTTTTATGGTTATTTACATAAAATGTAGCACTTTTGGTGCAGAACTGGAAACTTCTGGCAGAAATCCATTATTATTTCTGCTGGAATAACCGTGTGATGCAAAACTGATGGTTTATAAAACAGAACTCACATGAACTGCTATGAAATTTTTGAGATTGGAGTCGTTTTAAGAAACCATCAACCAAACTATTCCTCCAAACTGAGGTTGTTCAAAACATCATCTACAACAGGTAAGATATTAATTGTTCATAACTTTTTTTTTCTTTGCTTTTTTAAAACTATGGTTCAAAAAAATCTGAACTATTGTTTAAAAATCACTCAACTTCATGACCATACCATGTCTAGTCCATATTAACTGACTGCCAATTTGCATCTTACTGCCATTTCCTATTAAAAGGTGATAAATACGACTTTAAACCACAGGCAGAAAAATGGCAATTGATGACGAGAAGGGTAAATTCTTGTTAGGAAATTTGACTGTTCACTTTTTGGCCAAGTGCAGTGACTTCCCCTTGGCCTGTTATCAGCGCAAAGTTGCTGCTTAACTGTGAGAGAATCCAGGAAGTCACTGAACTTGTCTGAAAAATGATTAACCCCCGAGACAAAATCCCCTGCTAAACCACAGATTGTAAAGAAAAAAACAAAACAAAAACATTTAGGCAAGCCAGTTAGCAGAATTCAGAAAGGTGATAATTGAAAAGGTTTATATTTGAACCGTTTCAACCTGTTAAAGGTTTTCACTGTGTGCAACAAAATCAACATGATAAAACATGTTTAACTAAATACACTATGCAGCTCAAAAGCTTGAAAAAAAAAATTAATGTATGAAGGATCACAACAACTCTACTATTAATTATAGTTTGTTTGTCCCTACAGTTACATATTATATGGTTTACCTTTCCTTTTCCCCCGTCTATCTAAGTTTCATTTATATACAGTATTTATGGTCAAACTTATGTCTCACCAGCTCCAGGCCAGCTAAGGGCTCCAGCAGGCCAGGAGGAAGACCCACCCAGCGGATTACACCACACAGGGGCGGATTCTCCTTCACCTCCACCAGAGAGCCCACCTCCAGGCCCGGCTGTCCTCGAGGCGGGGTCGGCGGTCGTGGAGAGGGGGGAGCAGCGGGCGGCGGCGTGTCGGGCTGCTCTCCCATCACAGACTGGACGGAGAGGGAGATGGGCCCCTGGCTTATGTTCTCATTGGGCACGGTCTTACGGTTCAGGCTGAACGGCAGCGAGTGGAACTTGTTGTCACTGGACAGAGAGGAAGTGGGCGGGGCTCTGGAAGGGGGGGAGGACTGGTTAAACTCGGGAGGCGTGTCGGTAAGAGACTTGGCGGGGTCTTCTCCGACTGCAAAAGGAAATCCAGAACCACAAATTAACATACTGCACGGGAACTATTGCACTGAAAGTCCCCGTTTCGACTGGTCTGGGCTGAAGTCAGGTGAAATGTGAGAAGCTAAATCTTTGATGAACAGACTGTTTCAGATAATAGTGTCAGATATAACCCCCCTCCCCCTATTGGACCAGTACCGGTCAAAGGTTTGGACAAACCTACGCATACCTGAGCAGTGCATAACAAGCTATAATCTGCGGCCTAATCATGGAGGTATTTTTAAAGCTGCTCTAACTGGTTAGTCCTCCTGCAAATGGTATGGAATATCTATGCACTATTAACAAGCAGAAGTGTTTTTAAGAAGCACAAATATAATCACAATATATTGTTTTCAGCTTCTATTTATTTCCCCTCCATCTTCTGTTTTTTGAAGATTTTTTCGTTTTTCATTTTTGCCGGGCACATAGATGTATTGAGATCAGGACCCATTAGTGGTTCAGCTCTTCTTCTGTTAGAAAGCGACGGCTGCAGCTGTGTTTTTAAGGATTTAAAAATGCAGAAACATTCCTGCATCCTGCTGCTCATGCGGACAGACGTGGTCCCACCGGGTTAATGAAGGATTCTCTTGACTTCATGACTTGTTTTTGCAGCACAGTTCTGATTTAAGAGACTTTTACCGTCATAGAATACACGCAGGAAAGGCAAAAAGCTCATTCCTAACAAGTGACTATGTCTGCATAGTTTAAACTCTTTAGAGAAGCCCATCCCAAACAGGTTCTGTGGTGTTACGTTTGTGTGACTGAGATAACCTTGAAATGACTCACATCACACCACCCTCCTCTTCTGTTCCCAAGCAGTTTTTTCCTATAGGCCAAAAGTGTGTTTTATGCTGTGATAGATCCTAAAGTTCTCTTTAAATGCGCTTGCTAAAAGGTATCAAATGGCACCACAAGATGGAGTGAAATCCATGTTGGTTCGAGATCGACAGCCATCAGTAATCCTCTCTGTTCTTTTGTTCTGCACGTTTCCTGTTTCATGTCGATAGTTCTCAGTCCGCTTCTGACTTTTTGTCTTGTTTTCGACTGCAAAAATCGGGCATTTGTCTTTTTTTCACAAGTTTAACAAGACCTGTTAAAGCCTGTGTCGAAAACTTAACTTCCTATTTTCAGAATCATCTGAAATACAACAAAATAAAGACAACTTTAAATATTCCTGTAGAATTCCTTGAACATTTTATTTGTCACAGGCTACGTTGGTGACCATTTATGGCTGAAGAAAAATGTTAACAGCTAGAGGAATATTTCTCTCTGTAATGTTTCAGGTGCAGAATCGCTCTCGGTTCAGATGTTGTGCTCCTTTTCACCATGAAATGCTTATAAATAACTTAATAATAAAAACTTAATACATGCTTGAATTACTGTGGGGAAGTAATCAAAACCATGTTTGTTTGTTTTTTATTATTTAACTAAAGTTTTTAGACGCCTCATGTTTAAAGTTGGATGTTTTTTGATAATTTAGCAATGTTAATTAATGCTTAGCAGACATTTTAAAATGATGATGACTTTAAATCTATGTTTTTAAGAAAAAAGGTAGTATAAAAGGAGAACTCCTAGGACACCAGGTCAGTTTGGTCAATATCTGGCACTGCTCTATAAATAAAACAGTGTGTGAAAAAAAAAAAAACCTTCTACAATCAAATTGGGAATTTTTTTTAAATCGCTGTTTACAAAAGTGAAAAGTTAAATTATTCTCCATTAATTTTCACAAAGCTGAAATTCTAGTAAGAGCTTGTTGTTGCTGCTAGAATCAAACTTTGCTGAATTTCTTAAAAAGGTAATTAACTTAAACAAATATTAGAACTTGTACAGTCTACTACAGCTTTTACCACCTAGGATACACTAAAACAGCATCTGAAGCATGCTGTTATACATGAGAAATTTTGATAACAATATTCTTTATAGAATAGAAAATATTTTTTAGTCGTCACAATTCAAGAAATTTAGAAAAGAACAATTCGCAGCTGCGAAGTTCATTTAATTATAAAAAGAAATTAAAATGTTTACCCAATGACCAAGCACCAAAACCATCAAGAAAAAAAAAAAGGCCCACATGTGAAAAGTGACCCAGGACAAGATGACAACAAATACACGTCCACAGAATGAGTGAGCAGTTGTGAAAACAGCATGTCAGCATTTTTCATTTCTGCATTATGTAAGCAGAGAACATAAACTAGAGGTGACGTACCTCCGAAGCATCTTTTTTGTTGTTTTTTTTTCCACAACAAATAGAAAAATCCCATTATCTTAAACAGCATGTAAAAAATTTGTTCAAATTTCTAATGTGGAGCAGGTTATTTATGCAAATTTGGCTCCAAAATCACAAAAAACTAATTTTCTTTGATAAACAAATATCTGGTACCTAAATATTTAACAATCATAATCTTTAAAAAAAAAAAAAACTAAAAAAAAAAACAGCTGCTTCACAACTGGCAAATACTGGTGACAACATGCCCACTAAAAGTCACTGAAACAACAACAAAACCATCCAACTTTTTGTCCCAACAACACCAAAACAAAAACACTTATGATGTGCTGAGTGGCCAAAAAAAAGAAAGAAAATATATAACATTTGCAGCACTGAACATTATATAAAAGCCTTGTGCAACAGCCATTACTTCATGCTGGAAGAAAATAAGGCTAAAATGATGATGAAGGACGGTGGAAAGTCTTTATAGCAAGCTACTGCAACAAACTGCTTATTGGGTTTCTATTCTGGAAACAATGGCAGAGGCACACGGTTACCAAAAGGCTTTTGCTGCTCCGAGAACACCGAAACTACAGAGTTCTGCTAAATATCTGCTTTGCAGCGACAGTAAATATACCGCAGATTGGCAAGAAAATCCAAAATCTTCTTTTAGTCCAGAAGAGTCATGGGAAAAACAGAACATCCCTTCTGTCCCGGTTTGACTTCAGAATCCATTCTGGTACTGTTATCTAAAGCATTTTAGTCCTCCATCTCAAAGAGTAAACACGAGACTGAGTCAATATTTACGCCGTCTCCTTGGGGTTCATCTTTCCTACAAACATTAAGATGCAAACAGAAGTCGGTGTTTTTGAGTTTTTTTGTGAGTTAAGTGAAACGCATCATTTAAGATGCAAAGCTTCCTGTCTGTAGATATAAACTTCATAACAAGAGGAATTTTTAAATATTAAACCTGATCAGTCATGACTGCTTTTCTTTTGGATGTATTCATTTCAGTCGATCTATAAAAGTTTCAACTCCGTATTCTACTGAAAACTTATCACAGCCAGGATGAAACCTCTCACTTTGGTGGCATCTTCTATTAGACAGCCGCCCTAAAAGCTGAAGCTTCCTTCAGCAGCAGCTTACAGAGAAAGACGGAGCTGAATCTGGGAATACTTGATCGATTTTCCTCAGCAGATTTCTATTAAGAGTTTCTGTGTGAGACGTAGCCAAAGGAATGACACGGTTGAACAGTCATACCCAATTCTAAGTTGATAATATAAATCTAAATAGGAATTTAGTATAGAGAATGTTTGTGACAAATTATAAACTCAATTTACATTTAATACTTATAGCAGAAATACTTACTTGTTACACTTTCATTTAAAAGAAATCCACAGTACCAGAATGAATCTATCTTGTTGTAAAAAAAAAAACAACCTTAGATGGAGTGGAGCTGCGACTATCAAAGTGTGCCTGAGTAAAGTCGATCAGTACGTAGCTTGTTGTTATCAGGAGCTTGCCAATAAGATGACTGACATCCCATGAGTTTTACCTTCATCAATGTACCATGTGCTTTTGGATTTGGGCTGGGCGGGGGGATCAAGAGAGCTGCCATTTAAAGTATAGTAAAATTCAGACTTGCTCCTACTTCCACACTGATGACCTAATCCTGCAGGTAACACAAGTACACGAGGAAAACAAAACAAAACAAAACAAAAAAAAGAAACAAAAATAAAATGTGCTTAATGTGCAGGCGCACAGCGGATGAGTATGTGCCTGAAGTCATTTTAACAGCAAATAACAGAGAAAATAAATCCTAAGTAAGTATATTTAAATATTAAAATCACATTTGAATCACATGAAGTCAAAGCAGCTTCTGCTAGAAAACCTCAAATTTAATGTAAAATAAGACAAAAATCAGGCATTTTCTTTTTCCTTTATCAATAACTCTCATAAAAAAAATAGTGTTTCGTTTGTTATTATTGCTTAAAATGTTAACAATTTCATTCATATAAGAGTTGCATGTAAACTAATAGGACATCAGTAACAATCCCCAGAGAAAATTTACAGTTTAAAAAGTCAATAAGCAGAAAGTTTTGGAAGAAGGGTCCTTTTAAAAAAAAAACAAAATCTAAAAAGATCCTCTCACTAAGCTGTGAAGCTAACAGTTAGCTTAGCATTAGAACAACAGTGGGGTACCTTTGATCTTTGGTTTGCTTTGGCCAGAGGACGACTTGTCGCTACTGCTGCCTCTGGGGGCAAAACTGTGCTTTGGCAGCCTTTGGTCCTGCATGGAGTATTCTGTAGAGAAATACAGCCACGTTAGAAGAGCAAAATGTAAACAGGAGGCCTCAGAACTTTTAGTTTCTTAGATACAACCAACAGAGCTAAGAGTAAGGGTAAAGCATGTGAGACGTCAGCCCCTGGCTATAGGTTCAAACTGTATTTAAGTCAAAGTAATCAGCCAGTAGTTGTTACAGCAGTGGATGACAAATTAGATTCAAAATTGCTTCAGTAATTACTTTTTATAGCTGCTTAGTGACAAAATATGCTTTATGCATCCAGAGAAATGACACATTCTGTGCTAAATTTTCTGAATGTCTGAAGAAAGTGGGCAGCAGCACACATCAACACATCAGTGGGCCACTGTGGAGAACAAAGAGCCAGAGTATCTCACTTGACTTTCAAAAACAAGTGAGCCATCACCACAAAAGACTCTCTGTTCCCGCCACAAGCAGAACACAAACTCAGACGACTCAGAAGGAAGCTCAGTGCTGCTCCGAGGGAGGGACAGCGGAATGCTTTCAGGGATTAAAAAAAAAAAAAAAAAAGTTTGGACAACAAAGACACCCTGGACAAACTGGACAAAGATGAGGTGACTCACCTGGCATTACGTCACAGATGGGAACAAGTCGAGTGTGCTCCAAACTGGCAAAATTACACAGCAGCTTCCCTTTATACAGCCCGTCCCAGTCCCCGATGGGATTGTCCTGAAAGAGTTGGAGACATGAGAACCTTGTAAAGCTTTCAGATGCTCCTCATCACCGGAATGTTGCTGTTGGTGCCACAAGTGCTACTTTGCCTTGCAGCTTTCTGATGCTCCGTGAGGTCAAGTGTCTTGTTGCACGAGCAAAAATAAAAAAAATTTAGGCTTGATCCTTTGTGCAATGATAATCCAAACTGTTCATCTCATCTTCACAACCTAAAAAGACATTTTCCAGCTCAGGGTCCTCCTTCCTGAAAGCTCCTTGTTGTTCTTCCTCCTCAGATGGAAATCAAAGATTCCTCTCCAGAGGGACAAGCTAAGATGAGCCTGATGCCAGTGCCACTAGCGAGAGCAGGCAGGGCGAGGCTGGACGCAGAGTGAGGCAGAGCAGTGGGCTCTCCTCAGCTCGCTGCTGGCCCCCTGCCATGCTGTTGGGTCATACAGCACTAAGTCTTTACCTCACTCCCCGCGTGACTGCCTTGCCTTTATGTGGGAGGCTCTGAGTGGGCTGCCGATGCGGCTGCTGCTAACGATCAGCAGTCAAATGCCTCAGTTATGCATTTCAATCTCACTATGAGTCCAATACCACTGCCGCCTCACAACAGTAGCCATAGATACCGACTACTGAGATCCAAGGCAACTTTAACACGCGCTTGCTCGTTAAAATAGACCAAAATAAAAGCGAGTCATGACTGAAAAACCTGACCCAATAAGTCTGATGAGTCAAACTCTTCATCATGAAGAAATGCCACATCGACACTTTGTAGTTCATGGAGCTAAAGTAAAAGCAGCAGTGTCTTTGGTAACAGAGCAACAAGGGAAGGTTGGCGGAGAAGGTACTGATTCCAATCACATGCACTGCAATTTCACACATTATTTACATTGGCAATGGGTCACACAAGAGTTTCAGTATAGTAAATCATGTCAACTCTTGATTTGGGGAAAAAACAGAATAATGACTGTGTGAGCTCATGTCCAAGTATGAAAATCTAAGAGCAAGTAATCTTTTAGAGAATCAACGAGTGAGCGTTCAAGCTGATTAGGTTTGCTGTGTTGTATTCTTTCCAGCTTGACTGGAACACACTCCATACATTCTGTTACATATACGAAAAGCTGATAGCCTCATCAATCATTGTCAGTGTACTCTCAAAAATAAAAAAATAAAAAAAAGGGAGGATTTTGCTTCGTGTTCTGCCTCCTCTGTGTTCTCACTTGCAAACACCAGAGTATTTACTACCAGGAAACAAAGAAAAGAATGGACCCAATCAGAAACAGCTCAGCACCATGTCAAGGTGTGTTTACACACAACAAGCCCGCATCAAGGAATCAGTCAAGTGACAACAGCTCTGTGACCGGCCCTCAGAAAAATATGAGCAGTGGAAAACATTCAACTCAAGCCCCTGTTCACGTCTGTCATTTCACACGTTACAGCAACGAGCCACCAAGGCACGTAAAGCCTGGCTTTACACAGATGTATGAGAAGAGTAAATTTCCATAACTGACTTTTGAACATTGTGTTCACATCTTATTCACTACTGTAGCTTCATGAAACATGTATCAGCTTGCCCTTATAAGGCCACCAATAAACAAAGCATCATATTAACAGCAACACACGACAAATGCCATCACTAACTCTTGAACTAAAACCAACCAAAATGAAGAAAGGGTGCACAAAACTAAGTCCATCCATACTGCTTCCATGAGATTAAGAGGGTAAGTGGTAGCAGATGCTGCTAATCAAATACAGTTGATTAACTGATCATCAGCAGGTGTGATCCATGTTATAAAAGCAAGGAGAGCATCCAGGTGTGCGTTAACACAATGCCTAGTAGGAAAGACATCAGCAATGGGCTTAGAGAAGTAACTGCCACAGCTCATCAATCTGGGAAAAGTTAAAAGCCATTTCCAAACAATCTGGAGTCCATCGTTTCACAGTGAGAAAGATTATTCTAAAAACACAAAACATTCAGAGCACACAAAGTTGAGAAAGACTGTAAACCCTCCAAGAGTTACATCTCTGACTCTACAGGACTCATTCAGAATATAAAAGCTCCTGACAGTACAATAAAAAAAGACTGAATATGTATGGTCAGTTTTTCATAATGTCTTTCTGTTAAAAAAGAAAAGGACACAGTGTACTATGTGGTGCATTATTGTTCATATTCACATAATTTACCTGCTGAGAAGAAGAAACAAAGGCATTTTTAATGCTCTGATTTGTTTACCCTGATAACTATAAGTGTTTAAAGGTCATAAATCATTATTTAATCAGCAGTTCAAAACTCCTAAAAGCACCACAGTTTATTGCTTGCATTTACAATACGGTGTAAAATCCCTTATTTATAGTATTTAGCTATACTTACCATGTCAACTCCCACATAGTATCCCAGGCTTTCATTGCCTGGTAGCAGGTCACAGAAAATGATTGTGCCTCTCTCAGGTCCCTCCCTGGTCTGCACCACAACCCGGGAGTTGATCTCCAGTGGAGGATAGTCCTGATCGTCTTCCACCAGCCTGACGTGATCCACCTCCAGCTGGCCCAAAGACTCGTCGTCATCGTCCTCCCAGAGCTCCAGCTTGTCCAGAGCCACAAACACGCCGCACTCATCCTCACAGCGGAAGAGCTGTCGGCCCTGGTAGGAGCCCTCCGTGAAGCCCTGGCCCCGACCTTCCTCCTGCAACAGGAAAGCAGCAATGAGAAAGTCAAAACCGTTTAGCGAGCGAGACAGAACAGGGGCAAGAGATATGAGCAATTTATTGTCATAAAGAGGGCAGGTAGTGGGGCTGCCAGCTCAGCATTCTTCAGGAAGAAGTCAACATCCGGGAGCCGAGAGAGCATCTGATCGATTACTGCAGCAGGAATATGACTGGACTTACTGCCACAATGAAAACATTCATCATCTTCTAATATAAACACTGGATGCGCTCACAAACTGGACTAAAACATGTTGTGTATCTTTTCTAAGATGCAGACCCTCGTGGCCTTTTGCTGAGCTCCAGTGTGAACGCTTTATCTCCATCAGCCCACACAGGAATACTACAACCGGACTAAACATAAACACAACATTGTGCTGCGATAAGCAACCCTTTGTATTCAGTACTTACTAAACTGTACATAGAGCCCAGAATAAACAGCATGACATCAACCATTTAGTTTTGGTGTTGAGGTGATTTGAACAGAACTGAAATGTCATTTTATGCTGACTTTCACACCAGTCACAACACCACAGTTATCTTCAGACTTCACATAGCTTATATATGCCTTCCTAAAAGACCTGGAAAACATACATGCATTTTACATTTATGAAAAATAACCTAAAATTTATTTTATGCCAAGCATCCACCTATAAAAGCCCACTGAGCAATTCATTTAACTTTTTGTTCCAGCTAAAAACAAAACATGGGATGTCTAAAGAGACAAGATGGGACACTTATCGTAAAAGTGTTTCAAATCCGAAGAGTCGCCTTTACCTTGACATCTGCAGCACTGCTTTTGTACTCTGTAAAACTGTTTGCATCAAGATATTTTTTTGAAAAGCTGTAATATTTTTCCAAGACCCATTTTGTTATTGAACACACTATTAGATACACAAATTCTCTTAATGCTACCTTATACTACCAGTGAAACTGCAAACAAAGCAGAAGTGCATAAGGCCCCAAAACATCAATAAAAACTTGCAAAACTGTGATGTTGTTAATGTTTACTTTGTGTCTTTTTTAAATTTGCATAACACTCCCATAATGCAAGTAATATAACATTAGGTATTATTTTATCAGGACTTTAAAACATTCAGTTTAAAGGATGAATAAACAATGCATAATATGGAAGCATCTTGTTTACTGAAAGAAAACAGACAGAACTTAAAAAATGGATGTCAACTTTCTGTTTAGGATAGAAAACAGCATGCAGATGTGAAACCAAAAACATAAGTACAGCTTTTTTCTGACCTCTTGTAAAAACTTGCAAAGCAACAAGACCCCAGTGTGCAGAGATTTGCAAAATTTGGAAGCATTTTTTTAAACTGCATTTCAAAAGTCCTAATTTTGTCTTACATCACAGTTTTAAAAAAGAAAAAAGGAGAAAATACTGTACCAGCAGCTCCACTCCAAACCAGATTCCAGACAGGGCTCGGTCAGGGAGCAGGGAGCCTTTGAAGCGGACCACACCAGGCAGAGGTTTATCCCCCGAGCGCAGCTGAACTCGCACTTTAGAACCACAGTCGATGTCCCGGACACGCTCCAGCCGTGACGTGTCGTACAGCAGGGCGTATCGCTCCTCGCAGTTGGTAATGGGGAACAGCAGCTCAGCCAACTTCTCGTCCAGCTCCAGGACGTCCCGCTCGTCCAGGCCCAGCACCACGTTGGTCTGGTCCAGGATCCGGAGACTTTTCTTGCCCTTGCATGGGGGAAGCGTCCGCCCCAGGCTGTTGCGCTCCTGGCAGGCCTGGCCAAGGCTACCGCGGTGGATCCTCAGGGTCTTCTGGGCGGGCTTCTCCACGGTGCATTCCTTCATGACCATGTAGAAGCGCCAGTCCTCCCTGAAGCCCCCGCTGGGCTTCTCCTGGCTCCACAGAGCAGAGCTCATGGCTGCATGGCAGGCAGGAGGCCAAGGCAAGCTTGACCAGTGGTCTGGAGACAAACGTAATGCATAAAAAAAAAGTTTTTGCATTATTCAAATAATTAATCACACAATAAGGTTTTGTGAAAAGGTCCTTGAATCCGTAAAAACAGGTTATCTAAAATACTATTGCAAGTTCATCAGAAGAAAAGAAGAGAAACAGCAAAGTAACCCACCAAGTGACAGAGGAGACTTTCACAAAAATCTGTTAAGATTTGTACATGGCTGAGGCTTGTTGCATTCAAGTGTTTTAATCAACCCACAAAACACTCGATACTCAAATCACTAAAATCTGTGAGTTGACACAAATCTGTGCATCAACTCACAGATTTGAGATCTAGTTTTTTTTTTCTTTTCTTTCATGAAATCAAACAGACCCTCTCTCTACGGCTGAGTCATTATCCTTGAGCAGCACCCCTGCTTTCAGTAAGCCTTGGCGTGTAATTACTCAGATCTACTGATTTGAATGTGCTAACAATAGATGGGAGAGCAGACAGTAGACCTACTCTGACACACACAGGACAGGACCAGCACCAGCCCTGTGGATTTCCCCCACACCTCGTCTCAGACAGGATCTGCACCCAGTCCACATCCGTCATTTGTTTCAAGCATGACAAAAGAAACTAACAGCTTTGGCCAAACTCATGAGATGTTACCTATTAAGAAATAATGGAGCATTTGCATGAATTGTTACCTTTACGACATGGCACTGGGTTTTCGCCTTGCAGGATTAAAACAAGTCGACAGAGAATAAATTCAACATGACATGCCCGGTCTAATTTCACTTTTTATTTTGCGTTGTCTGTGAAGTGACAACCACGAAGCAATGTCACGGTTTATCTTAATGAACGCTTTCCTTGACAACTAGAGCAGCGGCGGCGTGTCACCAGGCAGAAGCTGTCACTCAGAGGCCCTTTTTGAGAGGGAACTGGCTAAAAAAATGCACCACATTGTCATTCACAATCAGTGTCTGGGAGATGGACAGCTTACCTTCGATATGAGTCAGCTCACTTAGAGGCTACAGATGACTGACAGACCATCTCAGTCAGAAACAGGCTCCCAAAGACATGATATATTCCCCCCTGTATCAAGCCCTAATTAGCTAAAGAGGCTAGCTAATGCTAGCGTCCTAAAGCACGCTAAAGTTAGCCGAGCGAGCTGGTCAGCAGGAAGAAGACTGGCAGAAGAGCTCCGCCATGTCTAAAGCGTACCAACAGCATTTAGATGATCTGTTCCACGTGAAAATACGTGAAATAACAACCGCTCAATGCATACATTTATTATTTACAGGAGAAGGCTTCGCCGCAGATAGAGGGTGACGTCATCGCGTTCTCCGCCATCCATTGGTCACCCTTTTTTTACTCGAGCTCTGATTGGCTTTTTGCTGTGTTTATAACCAAGTCCCACTCTGAGGGGCTTTCCCATTGATGGCAGGAAAACAGTTTGGTTGAAGTGTAGCTGAACGCTGTCTGTTGTCAGCTGCAGGCAGTGGTGGAAGATTTTTTTAAATTATCATCATTAAGGCAATTCTAAGTAAAAAAAAAAAAAAATTCCAAACGAAAGCATTAGCTTATGTGCTTTTAATGCACAAATGCCCCTGTGTTTGTCAGTGTCTGCAGTTATCAACTTTTAAATATAGGTCAACTGTTGTAAGATAGTATATAAGCTCTCTACAGTAATATTGGAAATATTACATTTCTCATGTGAAATTATGGGACTATTTGCATTTTGTGTACTCTGGATATGATGTTACTGAAATGTTCAAAACATTGCATTTAAATCAATGTGTGAGGAGCAGGTTTTCCCTACAGTTAAGCAATTCTTTTGTTTTCCTTTTGAAAAAAACTGCTAGCTCTATCTTTGTTTTTACTATGAGTAGATAAAAGGAATAGTGTTTGTGATTTCATGGTGCAATGGAGTCCCATCATCATTAAAAAATACTATGCAAAGATAGATTTTATTTGTGTTTTTGAGGAAATTCTTGAACAAAATAGAATACAACTATTATAAAATACAACTATTTCTTACATTTTACACACTGAAAATTTTAATATTATATCTTTCCCATAATAAATAGTGACAGCATTAATACAATTTACAACCCTTCATTGATATACTTTGAAATTAAAATGTCAGTCTCAGTTCGATTTCCTTCATTTCCTCAACCTCCTTCGAACTGAGGTTGTTGTTTCTCAGCCTGCAGAAGAAAGAAAAAAACAGAAACTTTAGTTATAATAAACAGGCAGGGTAAACAAATGGAAATGAAGTTTTAAAGCCAAAAATTTCACCGCTCTCAGTCATACATTGCCCCAAGTTTAGAATGCAAACAATCCTGAATACAAAGAAATAAGGAAATTGACTTTGTAGTTCTGCTTACACCACTTACCATACTGACTTCACATGTGTGTTCTGCTTTAAGGCTTGAATCATAAGCTCCACACCTGTTCTGGTTATGCAGTTCTCTGTCAACCTTTCACAGGAAATAAAAAGGAGAAATAGTTCATGCACCATTTCACAGCTTGCCGAACTAGCAAACAGGCCAACATGTTTATGCAAATCTACGTGCATGGGAAGCTTCTCTCCAGTACTCACCAAAGCTCCTCCAGGGAGGTGCAGTTCCTGATGAGGGCAGCGAGAGCACACGCTCCTGCATTGCCTACACCATTTCCTACCAGGCTGCCATGAGATGCATTTATATATTACTTATTTGATTGTGTAGAACACAGCTAATGGGTGCATATCATAACTTATAAAAACATATTTTACAGTTAGTACAACATCCTCACATATACGAAGTATCATATGTTAGTATTTCAAAGGTTGGAGCGAAGGCTTTAAAGCAATTATTACCTGAGCCACACAAGAGAGTTACTGCTTTCTAAAGCACTGGCAATGGCCTCTGCTCCTTCATCACCGATCTTATTGCCCCAGAGCCTTTGGAGACAAGAAAACTTAGTAATTTAAAACACAAAAAAACAACACAGTGCATGCAGTTTTGCAGAAAAATGTTTACCCTAAATGCTGCAGTGAACGATTCTGTTTCAGTCCCTCTGCCAGATGTTTTGCTCCTTCTGCAGTAATGTTATTGTTGCCCAGTCTGAAAAATTAAGAAGTAAAGATGCTAATCTGTTTTTCTGTTGCATTTCACACGCGCCCGAGATGGTGCCACTTTTGGTGACTGTGTGCTGACCTCAGTGACAGGAAATTCTGCTTGTTCTTCAAAAGATGAGAGAAGTGCTGCGTGCAAGCATCAGTCAGACTGTTGTTGAAGAGACTGAACAGAAACAATGTGATTCTGCAACATATCTGCGTGTTTTTTAGTTAGAGGGTCACAGTAAAGAAAGTAACTGTCTTGGCAATACTTACGCAATTTTCTGGAAGTTGTCACAATGGATCACATTAGCAATCAGTTTGCGGATGCCCTCATCCGTAATGTTATTGTTCCTGAGGCTGACAGAGAAAAAACATGTTTAACTATAAAGAGTTTTACTGCCTGGCAATAAATACCAACTTGATTACAACAATAAACTGATGGAAATGATCAAAACTTGACCTGAAAGTGTTTAACGTTAGGACGAATAAAGCACTGGACTCACTATAAGGAGTTACAAATGTCCATGCAGGGAAGAAGCTGCTCCACTCCAACATCGCCGACTGAGTTGTTGTCCAGCTCAAGACCCACAGGCTTCTTCAAATGCTTGAGCACGTAAGCGAGTGCAGTGCACTCCACAGGTCCGATGTTACAGAATGTCAGCTTCAAGTGGTCCACTTGCAACTTACTTATGGCATTTTTAGCTATACTGCTCTCCTGCATCTCATAGATGCATTTGATGAGCCAGACAAACCCAGGCATTGCGTGCATGCTCTTCTTCTCCCCCTGAACAGGTTGAGGGATGGACCTGAAGTGTTTCTGCATGCCTTTGGAAAGACATCTTGTCACCTGTCGACTCTTCTTCTCCACCATCACACTTGAACAGCAGTGGAAGCACAACTTTTGAAGGCGCTGGGACAGTAATCCAGACAGAAAGGTGGCTGTGATCTGCAAATTTGGGGTTTCTGCTGCAGAAGCACATTCCTGCAGGATCTTCTCTTGTTTATTACTTGAAGGTAGGCAGGCTTTGAAGCACTTACTGCTGTGACTTGTCTCCCTCATGTCCTGCAGCTCAAAAAGCTTAGGGATGGTTGAACAGTCATGGTTACTCGACAGGACGATGTAGAGAGCGGCAAAGAAGCATTGCATTGTCACATGCAGGAACTCGTAGTGTTTGCTGTGACCTAGGGACATGTCTTTGCTTTGTATGAAAAAGCTCATGCAAACATCCTTTTCTGTTACGCCACATTTTTCCAGGTCTGTGTCCGAAAAGATGTAACAGGAGGTGGCTATCCCTTTAAAGGCAAGCTGCCCAAGATGTAAGACAGATTTTAGGTTCTCCTGCAGCCACCCTCCTACGGTACGCTTAACCGTGCTGTGATGCTGAAAGAAGTGCTGTAAAATCATCAAATAAACATCAGTTATTGTTTGTGGGCTTCCTTCTCCACAGCCAAGCAGCTCCTTGTGGCACTGGGAGACTATACAGCAGAGAACCGGACTGTGACACAATCCAAGTAAAGCTGTGTTTGCCTGTAGGGATGCTAAGACCTTAGCTGCTACAGTTGAATCTCTCTGATGTTTTCTTACAAAGCAATCAATGCTGAATGGGGAAAAGCCTTTCAGGAGGACCTCTTTATAAAGGTGCTTCTTTAACCCAGGTCCTACTGCCTCTGGACGACTCGTGACCACTTTCCTGACCCCTTTCATCAGAGAACCCTGGATTAAGTTAAATAACAGTAGATGAACAGGTGCACATTGGGTGGGGCGACAGAGTCTATGCTCGTCCAAAAAACTCTGCTTCAACTCATCCAGGCCATCGAAGGTGAAGAGGATGAGATGAGGGTGGTCCAGGATGAACTGGAAGATCTCCTCCTGCTCCCTGTCTGGCCAGCAGCAGTGCTCAAACAGCAGCTCCTGAACAGACAGCTCCCTGTGCTCTGAGTTCAGCCTGCGACAGCTGAACGGGAACAGAAGGACAAAGTCCTGAAGGGCAGCCCCTTGAGCCCAGAGCAAGTGCAGCTTCTGGAGCAGGGTGCTTTTCCCACTGCCCGCCTCCCCAGATACCAGAACAGTGTCAGCATCCTCATTCACTATCCCCACAGGGCCAAGTATGTCCTCCAGGCCCAAAGCTCTGTGGACACCAACACCGCTCTGAGGAAGCTCCAGCTGGACTTCAGTGAAGACATCATCCAGAGCCATGTGGTTGGTCCCTCCATAAGTACTAAGAAAGCAGGACTGTGCCGACACAGAGCTGGTCAACTTTTTCTGGTATTTCAAAAACTCTGAGAACAAACAAAGATAATACACAAAAAATAAATCACAGTTATTTTTCAAATGTTTTGTGAGGTAATATTAAGGTGCACCAAAAAGTAATAGACCAAAAAACTAAAAGAGAAATTTAACAAAGTAAAGTAAAATGGAAGCTCTAAAATAAATGACAAAAAACAGCTTTAGATTTTTTTTATTATTTTCTTGTTTTTTTTACAATGTATGTGTAGTTAAGATTAGAAGTCAACCAAGTCAGCCAATGGTGAGGCTGGGCTTTAGAAATATTTTAAGTGTACCCAATGGGTAATATACAGTACATCAAGTTTTTCATTTTCTCCATTTTTGGCCACTACATATTTTCCATTTAACAAAAGTATAACAGTTACTTAACTTAAATAAACTTGTATTTAACAAGACTTGGAATACTTTGGGCACCTTAAGATAAATACAGATGAGGATTCCTTCCTTCTTTTAAAAGCACTTCCCTGTGGGCCATGGTGGGAAAAAAATAAGATTTACTAATAGGTATTCAGAATTTTCCTCATTAGGAGGAAATAAAACTGTCATGTATAGTCTGTTCTTAGTTGGATGTTAGGTCATGCTTCCTTCCAACTATAATGAGACTGGTCGCCTTGTCTGACTGATACGCTTTGTTTAAAAAGACTCCCTGGCAATCTTAGGTTAGACAGATTCTACAGCTAGGAACTGTCTCATCCCTGGAATATTCTGCTTTCCATTACTTTGTGAGAAATTGATTGGAAAAAAACTCAACAAGCTAGGTCTTCCTGTATCCCTTATCTTTTAACCATGTCAGGCCACAGTTAGCTGGATAAAGCAGCTGCTGCTGCATCTTCATTTTCCTACTTCATAATCTGATAAAAACTAACTTTCCTCATGCACTGCACCTCCAGTGACATCTAGAGCAACTTTTACATAATTTAAATGTTTTATTTTATTTATTTTATTTTTTATTTTTTTGGCGGGGGGGTGCTTCTTTATAGAGCCACTCCACTACATTTTAAAGTAAAATGTTTAACATGTGAATTTTCACACTTTTTAGTAAAGAATACAGAGTGAACTACTGCCTTGGCCTCTGTTGTTTTACAAAAAGTAAAGACGGGGTCATATTTTACATGTCTGCTGGGGTTTTAACAGCTGCACAAACAAATGATGTCTCACTTTTGACTTTTCACTTGGTTTTATTTCAGCAAATATAAGATGATTTAACATCTCATAAAAAATCTGAATTATAAGAGGGTAACAGCACATTTTTTCCTCCTTTACTCCCCTGTTAATCATCTCACAATTCATTCATCCAATGTTGATCAAACCTCCAGCTGCCCTTACAGTAATATACTGCTCATACAAATGTCCCAGTGTTAATGAAACCAAAAAAACTAACCAAGTTGTCAGGGAGACTAAATTTGTATTTTTACCTGTACAGTTCAAGTATGTTTTTATGCAAATTCTTTGACAAATCCACATTATATAAAACTTCAGCGCTTTCAAACACCGAAGTCAACACACCTTGGGTTGGAGTCGGTTTCTTCTGGTTCAGTTGGGGTTTAGATTCCTCTTTTTGCTGAACAAACCGTAGAACAAGTGCCGCTGCTGCCTCACCTTTGGAGCTGACATGATCAAGCAGACGCCTCGCCTGATTCACAAACAGATTGAAAGAGAACAACAGGTTCATCTTGACTGAAAAAGAGCAGAGACAAGCTTATACCAAAAGGCACATGTAGTTTTTTTTCTTTCTTTCTTTCTTTCTTTTTAGAGGATGAAATGTCAAAGTTTGAAAAAGGGAGTTTTGAAGGTTACACAGGTTCAAATACAGAAGTATCTCTCAGGGGAAATCCCAGTTTATTTAGCCTACAGCAGAGGCACCATCTGCCTGCAGGTTTGCTAATGTTGTACTTCATGTTTAGGTACTTTAGTAGTTAAATCTTTTAGCACGTAGATGTCATTATAGCATAAAATGTATTTTATCAAATAGTTCAACTTAGACAAAAATGATTCAAGCATGACTTTCTGTATGATTTTCTGTCAGAAAGAAAGAAAATAAATGAGTAAGTAATTTCTTGAAGGGATGCATATTGCCTGCTGCCTTTCCCATCAGAGTTTTAAACTAACATAACTCATATTGAGAAATGACAGAGGTATAACCACTTTGGTTCAAACCTTAAATATAACATTACACAAGACCTTACATGTGTTGTGAATTACTCTCAGCTATATTCACATTAAATTGCAACTAATTTTTGTGTTTTACAAGGTCAGTGGTTGCGGTGGCCATCCTGAATTGAGGTGGCTCCAGAACTTAATCAGTCGAAGATGTACACCCAAAGATTATTTCCTGAAAGTTTAATTCAAATCTGGCCACTGGTTTATGAGTTGTTTGCCATAACAGACAGACACACAGACATGGGCATAAACATTATCGCCCCCAGCCGAAAGGCAGGTGATCGTGTGATGACAAACAATCAGGCTGAGTCATAAACAGATGTACTGAACTTGTGGGTGCTGATGATACCTGTTGAGAGGGGGTGTGAACAGGCAGCTGTACTTCATCACATTCCTCTGGGGAAAATTGACCTGATTCCACAAGAGCTTGCAGAACGGCATCGATGCAACCTTGAAGCTTGCAGACAAGACTTGGCCTTTGGGCCAGCAGCTTCTCAGCAGATGCACTCTGGGTTTTCTCTTTGTCCTCCAAACAGGGAGGGCATCCGGAGAACGAGAGGCTGGCTCGCTGTGCTTCTGGTAGGACCTGCTCGACAGCAGCGACGAAGATCCCACAGCCGTCCGCTCCTTTGGTGTACACCAGGTCGAGCAGCTGCCTGGCGTTAGCGTACAGTGTCCTCCCTGGGAATTGGAGGCTCTGGTAGTCCTCCCATCCGAGTACACCCTTTGCCAGCAGAATGTCCACAACGCTTTCCAGATGTTGGGCTGACCCGCTGCTGCAGAGAGCGTGGAGAAACTCTGCGCGCTGTCTCAGCAGCAGCTCCTGGGCGAACATCCTTCACGCGTGTCAGCTCCCATGCTCATGGCGTTCACATCCTATTCCTGCTGCCTCAGGAGTCCCAAAACACAAAAATGCACACACACAAAAGCGCCCGCCTTTGCATCACATCCGACAAGCAAAGTAAACATCCAAAACACCATGTGGATGGGTTTAAACAGTCCACTAATAAAAAAGGTTTAAATATTAAGGAACAATGCGAGAGAAGCCACATGCAAACACAAAACAAAACCATAGCACTCACGACAAAAAAACCTTCCTCCCTTCATCTCATATCTGAGCAAACACTGAAAAAAAGCTTCCTCATTCCACATGTGAAAGTAAAACCTGCTCTGTTACCAAGTCCCTCCAGCAGAACAGAGAGGAAATGACGGCAGTGAAGGAAATGTTTCATCAAAACCTAAAATACCATCAGAAAAGCAGAAGGCTGGACCCACTTCAAGTGTTTCAAGGTCTGTTGCTTAACCCTAAAATGAGGTTAAAAGCACTTGTTTTGTTTTTTTCAAGTTGTTTGTTTTTACTGAGATGTGGTCACATTTCCATATCCTCTGAAAGAGGTTTTCCACACTATGCAGTATCACATGTCATAAAGAGGAACTGTAGTTGCTGAATTTTTTTTTTTTTTTTTAAAGCCAAAGCTTAAGAGCTGAAAAGAAATTTGCAGAAACACGAGTTCGAAGAAAACTACTGTAGTTTGGTGTTTGGGCCACTTGGTGGAACTGTTGCATAACAAAATACACACAACATGGTTGGCTCTGGGATTTTTCTTCCTTTTGACAAGTGTCTTTAGTCCTCTTTTTATCACGTTTCTTTTTCTTTTTTCTTTTTGGATGTTGCTCCACGTCTGTGTGTTTGTCATGTTATCAAAATATCTCATGAACCACTGGACGCGTTTTAATGAAACTCCCAGAAAGCCATCATCAAATAGACGTCTACAACTGATTACCTTTTGGAGTCAGCTCCCCTCAAGATGGCCACCACAGCTAAGCAAACTTAACAAACATAATAATGTCTTTAACTCAGTCAGTGTTATAGATAGTAAGCTTTAATTTGTTGGGGTAGTAGCTAAGAGTGACTCCAAACACATACTTTGAGCACTAACTGCTTGCAAAAGATCTGCGTTTAAAATGTTGCCATTAACTATTGGAGACAACTGTGACTGTTAGCAAAATATCTCATAAACCACTGAATGGATTTTCATGAAACTTTCAGAATGTAATCACAGGATGTCCATCTACAACTAATTCAATTTTGGAGTCAACCCAATTCAAAATGGCTGCTACGGCTAATAGACCATACCCAACACAAAAATGTCTTTAACTCTCTCAGTTTTACAGATATTGAGCAAAGATTTGGCGTGGTTGTAGGGGAGAGTCAATCTTAAAACAAACCCTGAGTATTAACATGTTTTGCAAGATCTCACAATATCATACGTGATCACACATGACATCATTTACAAGGTTTGACTTAAACAACTAAGACTGTCATTTCTCATCATAATCTTAGTTTAAAATTCAGGTTTAACAGGCGGTGGGTTATATGCACCCCTTCAAGGAATCCTCAGCCTTTAAATTATTGACTGTATTTGTCCTGTCACTCTATCAGCAATCTTTTTGTATCTTTGTACTCAACCTGCAGCAGTTTTATTAGAAATTCTTTGAAGAGAGCGAATTCATTCCTGAGGATTTGTCACAAACAACGATAAAATCATCAGTATGATAATAACTCGGCAGGGTTTGAATGGAAGGAACGCAGCAGAGAACCTGCAGGCGGGTTAGCACGCTGCGCACAAAGGCCAGTCTCCAGCTCATAATGTGATCGCGCATTATTTTACGTCAGGACAGAACAAGTTCAAGAATAACTATTTGGACTCCCAGCTCCCTCCTGAGTTTGTGATCAGTTTATGATTTGCCTTCACTGTGTTCTGTTGGGGAGGTGGGGAAAAAAATCCTCAAACACACATGGACAGGAGTAATCAAAGACAATCTTTCAAAGAGGATATTTCGTTTCTTCCTCCTGTCTGGGAAACAGGCGACTCCACCTCTGGGAGTGTAATACAGAGTACTTTCTGTCAGGCGTCCTCCACAAACCTTCAAGCTGGAGTTCTAGCATTTGAATGACAGAAGGAGGTCCGGAGAAATTTGGGTGAAAACAAAGAGGAGACATAAACAAAACTAAAATACAAACTTTATCCCAAAGAAATGTTTGAGTATTTCTGTTTTCTGTTACAGCAGAACACTGAGCACACAGAAAGTTTCAGGAAAAATAATGTAGCTGCGGAACAAATTTTAGATCGGTTAAACTAAAACAACCTCACTGAAAGGTGTGATTTGGGAGATTGTTCAAATTTTAATGATAGAGCCAAAGTAACGGTTTACTCATCAGCCTTTGCTGGGGATGTTTGTTGGGTATGAAAGTAAGCGTTGCCCCCTGTGGAGTCAGTTCACCTCTGCTTACTGCCCTAAAAATTTGGCCAAACACTAAATAATGTCATCTATCAACAGCTGTAAGTGTCTCTCTGTGCACAGCAGTGCAGGATTCTCCCTGATGTCATAGCAGAGATGGAAGAATGAACATTTGAGGTTTTTTTCTGTGCAGAAAGTTCAACTATGCTTAATCTCAGTACTAGATCAGATATACTACAGTATATCTGCACAGACTGCTTTACCAGCTCTCCCAGTAGCAAACCGTGCATCTCGTTGTTTGATCTGACAAATGAGATATGGGTTTATTTTTTGATTTTCTCAGAGAAATATATAAGAAAGTCAGTAGCTCCATAAAGAGGCACATGAAAAAACACAATAAATTCACTTTTTTTTTCTGTTGCAGCCAAGCAAACTGGAGGCAACAATTTCCACAGTGACAGCATAAACACATTTAAACTGTGTGCATGAAATCAACTAAAAACATCAGAAATAAAATGTTTCCTTCATGTCGTTACTTAGCAGAATGGTGTAGCATACAAAAAACCCTAACCTTATAAAGAAGTTCTAAAATCTTATCTTTCTTACCTTTTCTGGGGTTTTTTCACAGCTTGACTTATATGAATTTATTCTATTTATTAAGAAAGATGCACTGATGATCAAGCTATTTGTTTACTTAAAGATTGACTCATATAGCCAGAAGGAAATAACAAATAACAGATAAACAGTGGGGCACATTTGACTTTCCGGGCTGGATGTCGCTGTTAGTTTATAACAAACTTGCTATTTTAGATTTAACATGTTTTAAATGGTTCTGATTTATAATAACTTGCAATGTGAAGATCTTCTGCACACTCATCGGCCACTTTAATAGGTGCACCTGTTCAAATGCTTGTTAACACAACTCAGGTAATGCCTTTTCAATCTCCTATTGTCTAATTTTGGTAAGCCTGGGCCTCAGTTTCCTCTTCCTAGCTGACAGGAGTGGCACCCTGTTTGGTCTTCTTCTAACATTCGCTTCAAGGTTGGATGTGTTGTGTGTTTAGAAACGGTATTCTGCAAACCTTGGTTGTAAGAAGCACTTATGTGAGCCACCTTTCCCTTTTTATTATCTCAGACCTGTCTGCCCATTCTCCTCTGACATCAATAAGGCATTTTCATCCACAAAGTTGCCGCTCACTAGATGCTTGCTCTTTTTTGGACCATTTCGTCGGAAAACCCTAGAGATGGTTGAAAAAATCCCAGTAGATCAATAGTTTCTGAAATCCTCAGACCAGCCTGTCTGGCACCGACATCCACTCCACGTCCGTTTAAATCCCTTTTCTTGCCCATTCTGATGGCCGGTTTAAACTTCAACAAGTCGTCTTCACCACATCTACATGCCTAAAGGCATTAGCTGTTTGTGCTAACAAGCAACTGAACAAGTAGACCTAATAAAGTGGCTGGTGAGTGTAATTTCACTGTGATTTATGAAACGATAAACAAACAGTTTACACAAAGAATAAAACTGAAATCCTGCCATTTTGTGACACAAATGCCTCTATCCAGTGCATATCTTTATAGGTCATTATAAAATATGTTGAATAATACAAATGACAAACTAAAAAGAACAATGGAATGCATTTATGTATGGAGCCCAACATGGGCCATGTGTAAAAATAAAACTATAGGCTGGGGGACTTGGTGTGCATCGCTAACAAACCATAGGGACAATTTTATAATAACATTGGTCTCTATAGGCAGCATGGGGTTATGTGCAGAGCTGAAAACAGAACAGGAAAGTCAACACATTAGAGACCGTGTACAAAATACAACATTCAGTAATATTTTTCAATAACCTCATTATTTTTGTCTGTGGTATCACAAAATTTTTTTAATTTTGACATTTATGTTTCCCATTGATGTCATTTCAGCAGTTAAATGGTTCAGTTGTTCAATGTAGATACCTTAAAAAAAAAACAGTTAAACTGAAAACATGTACACCTGAATAACTTTGGAGAATTTCTTTCTTTGGGTTTTTGCACTTAGTATATGGTTCCTAAGCTCTCCTTTTACAGGTTCTACTCCACTGCACCCAAGCAACGTTCTGTTATTTGTTCTCTAACAGAATAAAGTCCTTTGATGAATCTGCGTGCACAGTTTAGCAAACAGAACGAAACCATGTCTATTTTAATTTCTACACCTGGCACTCTCAGGGCCCCACACAGATCAATGATGTCATGTAAAAAAGAAGGTGCTATATGGTTAAAGCCTGTCATTTCGTATTCCCCCAAGCAAAGGAGGTAACGGACAAAAGAGGATTACTTCATTTTAGATTAATGGGAACATTAACTGTAAGAGGATCCAGGAATACTATAGAAGCGCACAGACTGAAGTCACCGACTGATTTAAACATTAAAAAGAACTGCTGTATTATTAGAAAAGGCCGCTCTGAGAAAGAGGGGGAGGTATTTAGCAGATGAAGTGGATGACATCTTCCTCACAGTGGCACGGAAAAGAGGAGCATGTGTGCATGGGTGTGTGTGTCAATCAGCGTTTAACTGACAGGAAGATTAAAGCCCACATCTGAGAGCCCCTCTGTTTGCATGAACAGCCGAGTTGAAGGAGTCTGGTCTGCCCAAGGTTCGGGGTGCTGTGCTCAAGGTTAGAGCAGGCACCCCGCTGAGCGTGCGCTGTCTGAGATGGGTCCTACTTGTTGGACATTCATTATCAAACTCTGTTTGCTCCTTTCATCTGCGGCTCTCTGCAGCACTCAGCATAAACTACAGAGGCACCTTGCAGCTTGACATCTCTCCATTCAGGCTGTACCTTAAACAGCATGCTGCCACATCAAAGAACTGCGGCTGCCTTTGATGTTGCAAAAAGAAAGAGCTCCAATGATCTACTAAAAACCAATGCAACTTTCTGGAGCCTTGTTTTATTCATTTGCTACCTCTAAAGGTCTGGAGTCAGTCGCTAAAAGTCCAGGCAGCAGATCTGGCATTTGCAAAAGTTGGACGCCATTGGCTTCTATACATAAAGTAGAACAAGAACAGTTAGGTATCCATGCTGTGGTATTTATTGTGTGCCACATTTGTTCAAACTAAAAGGGACTTTTTGGGGGGGGCTTCAGGAATAAAATGCATGTTCAAAAGCATATCAGACTTCCTTTATGATGCTAAATACACCTGTACAAAAAAATACAGCGATTCTATCAAACTTCATTTTATTTAAAGAGGTAATGGAGAGTGTGGCGGGTTTTACTGGATCAATATTTTGTTATTATTTCAGTTCAAATAGGTGCAATCAGTGCAAATCGATCAATCGATATCTGTGTCTTTATGTCAAGAAGTGAATGCACTTGGGTTTGGATGTATTAGTAAATTGGTGTATATTTTGTGTTCTTTAAAGATGAGGCTTTTTGGTTTGTTTGTTTCTTTGTTTTGCATTTATTATTTTCAACAAGACACCCATCCTAAAAAAAGAAAATTAAAATTAAAATTAGTGTTATAGTGGATGAATAATTTCCAAAACCGATGTTAAACAATTTTCTGTTTCTACAAAGTGAGAAAAAACAAATAAATTGCATATACATTGGATTTAAAAATGTGAATCTTAATGCTTTGCTGTCAACCCTCTTTAAGGCAGATTCTCGGTGATGTACATGTCTATAAAATTAGTACTACTGACCCACTGATGTGAAGGTGATGATGATGTTCTGTGTGTTTCACACACGTCCCATTATTGTCATATTCTTACCAAACTTAGTGAATTTGATTGTGGTGAACTTGGTAGTCTTAACAGTGTCAAGAGTGTAAAGAGCAAAGAACTAAGTACACAACCCTGAGGGTCTCCTGTGCTCAGTTTGATACAACATTAAGTTTTAGTGCCAACCCATACTCTTGTCTTTCTGTCAGGAAGTCTGAAATCCAGTTACAAAGTGAGAATTTCTGTCTGAACAGACAGATTCACTAAAACCTGCTGCGTATATAAGAAATCCAACTGTAACCGTTTGTTTTATCTTATAAGGTTGCAAACACTGACCATCATTCATTTACAACAGTGGTGTCCAATCCTGGTCCATCCTGCATGTTTTTGTTGTTTCCCTGCTCCAACACGACTGATTCAGTGGCTGACTTACCTCTTCAGCATGACTTTAATTTCTGCAGAAGCAGAGAAACATCTAAAACAGGGGGGGCAGTGGCCCTCAAGGACCAGGATTGAAAACCACTGAGTTATAAAGTCAAGTTGTTTTGTGTTCATTTGTCTGGTAGAAAAATAACTTGTGAACCACTGGGCATATTTTAGTGATAACTGATTAACTTTTGGAATTAACATGATTTAAGACAGCCGCCACAGCTAAATTACCTTATCAAGCACAAACTATCTATAACAGAGTCGGTTTTACTGAGCTAAAGTTTATCCTCAACTTGTACTCCAAACACCAACTGATTACTTAAGAATTTTGTTTTAAACTTTAGTACACAACGCAGAGAGTGGTATGGAGTCTTACCAGAAAAAAATTCTAGCTTGATTTCAGAGATTTTGTGATTGATGCTATAAACCGCTGTATTTGAAGAGCAAAGAACTAAAGCGGAGGAGAAATGACCCACAAGCCAAAAGCATCAGGGCTGAACAAAGCCGCCTTTCTCACATAGCAATTACAGGCTGAATTTAATCCTGCTAATTATAATTTCATCAGATGGGGAATGGTTGTTCAACAGTTCAAAGTGACACTTAATGTGAATGGCCATTGGGTCAAAAACAGTGAACTTCAGCACTTTGTCAGCTTATTTCCTAATCGAATGAACTTGACAGTAATTGAAGTGTTTTATTTTTGCCCTTCTTTCCACACATAAAAGTCGGCCACAGCAATTAGTTTTAATTTTCTCGTTTCCCTCTTTCTTTTCATGTTCTTGAGTGGGCAGGAACCAGCATATTCTGATCATTTGCATTATCCTAAGCAAATCTGCTTTGAAGTTCTAAGATTCTGTAAGAAAAAGAAGCCACTTATCCTGCATGAAAAAAATGTTCAAAGCTCCTAAATTCACTGGAACAGATGTACATTATCATTGGATTTGCTTTTTTTTTTTAACCCTCTTCAGTCCTGTATTGGTAATAGAGTACCTCATGTCCCTCTCATCCTTTAGTGTTTAGCATCCTTCCTTTACAGGAGCCAGCACCCTGCTGTGCCAATCCACACTTCAAAGCTCCCTACATATCGGCTGGAAACAAAGCACACAGCGTATATTATGGTAGCCTCTCATTCCAGTGTATTTAAGTCTAAATCGTTGTTTTGTTGTTTTCCATATGCACTGCAGATTTATTTCTCTCCAAAAAGGTCATTCTCTTTAACCTGTGACTCCCAACAACAGCAATACAACAGCATGCAAACACAAAGAAAAGGTTTATCCTACATAAACTGTAAATATGAACAATTAAGGGATGTTATACACAATTACATTTTAAATAGATGTCAAACGATGGTTTAAAATGAATTTATACTGTACCATGCTTAGCACAGCTGGACAAAATGATGTCCTCTCAGTAGGTCATCTAGATAAGAACAATTGCCTAAATGATGCTTGTTTTTCTATAAAAATAAAGTTTTGAATTTTTATTATGGCTTTATATTCCTTTGTTTGTTGATTTGTTGTCCCTTTTTGACAATGTTCAGCAAATACAATAAAAACAACTCACAAAAAGTAATCTGTCACTTTATGATTGCATTCAGGTGATACGACTACTTAGTGTTCCAAAAAGAATATTATTTGAAATAAAATGTTTTTTCTGCATTACTATCACATTATAAGATGCCATTTTTTGGTACTTATACAGTAAGTTGTAATAATTTGTTTCATAAGGAAACAACCCACAGGGTATTTTTTTTCTCAAGTAGTCTGGAAAACATGTGACATCTGACATTCTTTGATGTCAGGCTCTAGTACTGTGACACATCTCAGCTTATGAGTTTTTTTTTTGTTTTTTTTTTGCACATCATAGTCACAAAATTACCAAACTGGATTTTCCTGTATCACAGATTGCTTTTGTCACAGCACTGATCCTTTACTGCCCACCTCTGAAAATCAGACGATTGTGTTTTTACTCTTGTCTGCGTGGGACTGTTACCAAAATATCTCATGAACCACAGGACTAATGAAACTTTCAGGAAGTGATCACTGGATGATTATCCACAACTGATTCACTTTTTGAGTCAATCCAATTCAAGCTGGACGCCACAGCTAATCGACATCAGCCAACATAAAAATGTCTAAAACTGCATAAAATGCATGAAAAGTGACAGCACCATGCGTTCCTTTCAAGAAATGATACTTATATTTTATTTTTCTTATGACAGTCCTTTTGGTGAGTGCATAAAAGTGTACTAAATGTAAAAAAAAAACGTGCAAAAATAAAATGACCCCAGAAGCAACTCAGCCTTTTAAAGCTGAGGTGTCTATTGTTGTGGTGAGGAAAACTTTGCCTGGTTACACCAACTTGCTTACACAAATAACCGTGCTTGTGAGAGGTAGCCGCATCACACTGCCAGGAGGCAGACACTCTGCGGTTTCCACGGCCAGAGATAAGCTGCTAAGCTGCAGATGAAAGCGTGTATTTATGCTGAGAGTGTGACGTGGTGAGCAGCTGGATGTTGTCTGTTTCAGGAGCCGCTCATGACTCCACTGGTTGAGGCGAAGTGGAGACGCCATCTGCAACTGGACGTACATCTTCTTCAGTGGTCTGTTAGAAATGACAAAGCAGATAAACCAAAGAAGGTGCTACATGTATAGGCATTTTGACTTCTGGGGGAAAAAAATCATTTTCAGACTCAAAAGCGAATTTGTGGTCGTCACCCAACGTTGATGCCACTTCTCTGAAAAATGCTGACAGTGGTGTCAGTTGTGTGCAATGTGAGCACAAATAATGACAAGTACAGGAGCCAGTCAGTTTATAAGGAACAGGTTCATATTTTAATAAAAGGGGATATCCCTTGGCCATGATCTGCTATCCAATAAATAATGCAATTAATCAAATATAAACTAAACAAAGTCATGAAAATAATAAAAAAGACATTAGAAGATGGTGGAGGGAAGGCAGAGAACTAGAGTTAAACAAGTGGAAGTGAGTCCATGTTTGAGGAAAAAAACCCTTATAATTTCCCCCCCACCTCCTTGTGCTGAGTAGGTCCAGCTTGGTGGAAACTGACAGTCAATTAATTATAAATAAGTTTTATATTCTTTCTACATAATGCTGGTTCAACATTTCTACAGTCTTCTATTTACATGAGATTAAACAAATGTTGATACATGAACCTTACAAAGAAATTAGTGGTGGATTAGATACTAGAATAACATAAAGAAGTGATTGAATACTGACATTTTTTAACAACAGAATAGATGGATCGTTGTAGAAAATTTGAGTGTTATGACTGAAAAATGCCCAGAAGCCATTCTGGTTTGAAATATATATGTACACACATAATCTGCCACAACAAAAAAGGAAAAAAAACATTCTTGTTAGCTTTAGAAAATTGACTACAGCTAACCATTAGGAAAAAAGACTAAAGTTCTCCACGCATTCACACAAAATGAATCATTACACTGTATGATAGAAGACAGAGATGGTGCCAGCACTCTGAAGGAAAATGAGGTTTACAGAACATGTTTGTAAATGAATTTTGACCCATAAAAGTACATCTGTAGCAAAGCATTTACAAATAACTGCTTCCCAAACCCTTAACAAATGCTGCCATGATGCCCTCGATCAAATACGTCTGAAGCTTCTAGTTCAAGTAAGTTCGAACTTGAGGAAGGGTGTTAAATGTAACAGGGTGATATGTGTGTTCACTCAAACTCCCCGAGGAAAAGGAGTTTAAAGAACTGCCAACCGGTTGTGAGTCTCACTCAACCAATCTCCCTCAGAAAACCTCACTCACCGTGGCCAATCAGACCACCCTGCTGGATGAAAAGTCGCCTTTCAACACAACAAGACGACCATTTCCACACTGCTCACATTTAAAAACTGGCATCAACTTGTTTCTGAAGTGTTGAAAGTACTGACACAAAGAAGTAAAAGTGTTGTGAATGTCTCGGGTGCAGGACAAGGCTTGTGAGGTGAAGAAACTGAGGTATGAATCGCAGCATCTGGGAAAAGGTGCCATTTTCTCCGATAAGATGACCTGTCTGACTGATGCCTGTGCTAAAGAGCGATCTGCCGCTGTGAGAGACGAAGTCGAGGGTGAGAAAACATCACAAACACATGACTGCAGCAGCCTAATACAAATAAAATCAGAGACTATATGTTGAATACTTGTTATTGTCTCTGTAAGGACTGCCTTTGAGCAGGACACCTAAATAAATCCTCACAAAAAAATGCAGCAGCACTGAGTGAGTTCTTTTTTTTTTTCCCATCTTTTTTGGACAATGTGACTCCTGAAGGTGCTGAAAGGGGCATGTGAGCCTACCAAGAATAAAAGTCGTTAACACTCCCATGGCGTCAGCTCTTAAGCTCACTCTCTTTCAGATCACAGGTAACAAACAAGAGGACACGACAGAACCGGATAACTGTCCCCGATGCCGGCGGGACAGGAGCTGTGAGTGGTGAGTTATGGGTGTAGTGGAGACTGAGGGCCGGGCTCGGTGTTATCCAGCACCAGAGGAATGAGACAGCTGAGAGAGCCCTCGCCCGACCGCGCCACAAACAGCGCTTTGTTGGCTGAGCACCGAGGCCACATGACGGCACGGTGAAAGACCCGCTGACAGCTGGGGGACAGGAGGATGTCATGGAAACAGGGGGAGCAGCTGATCGCAGGCCATGGGGACAAAGCTGCTGAGACTTGGGGAGACCACTAACCTAAAAAAAAGGACTGCAAGACATACGTAAGTGAGGTTCTCTGCACAAAAAAAAGCCCATGTAAAGAAAAAGAAAGAATCTCATTGGCTAGTTGTACACTAACAGGGTTTAATTTTATGCAAGTTAGTCAAATCCTGACATGGAGATCTAAGCATCAGTTTTATTTTCTCTAAAATCAAAAGAACAATAGATATGTCAGATGTATTTATGAATGAAGCTGCTATCTAAGTAGGACTACTGAACAGCACTGTCAAGAGTTGATAAAAATGAGGAGCAACAGTTTAAACAGAGAGAAAATGAAGTGGGGAGTCGCTAACAGAGTCGTACATACGCTGCTGATGCTCCTAGTGGTCATAATATAAAAAATGCAGCTGTGAAGAAAACAGTTTTCATAGCAAATACACAAATATCACGTTATCAATAAAGCTTATAAAATTGATAACAATATAAATACCTTATGTACAGCAAATGTTAGTTAAGAAATGTAAGTAGGTTTTCCACATTTCAGAGCTGAAGGTTGACATGATTTCTCCTTTCCATAATGTTTCCAAGTAAATTTGAAAATAACCTCTGAATGCTTCATGAAAGTCTCAACAATTGGGATGAAATTAGAGGTAGCAGCGGATATGGGATTTCTCACATTTTGACATTTTCCTTCCTGTTTCTGCCTTAAGGGTTTTGTGGGACTAATTTTTTCTTTTTCCATTTTCATCTTCACAAACCCATTTTGACAGCTTGCTTTAAATACTCACGTACCCATGAGTGCACTTCAAGTGGTTTATGACAGACACCAGTGTTGTGACACTCAGATGCTAACAGTCCAACTTTAACTATGTTCACTCAATCATAGTTTTAGGCAGATTTTTACTACATCCTGCTCTCTTGTCACTTATATTCCTTCATATAGTTTCATCTTTAAGTCACAGGTTTTATCCTTGTCCTTTCATTTCCGTTTGGCTTAGTAGTCTGGGAGGGGTCTTGGTGCTGGTTTGAAGGTTTTTCTCCGTTCCTCTTGTTGAGCCTCATCATGATTCTCAGTCCCATCCTGGTGCACTATGGTCCTGAATCTCTGATCTGCTGCGTACCCAAGCTTCTGTATGTCTGACCAACTTTTTGACGACACTGGTTCATAACATTTCCAAACCGAGCGGATCCTCCTCTCCTCCCCGTGTCCTGTGTCCACCACCAGTGTCTCTGCGTGACCAGCTGCACAGTGTTTGATCAGGAAGTTCCCTGCGGTCAGTGTCTGCTGGTCCGGTCACGTTCTGTGGGACTCCAGAAGAGCTGAGCTGTCCCAGACGGGATGGAAATTCAAGACTGGTAAAAGTGGTGGTAGTGGTGGTGGTGTTCGTGATGATGGTGATGCTCGTGCCGCTGCACCACTTGTGCCAGCCCACCTTCGTACAGCACCACACTGGGGAGGTCCCTGACCTGCTCTTTTTCCACCACTGGACCCGGCGATACAAGAGAGCCCAATGCCCGGTAGCCCTGGCTCTCTTTTGACCGCTGTTTGTGTTTGCGGTAGGGAGCTGCGGACTGATGAGGTGGGATCTGACTAGGGAGCGCCGGGGGAGGAGGAGCACCTCGGCTCCTCATCACCCGGCCACCGATCTGCACTGGAGGCGTGCGGCTGTGGGTCTTTGGAGAACGGATGGCGTGTCGCCCTGAGTCTTGGCCCTTGAGGCGGGCGGGATGGAGGCTGGAGTCTGGAGCAGCAGCGTCCACAACTGTTGGCAAACGGCGGTGGTGGGAATGGGAGTGGCCGTTTTCTGGTTCATGGGAGCGAGAACGAGCCTGGTTGGATGAGCGGGTCTGAGTCGCCACTTTAGCTGGTTCTGCAACAGGAGCTGAGATAAAGATATGGACACAGATATGCATTTTAAACAAATGTGAATAAAATAATTGTGTCAAACAGTAAAATTTCTTATCAGTGCACCATACACCATGAAAAAGAACAAAGCTGCATCCAACAGTTGTGTTCATTACATGTTAGTCAACTACTTTTTTGCATCCTTGTATAATTTCACAAATATCATGAGTTTATTTGAGCAACAAAGAAAACAATTTTTTCCCTTAATGTGCAGACTTGAGATTTGTTTTCTTCCCCTGAGCTTCCTGTCACATACACTGGTAATCTTACACTTTATTTAAACTAAACTCAAAGTGCCACTGAGACACCCTTCTGCCCTGGTTTCACTTTAGAGACAAACAAAGCCTAGCCTGCAAATTACAGTGCCATCAGTGCTAGAATAAAGTTCTGCTCAAAAGCTGCATAGTCTCATTTCTGGATCTTTTCCTGCACAGATAACACTGACATGTCTCAGAGCTGAGGCCCGTTAGCACTTACTTACCAGAATTAAAACATTTGCATGTCATCGCTGAGCTGCAGATCAAGGCTGCAGCTTATTAACACTAACATTTCAAGTCCCAACAACCCAGTCTGTTGATGAGTTTTTCCATTGAACACTTGATGTATTGTGCTTGCCTGAGCCCAGATGTTTGTTCTGGCGAGGAACATGGAGTTCCACCTAACAGCTTTAAACAGGTGCCGCAGTAATGAGTGGCCCAGGACGGAGCTTCAAAAGACCCACGGTCTGCCGCGCTCCCTCCCCTCTCCCCTGCCTGGCCCCGGTCCACTCACCGGCTCCGAAGCGGGACGTGTAGTTTTCGATGCCTGCCAGGTCCAAGTAGTGGTTCCTGCGTTCCAGGTTCTCATCCACACAGTGGCGCTGGCAGCCAGGCTGGGTGTGGTGGTCACTGTGGTGGCGCCTGCGGACACAAGCGGCACCTCTCATTAGGAGGCAGTTTGAGGGAAATAAACAAGTGTTGCTTGTGATCGGGCAGAGGCAGCGTAATTGTTAGCGTTCTGAGATTAGGATTGCAAAATCCAATTTGAACTTCCAATTCCAATGTTAATTAATGAAGTGGAAGATAAAATTTGTGCCATGAAAAGGAAGTATTTCTCCATGAGCACCCTACGAGCACTACAGTTTACAGAGGTGTTGGGTTTACCTTAGGAGCGCTCGAGACTTCTTGTCTGCACTCTTGGGGTCGTCGATGCACTTGTCGTTTTTTTCTCTGGAGTGGGGTATGTCTGTGTATGCATAAAAAGACAGGAGGCTATTATCAAACAGCGAGACACAAAGCAGCCACACACACACACACACAGATGCACAACAGTCACACTAGACTTAGAAGAAAGCAACCTTTGTTTAACGGGTTTCACTTTGAAGATCTCTAGACAAGGAAAAACAACAGTGCTTCATTTATTCTATTTTCAACTCCCATCTTCTTATAAGGAGTGGAATAACATTAAAAAAGCACGCAGGCTTCAGAAACAGTTTTATTAGGACGTGAGATGTGACGCGATTTGAAATTAGCATGAAGGCAATATTTTCAAAGCTTTCTCTGTCTGAATCTCTTGATAGATATTTATAGCCAAAACAATAGGACGCAAACACACAGGAATATACATATTTTTTGAGAGATTTTTATTTTTTTTCCCCATGACTACTTGTTTACCAAGACGTCAGTGAAAAAAGTTAAGTTGAACGCTGCTATATTTTCCCGGCAGCTCTGAGAAAAGAGGACAAAGAGAAGGAAAAAAGAAAGGAAGAAAAGGGAACGTTGGAGAAAAGAAAAATGGCTGTGGTTATCAAAAGGACTTGGCTCATCTCTTAAGGTTTCTTTTAGACCGTTTGAAGGCAGTGAGGGAGGGAGGGGGGGCCCTCTCTTGGCTCAGTCACCCCCACACCCCCTTCCAATCATTAAAAATGAACCCCATTGAGTGGGAGGGATGGAGCGACACCGGGACTGCGAGGAACAAAGCTCTGACAGGCCTGAAGCGGCCGCCTTTCTGCCTGACAACAAACACATCTCTGAGTGAGCTGACAGCAGGCAACACAGGGGGAAGCTCAGAATGCCCTCTTTTCTCCGCCGCCGCCGCCCACGGCGTTAATGCGAGCTTTACCTGTCGCACCCTGCGCACAAGTCCTCCACCGCTGGCTGGAGTCAGGAGCCACAGAGAGCTTGACCCGCAGTGTCTTACTGCTGCCAGGAGAATGGTTGACGGAGGCGTCTACAACCTCGTAGATGGTGTGGAGCAGGCTGGTGATGTCCTGCAGGGGAGAGGTTAAATATTCCCTTTGAGACATATTAAGTACAGAAGCAATAGAAAGGATTCAGTAAGTTTATTTCTGACTTTATTATGACTGAGGATGTAAGACATTATTGTTTAAATGCATGCACAATCAACACGATGCTAGCCAAAAACCTAAAAACTGTGTAAATCATAGTGAAGCTAAATTGTGAAGGTAAATTATCACTTTAGTTCTTAAAAATCACTTTTTAAGTTAAAATTACATCTGCATAAAGAATAACATCTGTACATGATTTTAAAAAAGCTGTAAAATTGGGATGTAAATGTAAGAACGTATTGTGTTTTATCACTAAGCGTAAGCATAAGGACCCTAAATTAAAAATCAATAAAAGCATCAAAAAACTAGAAACTAAGAAAGAAAAGTACAATAAAAAGCTCTCCTGGCTGGTTGAAAGCTATATTTTATAGTATTTGAGTGTGTTCATTCAGTTACATTGTATATAGAAATTAAATTACAAACGTCATGTCAAATTTGTTACTCCTAAAGGGTTTTATTTTAAAAGTAAAAAAAAAAAAGCTTCAGCGATTCTTTCTGAGTGAACTTCAAAAAAATTAGGACCGTGCCACACAAGACTCCAATGGCTTGGTTTCTGCTCACTCCGACTCATAAAAAGGACTATTATGAATTCTTCAGGGATCGGTTCCACATACTGGTTCAAACATAAACAAAGTTTAAAAAAATAAAATAAAAGCTTCCTGTGTCATTTCTGTTTTCCTCCTCTTTCTTTCTTTTTTTTTATTTGTGTGGAGGGATTAATAAAAGAGTTGGAGAAGAAAGTGTTTCTTTCCCCCCACCAAGCCGCCGCCGCCTGCCGTCTCATGAGCCACGGAGCCACAGGCAACGCCAAAAAACTGCACAGCCAACCACACAGAGGAAAGCTACAGTCTGTTTGTGCCGTTTCAAGTTGTTCTCAAGAAATACGGGCCTTTCTGGATGTTTTCTCAGATCTGTACCAGGCAGATGCAAGCCACGAGGTGCCTCGCAGGAGCGGAAACACACACACACGTTGCTGGATTTAGTTTTTAGGTAGTGAGAGTTGGATTCTTCTTCTGTTCTTACTTTATTTGAGCACAGTGACATCTTCATGAGTTACAGAAATGTCGTTTTTTTTTGGCAAAAGTTGAAGAGAAACCTTGATTTGCAAGAAGAAAAAAAACTAGTATGCTTTATTTTATTCTGTCACAATGTAAATCAATTCAAACTCTTTTGTGTTTTAGCGTTTACATCTGGCTGTAAGTCTGTTTTATGCTCATTTGCATGTATGAATATTAATAACATCATTACCTCTCGGGTAACTTTGCCATTGTTGTCGAAATCATAGAGGGTGAAGGTCCACTCCTGTCTGTTATCCTCCTCCACAGACACAGCACACTCCAGCTCCTGAAACAGCACAGAACACAACTCAGTTTCATCCAGCGTACGTGTGGGTGTGTATTTCTGTGTGTGTGTGTCCTGCCGGTGGCCCAGTTTCATCGAGTGTGGGGGAAGGAGGGGGTAATAAACGTCCCGCTCCGTGTTGACACTCACTTCAAACTGGAGCTCTTTCTGTGGCCCTGCGGGAGATTGGCTGTCCCTCTCCTGCATCTTCTCCTCCACACAGCAGCTGTCTGTCTTCTCCGGGGGTAAAGCCACTGCAATGGCACAGACACACACACACTCATGAATGCACACACACAAAGATAAAAGCGATGGCCTGAGGACAGAAACGCTGGGTGCAGTCTTAACCTGAGGACATGTCGTCGCTTTCTAGTTTTCCTTGTAAGCTCATGCCTCGGAGTTTTGGCAGCTGCAATTAAGATGTGGCACATCTTAAAGTCACTCTGGGAGCGGAAAGTGTAAAAGAAAACTCCTCACTCTTTCCATCAAACTGCCTTTATTAGAATTTTTTTATTTATATTACGATGTTAAATAAAAGCAATGTTTTTGTTGTTGTTGTTGATGCTGTTTCTACAGACACCATGATGCTTTGATGGGTTTTAAAAGTTAAACACAAAGTATCACCAACCTAAAAAACACAGGTCATTACTGGGCTGCTTCAATGACATGACTTCACTTGTAGTTTTTTGCAGTATTTATGATCATGCTCAAAGATCGTTGAAAATCAAAGCACTGTATGGTGTTTGCGGTGCAAAAATGTTTTTCATGTTGGCAATCAGAGCAAACAGATTCGAGGTCAACATGAAACAATTCGGTTTCTTTCAATATGCCTCCACCAACACCAATTCTCTTTATGTTTCCAGAATTAAAAACAATTACAAACTATGGTTCTCAGTTTGGACCTTCTGAATGAATGCTTTATGTTAGGTAAATAAAATAAAATAAAATAAAAAAATCAGTGTGGCAATACCTCTGCTGTGAATCAATATGTTAAACTGTTTCAAAAAGAGTTGTCATGGTGACAGAGCAAATTCTCGAATGGTAAAAGCTTGTACATCAGTCCCACACAGACACCATTTTTCATGTCTTGGCTCAGGGGTTTACACAGAAAGGGGATGCCAAACATAAAACTGAATGACATAACACGACTAAAACCTGACAGAATGTAGCAATTGGTATTCAAATGATACGTGGACACTTTCAGGCCTACAGGAAGCCCCTCAGTCCCAGGCCCAATGCTGCGGAGCTCATCGTTTGATCAGAACGACTCTCTTCATTATCAACCATCCAAAAAGAGAAGTCGCACTTTACTAGGTGAGCTGACGGCAGACAGCTGTTCAGATTTCCTTTTACTTTACCACGCTGCACACCAATTGTTTGCTAATTTTACAGAAATGCTCAAGGCTATAATGTCTTAACGATCAGACATTTACATTTTCTTGAATCTCCAAATCACTAACAGCTCCGAAATTACTTGTTACTTGTTAAGACAACATGGTAACTCTACGGGGAGGGGATTTGCACCATAAAGAAGGCTGAGCTGGGTGCTAATACCACGTATCTAAAACTATGAAAAACACAAGGACAATTAGTTAACTGCTGTACAAGAAACTGCAATAATTCTCAGCTGAAATGTTCACCATCATCATGGCAGCTTTGTTGATGTGAATGTTAAATCTCCTGCTTTCGATTAAATTCTTTTTGCTCCTGCTGTCTGGCACAAGGGGTAAATTTGTGCAGTCTTTGATTTTTTTAGCATTATTATGTGTTTTTTTTTTTTACAAGAAATTGATTCAACATGTTTGAGGTTACAGTTTAAAGTGGTGCATTTTTGGATTACTCAACACTGTTGCCCACCCTGGTAGACAAAAATAGCACGAGGGTCACTGTCTGGTTCAGTAGTCCTGTTTCATGGTTGGAGCTCAGCCCAGATCTAATGCTACCGGATATCCTTCCAGGCTTTGAAATCCAACATTTGTTTGACATTTGAGACCACAGAAACACAGCATGTAACAAAGATTTGAGAGGCACAGATGTGGGTTTCTTTACAAGCCTCCATGAGTTACAAGCTAGCCAGACATACAGTATTCTCACTCGTTCTTCACAGATTTCTTTGGTCATTTATTGTTCATCAGCCACCCACCCAATAAAAAGTACATGCAGAATGCACACACCCATGAAGCCATGCAGACCACACCCCCGTCTCCTCCCTCCCCCCCCCCCCNCTTTGAAGTTTCATTCTCAAACCTTTTGGAAGAGGATCAGACCAGCTGTAAAACAGAATCACTAATTAATTAAGCCAAGTCAAATCTGAAACACTTTTTCCTCGCCAAAAGAGCAGACACAACAGCCCAATTTCTTTCCTCCTGATCCAAGGCAGATCAAAGCAGACCTGTCTCATCCCTGGGTAGAAAAAAAAATAAATGCCAGAAATGAAAGGCTTCAACCCAGGGAGCTTTTACTAACTTTTTGGAGAGGGGTCCTGCTGTTTGATCATCTGAGGTGCTCAAAGGGAACATTGTACGAGAGGGAAAATCTGTTCGGTGGCAGGCTCAGTACGGTGGCGAGATGCTTATCTCGGAGCTAATGAAATTCCGGGAGGAGTAACAGTAATCTGCTATCACCCACCTCCCCCTCTGACCCCTTCTCCATCGCAGACAGAGGGTGGCTCTTTATGAGTGAAGCCGCCGCCAGGGGATTGGCTGTACATCAGATTCGAGGGGCAAGACGGGTGCAGCCGAGGCTGGCAGCCTCCACACCGGCCCGGGTCCAACAAACCCGCTACGCATGTGCACGACTATTTTTCACACAGAGACATAGACAGGTTGGGAGAGCTGCCAAGTACTATGAGGAATCACAGCCGGTTTTGCTAGAATACTGTATTACACATAACTGGGTCTGTCTCCTATCATTACTACAGGCAGCAAAATGCTGTAAACGCCAGGTTTGGATAGTTTTGTTCTTTAAAAAAGTAACTTTTCCTCATCTGAAATAAGTGACTCTATTAAATACTCTTAAATAACTCTGTTACTAGTACTTGTGTAATTTGTAACTTGAAAACAAGGTGAAAGAAAAGGACTCATTCTTACTGTCAAAAGGTTAAAAAAAAACATTATAAAAAGCCATGCAAGCTTTTTCTCTGGGATGTCAGTAGCGCTGATGTAAAGTATCCCTCGGACTCTTTCATCGTTGAGCTCGTCTTCTTTTCTTTGCAATTTTTGCAGTAAAGTTCTCTTTTAATCCCCACAAAAACTTTCCCCGGACGTGCTTCCTTATACCCTGAAGAAAGAAGTCTTTCATGTGCGCTGGTTGTCCTTTTGTGCAGGTTCTCTCAGTTTTTTTTGTTCCTCTTGTTGTTACCTTACTCCACTTTGTAAGATCACTGAACTAAAAGCAGTTCATTCAGGGGACATTACCAGTTTTTTCACAGCTGCTTTCATGCAGAAGGACATACACAGTTGTTTGCTTTGTTACTATAACTACTACTGATTCAAAATATATTAAAAAAAAAACAAAACTCTTTTCACCAGAAAACAAACGTATCAACCAACAAGATAAATTTCAATAATGAAGCTGCAACTTTACTAACCAAACACCCAAATGTATTCTGAGAAACATCTGGTGCTGTAATAATTATTGACCGTTTCACTGTCTGTACTTTGAACATGAAAAGTAAGAGCCCAGAAAATATCACACATAAAACATCAAATATTTCTTTAAAGCAAGTTATCGTGTATTATGCCTGTTAATCACAGTAAATGAATAGGGCAGCTTACTCTAATTTGCCACATCTGTCTTTAGAGGAGGACAGTGTTGGCCCAGACCCAGGTTCAGCCCAAGACTAGAAATCACTTTAAACCCTACCTATCAGACACATTATCTTTCCTCTGTCTGGTTTTATTCAGTGACGTGGATCTTAAAGAAAAGTGAACATATATTTCTTTTATTTTTGCTCTGGTCCCAAATTCTGGGATGCTTCGACTCTGCACATCTGCCTGCGCCTCACGTCCAGGGCTGTCTCGAAATGGGGGAGAGAGACTTTCTCCTCCCAGAGCTCTTAATCCAGGATCACATCACATCAGGGAAAAAAATATGGAGGGGATAGAAGCACTTTGCCACGCACCACTGGGGAGGGACGGATGAGAGACGCATACGGTGGTTGAGAAAAAGGTGGGAGGGTAGGTAAAAACAAGGACCTCATCAGCACATCGCTGGGTTTTAAAGAAGAGCCACAGAGCGGAGGTAGAGAAGACGGAGAACGGAATCATGAAACGTTTCCTAAAGGCAACTCTAGACAGTGTTTTATTACAGTTTTTAAAACAAATCAGATACCTTTCAATATAGTTTAAACAACAAAGGGATGAAAATCCGGTAAATTAGCTGATGTGCTTGCAGTAAAGAGCAGAGGGCTTACCTTCTAACCGATAATGTTCTTCACCAATCCCCTCTGCACACGCATGAGCCATGGAGTCCTGCAAATACACAAAACATAAAGAGGATAAGACATTTATTTCTGTTTTAAAGTCATCAAAAATAGGAAGTCTTCATATTTTTGTCACATAAAACATCACGGTCCACATCCACAGCAATGCCGTCCAACACCGAGTGACACACCAGCGCTGAAATTACAGCATTCATGTGTCTATATATGAACAAAGTTTGACAGCTGTGTGCTGAGCCTAAACAGCGGTGGAAACTTTAGGAGGAGAGTAATTGCAGGACTGAAACAAACTGAGCACAAGAGTGGCAGTTAGATTTTAGATTATGAAAGAAGCATCTAAATCACTACAGATGGCTGTGCAGTGGATTCTGAGAAAGTGGACTGGTTGTAGTGCTATTTCAGTGGCAGACAATCATTGCAGGGACACGTCCATAAACTTGTTTTTTCCTGGGCCTTTTCGCAGTCAGGACCCCACCACTCACAGCTCTGCCTGTTGGACTTCAGGGACATATGATCCCAAGGCTTTAGGTATGAAAAATGCAAATCCAGACTGATAAGACTAACTAGTCTGAAGATATGTCTGCATTCTTTTTTTACCTGGCTTGATGAAATATTTGGCAGCTGCTGAAGTGAAACAACCTGCCAGTTCTACTAATCTAAAACTGATAAAACGGACAAATTCATCATAACATTCTGTCCAACAACAACAGAAGGTTATAATTGTAGGGTTATCGCTGGTGATGAATAGCCCTACTGAGTGATAGCTAACTGTATAAACTGTGTTCAGGGGTTTTTATGCACAAAGCACGTGCATTCATTGTTGCTTTTGTGTAAGTTAACAGAGTGTGTCAGAGTGCGAGAGGAAATGCCTGCATAATCCAGAGAGGTAGAAGCTCAGATAATATTATCCTAACCTCCTAACTCTAATGGTCACAGTGTAGAGCTGTGGGTAGCCTCAGTAAGAAATAAAATCCTCGCGACTGAGTGTAACAACTGATAAACCAAAGCAAGACCTGGAATGAAGGTGTGTTTGTTGCGTTTAGGGTGACAACATACTTTCTAGTGTTGTTCTATGAACCTGCTCTTTGACTTTTTATTGCAGCTCTGACACAACTTAACCTGTGTGTGATGAGGTCAGAAATGCTATCCACCATAGATGGTGGGTTAAATCAGGATTAAGCAGAAACGCGACAGCTATGCGGGGCCATATTACAGAAACGTCTTACTCTGGCTGTGCAGTCTTGTAACCGGGGTGTGGACCTGATTTAGCTGACCACAAGGAATTTTTAAAAATGAATTTCCTAACTAGTTTGGAACTTTTTCTGCCACGCCCATCCCACTCTGATTAGTGTAATTGATTTTACTAGACAGCAGCTTTCAGGAGGTCAGTTCTACGTCTTTAATAAAACACATTTATCACGTTTATCTAAAGAAGTTTCAGCTGCATCTGATAATGTAGGTTCTTATATCAGTAAGGCACATATGTATTCATAGTCATACGCTTGGTTTGTCTTATTGAAGCCTACTCATAGTAAATTAGGCCATCATCAGTGACAATAGCTTCTACTGTGCTCTATCACACTATACAAAGATAAAAATCACTGCAACAATCACATCTTTCATTCCTCGCACAAAATCCCCCCAAACATCTGCACACAAACATGTAGAGCATGTTTCAGGGTTATTTTTATTTTAAATCACAAACACACTGAACTAAAATGTTATGCAAGAGGTGAAACCAAAATACAACAAAACAAAAATAGAACTTCATTTAGTTTGTGTGTTTTTCCTTGCAATGCGATAAGTTGTAATTTTGTCTCATGTTATTAAACTACTTCACGTCAAAATGCATCTATCAGGTTTCTGGCTTTATAAGATACCACCACATTTCAAAAACAATAAAAGAAAAAAAAAAAACAGCATGGGCTTCTAAATGTCTTTCTTTCCCACAAAAAGAGAGATGACATTTCTTGATTCAATTTCCGACTTAAAGAAAATAAAATATTTCCTCCTGACTCACCTCCCGCCAAATGTTTTACAAAAGAAGTTTAAAAGTCCCACTTTTAATAAGAGTTTTTTCATACTTATTTCATTAAGTATGGTTTTTGTTTTTCATATTTTTTGGTCATGAGTCAAAATTTACACAGAGATGTTGTTTGTATACTATATCCTTTAAAAGATTTTAAGAAGAGTGTAATAAGCAATGCAGAAATCTAAAAAAGACATTCTCACACACAGCCACCGAAAATCAGAAGAATGTGTGTGTAACAGTAATCACAACTAATTTATTAATCTTTTCAGGTCAGGCAATGATTCAGTGATGGTTTTTATAGGACCCCTGTGAGTTCAGGGGTCAGAGAGCACTTGAAGGAGAATAAGTCTCTAAACGCTCACAGCCCGGGTGCCTCGACCACAGCCTAAACTATCAAATTTATCAGTGGTGAACCACCAAATGTAGATGTGTGAGAATGACAAATGTCAGCTCTGTTAGAAACTGTGAGTTGCATTTTGTAATATTGTTTCTGCTGTTTTAACTTCAGAACAAATCCATTTTTATAAAAAGGTACAGTCAGGTCAGAGGTGGAGGGTTCAGAGCACAAACAAGCCTTTTTCGACTCCACTTGGGACCAGCTAAAATAATTTTCCAGACATGAACTTTAATGTTCTGTGGAAACCAGAGCATGAAGCGTTTTACTTTCAATAGCAGCCAGGTCCTTCAGAGCTTCTTCTGGGTTTTATTACAAGGAATTACCCCTGTGTGTTTTAAAGCTGGTCAATTCCCTTCACAGAAAGTGATTTATTACTGGACTGTTACACAGAATATAAGCGTGCCAGACCCATTACAACATCACATCCTGAAGGCCTGTTTGGTTTGGCCATCAATGAACCACTTTATAAATATGAATGTGTTAAAGACAGATGTGCACTTTGAAGAATGAAAATATTTGATTAACTAGAATAAAAAATTGAGTTATCCTTTTAGAAATGATGCCAGCTTAAGTCTTTTCATACTGTACAAGCTAACAATATCAGTTATAAAACACTAACACTAACTATAACAAACTAACAAATAAATATAAAATCTATTATTGAATCTGAGAAAATCAAAGAGATGATACTTAAACTGCAAAGTAGTTGGAAACATTTAAACATTTCCAGCAAATCAGGAATAACTTTTCTTAGAGCTTGATTTTATACATGTACCTCAGAACTAGAACACACGACATATCTCATAGTTTAACTTATAGCTGACAGATTTACAAACTTCCTCCTTTGTGTTTCACTTAAAATTGTTTAAGTCTGCAACCTAAAGTCAGCAAAGAGACAATCTTCAAGTTAATCCAACAAGCAAATATGCATGGGTGCATGTATGAAGAACATATATACCCTGTGGTGTATATGTGGAGGGTAAATGAAGAACTGTTTTTCATCCTAATGCATGTATTTTCAATCAAAATCACTGCACAGGCAGCTTTTTTAATCTGTAAGTAACTATTTTGTCAGATGACATTGTGCTTTAAAAAATTGACAATGAACAAAACTGAAGAGCGTGTATTAGTAAAGTTGTAGACTTAAATTTAGATCCATACAGTTTGAGTGAAAATCCAAACTTCACATTTCCATCTTTGTTCAGCCAAGAACACAACCTTCGTTGTGGTCAAAACGAAGTGATGTTAAATGACCTGAGGGTTTCCTTGTTTGCTCAGACCGATCATTATGAAACTAAATCATGAAATCATCTGTTTGGAGAATCTTGGCAGAGGATGATGTCCCAAAGACAGTTGATACTTCTCTCAGACCACTCTGGATGAATGCCGTTAAAAATTCAGAATGTGAGAGAAAGACAGCAAGCACACGCTTATAGAAAACCCAATTGGTGAGTGAGGTCGGCCCGCTGGTCCAAGCATCATTCTTACTCCGCCACTGCAGGCACTGACCCACTGGGTCAAGTCTTTTCTCTAACACCGTCACTGAAGCAAAGGGGTACATTAAAGTGCAAGTAATGTGTACTTGTGTGTGATTGTGGGAAAGTCCCACAAGGCCGCTCAGACTCTATGCCGTCTGCCTCCATGACCCACCACACAGGCCGACAATTTATGCGGCCGACGACAGCTCCCCCTGATCACGCGCCAGGGCTCGGTGGAGGCAAGCCTCAAGAGCAATGGCAGCTCTACTGGCACTCCATCAAAACCCAGGAAAAATCTCATTAAGACTGTGGCCCGGTGCCTCCTGCTCTGTCCTCTGTAAGAAAACACCTTTGGGACTCCAATGTTCAGAGCGACGATGCCCATAAGAAGTAGAGGGTGGCACACATGACTAGACGTTTAGCCAAACGGGACAGTGACGGAGAGCAGGCAGGATGCTGGAGGAGCAGCGATGCTTCTCCAGATATGTCTGATTCCTCCAAGCCTGTCAAACAGAACATCAACGGTCACTTAAATTTACACAGAAGCCACGCAGCACTGAAGAGGCTCAAACAGAGCATTACAGAAAGCAACTAGTGAATATTCTTGTTTTTGTCATGTTTGCAGTAGATGCAGATTGCCCAGTAGCTACACATTTGTAAACTGATGACCACAAAGAATACAGTGAAAGCTATGAATGTGTGAAGTATACAACGCTGTGGTGTCATTTTACCTCCTGAGCACGTTTAGACACAATGAAGCCATAATTGTACATTTGCTTTTTGTCCTATAAATCTTCGGCACTTGGCAAATAAAATGTCCTGTCTGATCCGGACAGCAGCCATTAGCTTAAGTTTATGAATGATTAATGGCGCAAACAGCTGTGTAACATGGGGAATTTGCAAAAACTTCACTGCACACAAAGGCCAAATGGTGTGAAGTAAAACAACAGAAACAAAACTATGTTTGATTAGTTTTACAGCTGAAAATTAGCTTATAGGTTTAGCATTACTCACAGAAGTCCTCACGAGAGGAAATACCCAGCCCCCCTTCCACCATCGCAGAGTAAACTGAGATACACCAGAGGCAGTTTCAAAGGGACTGAGCAGCACAGTTCTTGGAATCTGGAGCCGTGCCTATCCTGTGCATGTGTGGTAAGTGTGGTGGTGCAAAGAAAAAAATAAAAAACGTGGGGTTGGGGGGGGGGGCACAAGTTACGATCAAGCAGTAGTTTAGATCTGGCTCCAGGATTTGCATCGGGCTCTTTCTGCCGGAGTCATCCTCACCTTCCAGCAACATTAAACAGCCTCATTCAAAGCGCCGTGTAGCAGTAAAACATGATGCCACGAGATAGAGCCAAGCTAGGAGGTGTTGATGTGAGGCAGTGAAGCGACACACTGCCTCCGAGTGAGGCTTCAAAGACGATCAGTTTTCACACATGAAATAAAGATCTCAGATAATCATATAGTGTAGCAAAGCTGACGTGAGACGGTCCCATTTACGGCGGATAAGGATTTAGGGACGATTTTCCCGCAACACCTTCACACAGAGCCTTGACAAGTGAATCCTCCTGCATTTCTTTTCAGCAAAACAATTTAAGGATGTATTTTTTATTATTATTTTACTTTTTTTCCCCTTAAAACAGACTCATCATCATCATCACATAATCCATTCATGCTCCCTGGTTAATTTGCTCCTGCAGAACAAATGGCTTGATAAAGAGCTTTACAACTAAAGACCTGAGCAGTTTGCACTGCCAAGAGATTATTATACCTTCTCTGTTTTACAGTGCGTTTTTATGCCTTTGATAAGAGGTTCAAACCTTTTCCAGAGGTCACACATTGTAAATCTTTTGATGGTGACTCTAACTATCAGGTAACCAGAACACTGTCTGGTCAATGCTTTTATTGTGAAGCACTTTGCAGTAACTTGAACATTGCCTGTTTTTGGGGCAAATGCTTTGCGAACATTATCACAGGTTTGTTTGGTAAAACACAGGAAACAAGCAGCTCAACAAGGTGGGAAAATATGGAAAAAGCAGTTACAACATTTGAATCATCTTCAATGTCTTTTCTTCCTGGAACTGAATTACTTCATCTTCTTTTTTCCATCGCCCTCAATAAATAAAGTGCATCAGAATGAAAAACAAACTAGATAATTAATAGGACAATGCAGTTTCCTTCAACTCTGCCAAACAATGAGACCCAGTGTGTAATTTGACGTTTCAGCTTCAAAGACGAATACCTTCCTTGCAGACTCGGCGGCCCCATGCCTGACACCCTTCAGTCACGGCACACCCGCCCCTCTTCCTGCACCCCAGGAAGGAAATTATAGCCACGGAGTTGGGATCCATCACCAGGCAGGTTGGAGGAAGCAGCTACATGATTAAAGTGTGCATGGTCAGCAACACACACCGCTTCTGAGGCTGCACATGCCAGAGGGCTTACCGTGTTAACTTTAGTGCACAACACAGGTCATGCAGAAAAAACGCCACTCACACACACACACACACGCTGTATCCAGTCAAATTGTGTAATTTAAGCAACTATGCATAAAAGTAAATTATAGGTTGTTGCCGGAAAAGAGATGACAAAGATAGTGTTTCTGTCTCTCTCTCTTTCTCTCTCTGAGTTGACTTGTTTTCACTGTTTGTTTTTTTGTTTGTTTGTTTGCTTTTGCTGTTTACAGTGTTAACGTTAGCACGAAGTGGATGCCTTCCCTTTGTAGAATGAGAACGCACAGCCACCAATCATTTCTCCACGTCAGATTTACATTGCAAACACGGTTGGTCACATTACCTCACCCACATCAAAGGCTGCCTCCTGAAAGGCTCAGTGGAATATTAGCAGAGATTTAAAGCCCTCATCTCGGTGTCTCAGAAACATGCTGATCAGAGGCAATCTCCCTCCCCTCGTTTTTTTTTTCTTTCTTTTTTTCTTCCTGTTCGATGTGTGAAGTTAGCCAACACTTTAATGACTCCTATACAAAAATGTTACACCTGCAACAATAAGCTTTTACAATTCAGCGAGGCCCTCGGGCACTGAGCCCTACCTGTTACTCAAGGTAACCGCCTTTATTAGCTTTTGAAAAAATTGTAAGCACAGCAATTAACATTTATTACACTTTTATCAAAGCTGTATCTCACCACAGAGGTGGAGAGGGAGGTTACAAAGCTTCAAGATCAAAAGGCTTCAGGACGTTTTCCCCATTCACAGGGTGTACCGAAACGTGGCTCAACTTGAATTTTATCTGTTTTAATCTTCCAATTGTTGTTAGTATGTCTATGTAGTAGTACTTCTTGACTACTTCAACAAAAGACCCAAGAAATATAAGTCAACTAATCATTTAATACATTAGCCTTGAATAAGTACTTTGTGAGGAAAAGTTCAACGGGAAGGCATAAACGCAACGTGTTTCCAAACTCAGTGTTGACTAATCATGATCACAATTTTGATCAAAGTAACTGATTGATTTTTTTTCCATATACGACCAGCTGTATCCTGAATGGGATTTGTCTGCCAGTGTGTTTGTGCAGAAATGTGAACAAGTTGTCCTTGGCATGGCTTAATGGAGAAACTCTGTGTTTAAAATAAGACACAGATAAAAAGATTATCTGCAATTTAAATATAGTGTAGATCTTCATTAAGGCAAGTTTTTCAATATTTTTTTAAACTACTGAAGACTTGAGCTGTAAGCGAATCCTTAGGACACATTCCAAAGAAACAAACTTTACTTTGGAAACTAGTGTTAACGGAAAAAAAAAAGAAAACTACAGTTTGGCAGTGAACAGCGATGATGTTTTCTTTGATTTCCATGTGAAATCAGAAACAAACCCACAACATTGAGCCCTTCTGTGTCTTACACAAATGACACACTTCATCTCCAAAAGCTTGCGTGGTCAGTATTTCAGATATTTCACTTTCACACAGAGAAAGCAGTTTGCTGTAAAACTCCACCTTCCTCGTCGTGTGTGTCAGTTCTGGAAGCAAAAATAGGATGACTTATATAGTCAAGACAACTGCTCGGCAACATGGCTGCTTCCATGCTAAAATGTCTTGTGTAACAGTCAGTGTTGCATGCTGCCAGACTATATCTAGAGGCTCTTGGTAATTAGTCAAAGCTCTCTTTGAAGAGACAGCCCTTTAGTTGTCTGGGTGGCTTCAGACACCATACTCAAATGCTGCAAAGTGTGGGAGGAACATTGTTTTAGTCAGGAAGTCTACCTTTAGGGCACCAAGAAAGTGACAGACACCTCAGACCTTTTACCAAAGCTGAATTTGAAAGTACATCTCATATATTTGTCATGTAGAAAACTACTCTGGGATCTCACTGTCAAATAGCTTGTATTCGTACTAAGGTGACTGTTGTTTTATGAAGAATTCATTTCTTAAATAAAAAGGTTTATTTGTCGGTAAGGGGTAGAGATGCAAGAACCACATTTATTTATTTATGTGGTTTCAATCTGTAACACTCAGTCCCAGCTTCCACGTCTCTAAATGTCTGCATTACTTCCATTACAATTTGCTGTCTTGCTGTTCTCTGTCAACACTAAAATACCTCCATGGGAGGACGTCCTGGACAAGCAGACTACTCGACTTGCAGCAGGCATGCTGAGCTGTCTTTTCTGTTGGCAGGCTCACGTGAAATGCTCCTCCTGTATGCCTAAAGTTAACTTTAAGAAATCTGGCAAGCCCGTACATCTATTTATATGTCAAAAACTACAGAATGTATTTTGATATCTTATTATCTAACAACATTTTGGCTGCAAGCAAAAATTTACATTATAAAGTCAGTCAAAAATATGAACTGCAGCAACACAAAACCACAGTCTGGATCGGTTGTGGATCGATAACCTCGGCCCGAAAGTCAATCCAAGAATGACATCAGTATCAAAGGTTAATACTGGTACTGGGTCAGATCTGTCCCGACTCTAGTAGGTTGGCAGTCGTTTTAAAAAGAACGTCTCTGTAAAGATGGCTTGTGTTTTATCTGATCAGAGTGTTAGACATAAATGCTCACATTGACAATCTTTTCTTTTTTCTTCAAAAGTTTGTGTGAGTAGTAAGAAAAGCTTTGTGGCGATGAGAAGATAATCTCATCCTTCAAATTTGACTCTCTACAATTTCCCTAAATGACATTTATTCAAAGATCGTTACCAAACGCCGTCACTGCAATCAGCAGGAGAGATGCGTGTGGTAGGTGGCAGGAATGAAAACCTCTGACGTGTGCATGTTGGCCAGATGGGACTGACCTACACACCAAGGTGGCCACATTCCTCCTTTGTTCCAGCGCACGCACACACACACACAAATACACGCATTCACACACATGCCTGCACATATGTTTGGAGCAGACGTCCTGCCAGCCACAAGTCACTACCTCAAAACATCCCTCACATCTGACCTTTTAACTGTGGACTTAAAATCTATGTAATTACAGACAGTGTTTCAACTTAGCAAGTAAACATGGCAGCAGAAATAGACACTTCAACTACTACTATATACAAGTGTGCTGGTGCCAGAGGCACATTTCTATTCATAGCTGACTGGAATTAGTGGCTTGTGTCACTGCTCACCATAATGAACTTGGAGCAGAGGACGCTACAGAGTTGCAGACTGCAATCAAATTCTACCAATTCTACCATCTCTCTCAAAGAGATCTTAACATAAGCATAATCTTATACAAAGAAACAAAAAAAGTGTACATTTTACATTATTTGCATGCAACCTTAACAGCTTTGCACAGTTAGATAGTACCTAACATACTCTTGATTGCATGGCTCAATTGTACTCGTAACTATTTTATCTTATGACCATAGAAAAAGCATCTAAACCATAGAGAGGGTGGTTAAAGTCTACTTCCTTTTACTTGTGTAAGGCTAAAAGAATAACCAAATAAAACAAGTTTACAAGTCAAACTTCATAGTAAAAATGCAAGCAAATCTTTAAGTGCATGTGTAAATATGTTCAAAGAATTCTATCTCCGACAGACCTAAAGACACAAGTAAAATAACATTTTAGGCAGGGTTATGAGTCCTAGAGTCCCCTAAAAACTTGGATTTTTATTTTTTTTGTAACTGGAAAATTAATTTTTCAGGTGATGGACTGATGAGATTAACAGATAATGCAGAAGGCACTTTGGGAAGCCCAGGAATGGTCTGCTCCATTGCAAACCTACAGGATGAGGTCCTCCTTTGGGCTGTGGCACCTGTGGAGCATAAACACACCCGGGGAAGGCAGCAGGGCAGATCTTCTGTTTAGCTTTCCTTCAACTGAAAACATCCCCTAAAAGACAATCCAGACCTCCTCCAGGCCTGGCGCCACAGGAAGAGCTGAAAAGCCCTGGAACCTCTGTCGGGGAGAGGCACAATGCTCTCCAACCTCTGTTTACCCGAATCCATTTCCTTCATTCCCTCCACCTCAGGTGGCCTTCGTGCCCTGGTCACCAAAGCATGCAAACACAAGGAGGATGAATACACCAGCAGGGCTCATAGAAGCTGGGACGTCCATCACTGACATTCCCCTAGATCCAGTTAGTAAGACAAACAAGTGAAGGAGATTTCTGCTGGGACTCTGTTAGCGGGGATAAATTTCTTCACACATTAGGATAAACACGTGGGTAATGTACATATCCAAATATGAGGGTGCCTCTGTGTTTCATCATGCCTGCTCTTTTGCAATGTGTATAACCTCATGAGAGCTTAGTGGTAGTTTCATGCAGATGTGGATCTGGTCCTATCTGAGAGCTACTTTTGAGTTCTGTGTCAAAATAATCAGCATTTTCTGTATGGGCCAGAACGCAACCCGCAGGGGGAACCAGATAAACAAACAACAGAGAATTATTCAGGGTTTAAACACTTAAACACCCACTTTAGCAGAGCCTTTTAAGTGGGTGATTAAAATGAGCGCTGAGCTTCCACTGAAAGCCCAGTACTACCACAGGGGTCCAAGTTACCGAGGGTTTCTCCCAGACCCACACTTCCAGCTCTATCTGTCCCGGAAATATGATCGCCCACACATGCAGTTGAATTTTCTACATTGCTTTTATTCTTTCATATGTGTAACTCACTTTTGAAATAAAAAAAAAACAATTGGGCAATGCATTCCTACAAATTCAAACTAGGGAAGAACCTAACTTAACCATAAAGAATGATTTCTCAACTCCAAATTATACAGCCCTAAATGCCAATATGAACGCTCATAACTTTATCCCAGAAAACAGGCAAAATTAGCATGTCATGTTTCCATCACTGCCAATTAGAGCTGGAGCCAATATGTACCCCCAGACAACAGCAAAGTCTTCAGAGCTGAAAATGAATGCTGATACTTTACTGATGTTAGTGGGTGTGCACAGACATTCTGCTTCATGTAAAAGAGATTCTTGCTCCAAAAACTATCAAGAAACTTGCAAATATATGTTAATTTGAGTATTTTACTCTTTCAATCTGTCCTCCTTTAGGACTTATTGTTTCCACTCAAAAGTGGGACGGAGAAGACAAACATCAAAACAGTCCAGTTTCAAGACAAGAGAGCAGACCGTCTTCAGAATCTGTTCTTCGGGAGTTTTGACATAAACGCCACACTAAAGCGTGGAACAAAACCCTGAAGCGAGGGAGACGCTTTGATCAACGGCTATCCGTTGCTCCAATCTGAGCATATATTTGGGGAAACAAAGCACAATCTGAGCTGCTAATCCCCTGAGATTCGGAGCGCATTCCCCAAAAGAAGCCTTTGATCTCTGGAGTGCATCCGGACAGCTGACTTCAGACATGCTACACACTTGCATGCGCGCGCACGAAGGGATGTGCGCGGACGCGAGCGTTTCACGCGGGGCTTCATTGTGCCAAACGCTCTTTTAATGCAGACACCTACGGTGACAGCTGATTACATCGTTCACAAAAAGGAAACACTTTAAGAGACGTCTACAAGTCAGCTCAAAAGATTCAGCTCGGAACTTCTTAGAAAACCATCTTTTAAAATATAATAACCAGAGAGCAGAAAGGTAGATGCTTTAACTTGAACAAAAAAAAAAAGAAAGAAAGATGGAAAGTGCCGCTCGAATGTCTACACGCCACAGGAGCTTTATCTTACTCCAAACCAATATCATTGTTTCAGAGCAATCCTTTCCAGATGGCACTATTCACGACAACTGACAGTAATCCACTCCACTTTGTCATCCAGGAGAAACTCTTTGAGCTTTTAGTGACATACAATGCTGAAACCTCCCAGTCCTCAAGCTACACTGATGTCAGCCCCAAACTTCCACCAGATCTTCTCATGAAATTAAAAAAAAAAAATAAAAAAAAAAAAAATCACAGAGCCCCTCTATGACCAGGTGCTACCCCTCCTCCTAAAGACTGGGCTTTTCTTCTCTTTAGAGCGGCTCCAAACTTTTCTCCCAGCCTCTTTAAAGAGCAACAACAGGCCCCTGGTCCCTTGGGACCACAGAGGGGGTACAGCCCGGTGGGAGAGGGGGCATACGTCACACAGCATGCACAAGAGGCCAGCCGGTGGGAAAAGAAAATGCACACAGAGAGAGACGACAGAAAGTAGCAGAGAGAGAGAGGGAGAGAGGAAGAGGAGTTTGTATTTGAAAGGTGCCTTCAGCTTCCAGACAAGGGCCCTTAGAAAGAAGAAGCAGCACAACAGAAGAAGGGAAAAAACGGAGGGGGCACAAAGGCTGCCGTGGCTTTTATCTGACTTAGAAGGTAAGGGAGGGTGTTTAAAATCTTTAGGCCTGTTTCCAAATTCTTTTTACTTTCCAAAAAGCTAAAAAAGAAGAAAAAAAAAAAGAAAAACTAAGCCCATGCAACCAAATGTGAGACAAGGGAGTTGGGGGCAGACGTTCCACAGCAATTCACACTTGAGTCCCACTCTGTCGTCACATGTACCTTCGCTCTTTGTCTGAGCGCCATACCAACGAGAAGAAGTGCCGTTGGGTGAAGAAAACCTAAGCTTTGGATTTGTAAGAGCTCGAGAAGACTGGATGTGGAGGTGCGGGGTGGAGGGGGTGTTTTCAAACTACGCAGAGGGTAAAGCTTCACAGGGAGGGAGGAGCCATCAGTGTCACTACAAACACCTCCCCGCACTTCAAATGGAGCCTCATTTCATCAACCGCAAACAGCACAAGGCCACATAATAAATGCAACAAACAGATGGAGGATAGGAAGGGGGGGACAGGAGAAGGGGGCTGAACCTAAAAAGGGGGTGGGGTGAAATGGAAAAAAAAGAAAGAAATTGTAAGGAGAGCCATTATAGCCGACTCTACAGTTACAATGAATGCCAAAGGAAGCAATGAAATAAACAAGTCCGCTTGAAGTAACAAATATTTGGTGGTGAAAATCTTCCGCCATCAACGTGTCTATATCAGTAAGAGAGTTTTAACAGGCTGCACATAACATATCGAATTTACGGCTGGGTGTGGACACTGTGCCGAACACAGGGAAGAAAGTTTGTCTGAGGCTCACATGACCAGGATCTCATGTGTTGAGACGCACAGATCCACCTGCCCAGACCACTCACCAACTGCCCACCAAGACTCTGGAGCCAACAGGACTAATGAACGAATAACAACGGCGTGCAGGGACACGTCGCAGAGTCTTCCCGTACATCCGTAGGCCTCCAAGTTTCGGATCAAAAACCGTTAACAGAGGCGAGCCGCATCGCACAACAACGGCATTCTTTAAATTATTCTATGTTGCTACTGGGAATAAGACGCAGCTACAATCAGATCAAAAGAATTTTTAAGTGAGGACTGCCCGCTGTTGACACCCGACCCACATTCTTCTGGACCCCGGTGCAACTGGGAGGGGAGCTTCAAGAACAGCGGCTATAAATAACTGTCTCACCAGGTATTCTATACAACAGGGACAACTTTTAAAGCCGAGAGTGGACTCGCACTCTCTCACACTATTAAAGCGCTTAGCTCTTTTTTTTTTCCTGAAGGCACACTGGGGTCAAGGTTTTGAGTTTCTTCTAAATAAATACTAAGACTTGTGGTGCTTTGAATATTTTCCAAACAGAAAGTTGATAGATCTCACTGAAGGAATAATTCATTATTCAAAAATGTATGAATATTTTTGCTCAGATATAAGAGGGGGAAAAAAAAGAGAGCTTCGCGCTTTAGCTCATCTTCTGCATTTCTTGAAAATGCAGGGAAATACGACATTTTGTGTAAATGCTCCTAATCACTCAGATGTGATCAAGGCAGAAACATTAATCTGCTATATTGTGTGTGTATGCACGCACACACAATGTAGTAGATTAAAGTTTATGCCTAGAAAAGTTCAAAACTTACCTTCATAAGGTGTATAGAAATGTTGTCTATGCAACAAAAGCCACAAAACATGGCTTAAACCTGCATTATTAACACTAACTTTTAATACAAACTCAACTCTGCTCTCTATTTAAATTGTTCGAAAACATCCCACTTGCTTGGCAGAGTGCCCCCCAACCTCTGGCCAAAGCTTTTACGCAGAAATACAACAATGTTTCTGGGAAAAGAAACACATTAATATGCTGAGGAACAAAGCGGGGAATGTTTGTTGTTGTGGTCATAATTAGGGTTCCAAGCCCGCGGAAGCAAGCGGGCGGCCAATGCAAGGCATGGCCGTTTGCCTGCTCCCAGCGGAGCAGGGAACCCTATTGTTTTTGTAAGGATTTTTCATAATTTGTTATTATTATTATTATTATTATTATTATTATTCTCCGGTAAAACTACGTGGCCAGAAAAACGAGAAAATGCTGGGGAAAAGCTAACCAGACAGCCTGATACAAAACCCCTACCGCTACTCAGACAAAAAAAAAA
>NC_051444.1:16533942-16672577 GCF_001649575.2 Kryptolebias marmoratus
GCATTTTGTTTAGAGACATGGAGATAAATGGATATTATTACAGATGTAGACTTGATCATCTGAGAATATTTTTGTATTTTTCAAATAAATATTGAATTTCTTATGAATTTATTTCTTTGCCTCTGTGTGGTATCAAATGACAGTTAGCTTTTCCTTCCCGAGCTTTCTTCACAAATTCTACCGTTGCTTCTTACGAAGCGCCTTTGAGTACGCACCGTCCTGTTGAGCTTCGACTCGGCCCGCTCGCCGAGAGAGGCGGCGAAGCCACGCCGGCGAGACGCCGAGGTCGGAGCGCGCGGACAGGGGCGGAGCATGGAGGCTTGGAACCCGTTGATAACTGCTTGCAGTTCTAGTTTATGATTTGTGCTTTGTAAAAATGTGGTTTCAGACACTTAAACTGCGCAAAGTGTTTGAACTCCTTACAGCACAAAATAACCTAGCGCTCCTTGACGGAATGCACATCGCCTGCCGCCGTTTATCCCGGCCGTGTTGAGCAGAGATCATCTTGTGATGAGAAGGAACAGAGGTTTAGCCAGTTTAATCGAATCTTGTAAACGATGTGCGCGATCTCATGCAGTAACTGTCTGTTACCGAGATCAAAATACGGTCTTGTGTTGGGGATGACTCTCGGCCACTACCACACCAAAGTTTGGCTCAGTATCTGTAAAACTGACTGAGTTGTAGCCAGCTTTGTGCTGTCCAGGGTCAACCAGCTGTGGTCGCCATCTTGGGTTGTGCTGACTGCAGAAGGTAATCAGTTGTAGATGTACATCCAACGTTTACTTTTGGGGAGGTTTGTTAAAACCGTGCAGTTGTTCATGAGATATTTTGCTCACAAACGGACAAAACCACTGCTCGCCCTTCCGCCTTCAGAAGGCAAGCGGTATTAATTCCAATAAAATGGCTTAACTTCTGCAAACGCCTCTTTATGCTCTGGAAAAATCGGATGGGTTGAGATTTTTCCCTTTGAGCACCTCAAACCCATCGCATCTGATGAGAGAATGGTTCTGCTGCCTTACTGTTGGACGCACACACTGGGATTTACAGCTTTGACACCACAAGTGTTAAACTCGCAACCCTCCATGCCAAAGGTTTACCTCATTCATAGTAGCATGCAAAGCTGAAAAACAAGAGTGGATTTTAATGACGACTTTTGTTTGAAGTGCGCAGAAACCTCCGTTCTTCAACACCTCACACCGGAGGCTCGTTTTACAAAAAGGTTAAATCTTACTTAGCATGTTAGTTTGAGTGTTTGAGTATTAACAACGTTCAATGTACGGTAAGGCGTGATCTTTAAGAACGGCTGCACGTCAAAGAAGTTTTAACCAAGCACAGGGATTGAGGCAGAACAAAAGAAAACAAAAGATCAACCTGAAAAAGTGAAATTCTAGTATAAAAACCAAAATGACCAAGGTGTTTAAAAAAAAGGGAAGTAAGGCAGCGCAACATCGCAGCCACGCACTACAGTGAGAGCTTTGGTGTGTTCAAGGTGCATTAGATCCAGGATTGGGAGCCGCGTTCAAAAAATAAATAAATAGATGCATTTCTGCTCAATCCATTCTGAATCGTGGGTGGAGGAAGCGATTTCCCTTTTCTTTCTCTTCCCCCCTTTTGGGCTTCAGCTCCTCATACATGCCGCCTTTGAGAAAAAAAAGCATCTCTAACCAAAGAGGCTTAAAGACTCCTCTGAAGCAATTCCAAAGGATTTCCCTACTTGACAACAACAACAGCAACAACAACAGCAGCACAGCGTTTACGGCACTGCCAAAATGCAGAAAGGGAGCATGACCTCCAGCATCTCTCCCCCAGCGTTTCCAGTCCACACAGCAACGCTTTCAACTGGGGGTCTGTTGTTTACCTTGATTACAAGGAAGGAACAAAATAACTCCAGTTCAGTGGAAGTGGAACTGACACCAGTTGTGAGCACATTCTCAAACTTGCATTACTGTTTCAAAGACAATTTGAAAGCACCCCCCAAAATCAGGCAGGGAGGATAGCTTTGTTATTTGGGGGGGTTTTTTCTAGCCCCCTGCTAAAAGTTGAACATGGTTCAAGAAAGTGGACAAAGTGAGGCGCCATGAAACACTCCGATGAAAGAGTTAAACTTGAACAGAAAAGTAACAAAAAAAGGCAGAACCTAAATGAGTAAAGAAGTGAACTTTGGGGGGGGCTCACCCGTGTGGTTAAGTTGTTCTTGAGGTGACAGTCCTGTTGCTCGAGGCGTGAGCTCGTGCAGTAGTACTTCTGCTTCACGAGCCAGTCGTCGATTCCTTTCCTCGCCAAACATGCGTTCACTACAAAACTGTCGCCTAAAAGCACAAGAGAAAAAAAAAACTAAATAAACTACACTTTTTTAGCACTCACTTCCCTTCAAAATGTCCTTTCCACCCCTCCTCAAAGAGTCCAACTCTCGAGTTCAAAGGCTGTGGAAACTGTTTACAAAACTGACCGAAGTGTTCCAACAAATATTATATGAAGAGAGAGGGGAAAAAACAAGCAACGCTTACCTTCTGGACTCTCCCTCGGTTTACAAATAGCGGCTTTGAGAGACAGAAAAGACAATGAATGCGTTACTAGAAAGTATCACAGCACTGACAACTAGAGCTCTGATTTTTTTCCCTCTCGGGGATGGGAGATCTTACCATGTTTCGAGTGCAGTTTACCCATTTCTATACATCGAGTTAGAGTTGTAAACCATCAGATGAATGTAATCCAAAGGAAAGAAAAAAAACTATATTAATAAGAATGGTAATATTAAAAGGCAGGCTGGTGATATCCAGACAGAAGAGCGTCCGTAGAGACCCGACAGAAGCACGCTACGCTCAGAGAACAGGACTGTGACTGAGGATCCACGCGAGTCTTTGATCCGGAGCTGACAAAACGCACGGAACACATTTAGCCGGGAAACTTCCTGTCGGCTCTTTCAGAATAAAAGGCGCCGAATTTTAAAAGGTGGCGACAAAACGGCTTACAAAACGAGTGAATTTACAGCCTTAAACACAACACCATGACTATAAATTACACGCGTTTTAAAGACTGGTTTGAAGGACTTTAAGCTGTTTATGAGAAACGTAATCTTCGACGGAATTAACGCCAAAAGCGTGCCACTTCCGGAATTAGAGGCTAACGTCTGCGGAACTTGACGCAGCCAGTCCATCTTTTCTCTTTCTCCTCGAAGCGCAAAAAGAAGGTGTGAACAAAACGGAGGATTTCTAAATCAGCCCCGAGAGTAAGCAAGTGTGTGTGTGTGCGCGCGCGCAAACTATCTGCGTTTTTTGTTGTAGAGTCTCGTAATGAATAGGTTTGCAGGTCTGTGCAGACATCCCCAGTTCTGGGGTCATCCATCACAAAAGACTCCAAATCAAAACGTGCAGTGTGGCACGTTTTGTGCCAGAGGAGAATAAATGTGGAAGGCAAAAAAAAAAAGAAAGTTATAAAAGAAAAAGTTTTCCTCAAGTTAGCAGGGCTGATAACCCCTGTCTGTTCAACAATACTTGTATTGTTTTCCTCTGTGTATTTAAAACAGATCTGTTTAGACGACCTAATTGAGAACTATGTTTACAATCTTAACAATTATCCTCTCAGACAGGCCTCAATCATCAGATCATTAGGATTTGTGCTCATCTTTCTGTTCGGGGTCTCTGACATGCGACCGGGGGTCTTATTAGACGGAGGCAGGAGATAAAAGCAAGCTAAGATGCTTCAGATGTCTTTAGATATACAGGACAAGACAGCAGCTACTGCGCCGTTCCATGCCAGACTGTGAGTATCTGTAACACTCAATGGGCATCATCGTGATTCCAGATGTTCTCCTGGGAGAGTCCTACTCGATGCTCTAGTTATCATCAGTTCAAACTTTAATCACATTCAAGTACTTTGTGTAAATTCTTGCCTTGTAAAATCTGTAACTAATGACCAATCACTTTGCGTTTTAAATTTGACTGCAATGAAACCAGTTCATTCAACAAAGCCCATGAAAAAAGATGACTTTTGCATACTTTTATTATTCATCGTTTTCATTCGTTTTACAGCAGATCAAGATGACAATTTAAAATGGACAGCTTTTAAAATTTAGTCTCAAGGAACTGGGAGCACGCAGAAATAAGCACAATGATCATATGCTTGTCAGCAGAGATGTTAAGGTTCATACATGTTTGCAGTTACAGAAGAGTTCTGTTTGTTTTTAGGAAACAATCCTTCAGAAAAGAAGGATTTTGATGTCTGAAATCACTGCAGTTAACACATTTCTCAAAAATGTCTCAATATGTCCACAAGCTCATCACATATTTTGCATAAAAAACTTTTTGCTGTTTTATTATCTCTTTGGCTTTGGGATTGATGTACAATGTAAACAGATCACTTCTGTCAGGCAGCATTATAAAACATTAAATAAATCATTGTCACTGGGGCCCATCCAACAAACAGAAAGCTGCATGTTTTAACACTTAATAATCATAGCAAAATCCTAAATCTTACATTCATAAGTAAGGCTCTTATTAGAACAGTGTTTCCTCAGATAAATTTTTAGATTAATAACTTATTTATGCTTTCAGTCATAAAATTGCACTCAATCTGCTCTCAGAAACTTATGAAGTATATATGAATAATTATTCAATTGGTCTAAAAGTCTGAAAGGTTTTAAATCTTCAAGTAGGGTTTCATGCAATTTAAAAATTACCTTCTGGCGGACAGGAAATATAGGCTGTCAGGATCAGTCACAGAAGGAGGTATAGATTTAGAATTGGCTATGAGCCCAAATGTACCTCAGTGACATAAAATCTCATTTATTACATTTGCTCCAAGACTAATGAGCAGCTTGCATAGTTCTATTAGTACTGAGTGGTGGTAGCTTCTTAAAACTGTCACAAACATAACTTATGAATTTATTTTTCTGGATTCAACTTGTTCTGTATGGTGAAGTACTTTAATGCGCTCTTAGCCTGCACAACAATGTGATTCAGGTTTATAGTTTTTTTTTAAATTATTATTATTATTTCAGGTAAACCCACATAGCTAATACTAATTTACTCTTTTTTTTTACCATGTCAGCTGAGGTATCAAGTGACCCAGGCTGTTAAAGTGATATGAAAGCATTGCTCACTGCAGATTGGTCAAAGAGAATAATCACCTTCGAACATGAGCAGCAGGACACATTCTCTTGTTTTAGGAAGTCCTTTGGATGTCTGGGACACAACACAGAACATAAATTATATATATGTCATGTGTGCAAGCAGATTGCACATTGTTGTGTGGCAAATAAATACATGAGCATATCTGCAATGTGTGGCGTAAAAGGACGGTCTTTTCTCTACACAAACCAAAGTTGAGCTCTCAAACATTCCTGTACGCTCCTCCTAACTTGTGAATCACATCGGATAAAAGTGAGCCGTGTGTCTGTGTTGCAGCTTCAAACATACTGCAGTGATAAACAGCTGATCCCACCCAAGTAGAGCTGGTTCTGTCTGCAGTGAGGAAGAGGAGTTCCTTACAGGGTGAAACCGTACCATACAGTGTTATAACTGCCTTCAGACGCATGTAACTCATTTAACATCCTGCTGCTAGAAAATGCTAAGGAAGAAGGCATTTATAGTTTCTTGAGCTGGCTTTGCGTTCAGCTTAGAATTTCATTTTACGCCCACTTTTGATCTGTAAGCTTCTCAGTGTGGTTCCAAAAATGATAAAATATGTTTAGTACGCCTTGTGATTTTGGGCTTGATTATACTCAGTTTCTGATGTCCACACATAAAATGATTGAACCCGTAGTTGTATTTCTTCGATTTTCAGTTTGGACAAACACTTGTCTTGCATTCTGAGGAATTTATATTGTTGTAAAAAAGATCATTTGTGTCTTGCAAACACGCACATGCATTTAGTCAAACAATTTTAGGTCACAGTGTCACACTCCAGTCTAATAGGTGGCACTAATGTGCTAGTTTGTCAACTTTCTACTTTAAAAAAATCAAGTTTGAGTATTTTTTCATAGAGAACTCAGTACTATCTGTGTGTTATTGTGGTTCCTGAATCTTTACTTGTACAAATCTGTGTAATAGTGAATCTTCCTGGCCATTATTTTCTCTGAACAAGTGTGCTTATTGTTCTCTGTGTCCTGCTTGTAGTCTTTGGTGTCTAACCATGGCAAGTGTGTTTCAGCATCCACTTAGCCTTGAGCGGGTCAGTTGCCAAGATATACAAACTATTTGGAAAATAAGTCCCATACAGATTACACTTAAGCACCTAAAATTCAAAGGGGACAGATAGGATTATGCATGACTTAAGTGGAATTTGAGTAAAGTTTTGTATTCATTAACCATCACATCCTCAGGAATGAGGCTATGAACTAGACGCGTGTCTCTAAAGGTTTCGTCATACTCCATAAGAAGTCGAGAAGTCGGCTGGCGGTCACTTGGATGCGAGATGTTTGTTTTCGCACACACCTTTCATAGTCCATGAAACACTCAGATCAGGACTCCCAGGAAGCTCCTCCTTCCTCCTCTTCCTGCCAGCTTCTCTGTATTGTCTAACAGCCTTGGCCAGCTGCTTCTCAGCGAAGCAGTAGAAGCAAAATGGCTCCATTAAGGCTCACCAGCTTTTCCGCATAAACATGCCCAACTTCTTACCAGTTACACAACACATGGTGCAAACCCCTGAGAGAAAAATTTCGGCCAGGGCCTTGTGTTGAGAAGCGGTGGACGAAGCTGCAACGAGAACAAAATGACGCAATTTTCGTCACTCAACCATATGATTGAGAGACAATTTTGTGACTTCTCACTGAGTATGATAGTCTTAATTCTGCCCTGTAGATGCATAGTACTGAGTGGTTTCCACATCCTGACTTCAACATCATGTTGTATCAAGAGGAATCAGGCTCCCCGTTGAACTAGATTGCCACAGACACACAGATGAGCAGATGAGCTTGTTATTATAGCAACTTGCCCAAATTTGCTTGGAAAGAGGGCCTGTCCCTCTGACATACTTCCTGTTCTTTGAAGAGGCCAACGGAGACATGGCTTTGCGGGGCCCATTTCAGAGCTCTGCCTTTGATGCCTGTGAGAGTGAAGGTGGTGGAGATTTAAAGCCATCTCAAGGACACGATCCCCCAAACCTCCCATCAATCCTCATTATTGTAGAATGAAGATATTTCAGCCTGACACATTATCGAATTGGAAAATAAATGAAGTAAATATCTGGCTTTTATTGGGGCATTTATCAAATCCAGAGGAAAGGCGTCTTTTACGTTTTTGCTTCCTTTATGCTGACAAAGCTTCACAGACAAAAGATAAAATCTATGAGCACTGACCTGATTTCTGAAGGTGGGCTTGATTGATTGAAGTAGACTGACCCCGAGGAGCATCCTTGGTGGCCAATTCTGTCTCTTTCCACCACAAAACTAGATACTCACCCTAATAAAACATAAAGGGGCAATCAAGTAGCATAGTTTGGGGAATTCTAGGGATTTTTCAGAGTTTATGTCCTTGTAATAATATTAGGAGCCTGACCCCTGGTGAGCCCAAGAGAATACTGCCTGGTAATGAAGAGGAGGGGTGTGAAGCCTACGGAGGGAGGGAAGAGCAGCTGCTGGCCGCTAAAGACTCCGACATGTGACTGTTGCCTTTATTTTGGGTAACAAAAGGGCATGTTGTAAAGGGCAGAAAACAATTGTGAGTGAAGTACAGTGTTGATTCTTGGCTCAGCCCATTGTGGTGTCCCAGTGTGTGATGTGTCAGGCCTGGAAGGGGGGGAAAGTCAGCCTGGTCAGCAATTGCTTTTCTGCAAGTAAACTGGAGCCACAATATTCATGAGCATTTTCTTTAATCATTTGTCTGATCAAAGGGAACCATATACTACTGACTACTTCAGTGATCGTCAAGCAGTGGCTTTCAGAAATGCCATTCTAAGGCCAAGTATTGTCCAATATAGTGTTTCAGTAACTGCTCAAAAGGCCAACAAGATGTTCTGTATTCACTTACATAATATTTAAATTATGTGGAAATTAAAGTAAAACAAACAGATCAATCATAATTACCGGTAACATGGCTAATTATTGGTTGGCTTCAACAATGTCTGCTTTAAAAAACAATATTGCTCTTGAGCATGTTTTGTTTAGAATACAGGACTACTACTTGATTTATTTTTGAGCTAGTAGAAACGTCAGAAAAAATGTGAAACAATCATTTGTGCAAATGTATGACTTGAAAAAAAAAAGTTTCAAAAGGAGACATATTTTCACCAGGCTGCTGATCCCGTACTTTGCATTATTTGTTTGTAGTGTAAAATAGGGGAATCCTTACCGTCCCACTTATAAATTCCTTTTATCTTTACAGCAGCATATAAAACACCTCTAACAGAGCCTGAAGCCCACTGACATTTCTTATTTTTTTTAAAATGTGTCTACAGTAAAGCGAGCGATGAAAGGGTGCGCAAATAAGGCCTTCCGTTGAACGTCTGGTAATTTCCAAAGGTTTCTCCAAATTTAGGCCTATATAATCAATAATTTCTGCTTCTGTACTTCTCTTTACTATCTGCACTCAGCACTGGCTGCCTTTTTGAAGCAGTGGGGGCGTAGACCCATCCAGAACGAGGACACAATTAGTGTATTGAGCAGAAAACAGCGGGGTTCCCCTTTGATGTGGGGATCAAATGAAGGAGCTGTGTGTTTTTGTCCAAAATGACAGCCTTGCCAGGTTTACTAATGGGTAGCTAATAGAAAGAGAGGTTTATGATGCTCATTAATTACACAGTCTGTCATGTGTTGGAGGAGTAGAATAGAGGACATATAGGGGGAAAATAAAAGAAGAGTTGGGACAAACTATAAGAAGAGACCAGAAGTGGTGTTAGATAGATAACTGAGCGTATTCTGAAAGGGGAAAATTGGCAATGAGTCGAAAGAAAAAGCAAGGGCAGGAGGATGATCTCCAAGGAGATCTCTGGACCAAACCTGAGTTTATGGCAAGCAAGAAAGAGATGAAGAAGAGAGAAAAAAAAGAAACAGGAGGAGATAAAATAATCCCTTCCCAAAGATAAGAGCAGCCACCAAGACAGGAGCTTCAAAGAGCTGGAGACACTCTCATGGGAGTGTGCCATAAACCGTTTCCTCATCTTCAGAGGAAAATTCAGTCCCTGATCCAAACAAGCCCCAGCTCTCAGCACCCACCACTCTGCAGGCATCTAACGCCCGGCGACTCCTGGGGTGGCGTGTACACTTCCAAGCAACCCTGCCTTTGAACTGCTTGGACTCATGTCGAGTGGCGATGATGATCTGCACATTAGGTGCAAATGTGAATAGTTTATGAAAAGAAGAGGGGAAAAAAATCACAGCCTGTCATTCCCACTGCAGGGAAGGCTAGTGATCTTTGCTATCAGCTTCAACCAGCACTGCTCCCATGGACCTTTTGTAGACACCGTTTGTCATTTCAAGCTGAGCCACTAACAATGCCCTTCCCAACAGCAGCCTCTCTGGTGACAGAGGTGTGGATATTACGGTGGGTTCAGACTAAATGAGACTGTCATCAGCACTGAGCCAATCCAGTGACCTCTGAGACGTGCAGGCTGCTCCGGTCCACTCAGGGTCAGGCACCAGTGAGGCTGCTCAGTCAGACAAGGTTTATTTAGCTAAGCTCCTAGTCTCCCTCACATAGAGACTCGCAGTACCGTAGAAGTCATTATCCTGGCCACTGGTGTTTTGAATAGTTTCAGCAAACTTTGAAATTGCAATTTTTGCTTTGGTTCAATCGCAGGCAATGACCAAGATGCATTGTTATATCATTAAGGCTGAGAAGGAAGGCCAAGATCCACAGAGGAAAACAATAGAAGGCCGATGGCAAAAAACAAAAGCTGCATTTTTACCCAGCATAAGGGGTCATGAGGGAGGAACTTCTTATCCACAGACGTGTGGTCTTTCACTTAGAGGTCCCCTATGGCAACACGGGGAACAAAAATGATTACCAAACTCAATGCAATTTAAATTTGTAAAGCATACAGGACTGTTTTACTGACTTAAACACAAAATCTAAAGCACTGCTAATAGAAATATTGAGGAAAAGCATGATTTTTACCAGATTTGAAAGGTAACTCTCTAATGGGAAACCCTTAATAATGGTTCTTACTATCAAAAAAAAAGGTCATAAATCTGTGGACATCATTAAAGAAACTTTTAGTTTTTTTTCAAAGGTGAATAATAATGATAACTCTTCTGTGATACATCAACAGAAAGAAACTTTCAGGCTTAACCGATGAGACCTCAGTGAGACCTCACAGTTCAGGCAGGCCTAATAGTCATAAATCACTTTTCTCACTAATCTACAAAACTTTCTCTGTTGCTCTTTTGCTGGGATGAAATACATTTTGTGTCTATAAAGCATGCTCATCCCTGAACACAGCACTTATTGATCTACAGAAAAGTAGAACGATTTATCTGGCACACTCTCTCAAAAGAACTATTTTGAGCGTGTTTCACTTTAGAGGGTTTTGTCAGCATTCTTTTTATGCGTTTTCTTAAAAAAGTTCATGTAAAACATGTCATTTAACCAGTCAAAAGTTGCAGAGGGCTGTCAGCGAAAGCCAGACATGCCTCAAGCAAAGCTGTAAAGCAAAGTGCTTGAAATAATTTTTTCCACAACAACAAAACATTTCTGAGCTGGCTCTCAACCGCAGAGTTCTGCCTGTAGATGCTCAGCTGAAGAACAGAGGGAGCATTTTAGAGAAGAAGTCATAAAAAGCAAATCCAGTTCTTTACTGGACATTTTCTTCCTCCACAAACTGTTTCAACCACTGTACCATACAATAAGCAAAAAAACCATGCTCACAGCCTTTGTAACCGTGTATCAGTCACATGCTCAGCAAATCAAAGCATCAGTTTGAATCAGGGTCGAACCAGAATTTTTACTCACTTTAATCAATTTCAATCGTTTTAACTTCACAGTTTTTTGTTTTTCTATTAAAACGTAGACAGCCTTTGTTTTCACAGATATAAAAAATGAATCTGAAGCTTTTTCTCTTTGGAAACGTCCACTGTTTGAACAGGGTCTGCATTGGTTGGAGTTTGTTAGGAAACAGGTCTAACCAGTGTTGCTAAAACAATTGTGAGAATATACAATAAATCATATTATTTTTATTTTGATTACCATCTACTTCGTGCACAATATCATGTTAACATTTGCTATACTGTTTGTGTTTGTATGTGGGTGAGTTTGGAGTTAAAGAATTCGAAATGGCACATAAATGCCTGTAACTCAGGCAAATTTACAGATACTGATTTAAACTTTGGTGTGGTAATAGTAGCTGAGAGTCATCCACATCACATACTCTGAGCACTAACGAATCATGGGAGATCTTTGTTTAAAACTTTGGCTCAGAATCCAACAGGTGATATGAAATCTGTCAAGGAATGCTAGTTTCATTTATTTTGCCTAAAGTTTAGCAGGTAAGTTGTTTTGCTGCCATGTATACTACATATCTTAATATATTAACATATCGAATTATGTAGGCATCTTGAACTAAAATTATGGCTGGACAAAATTATGTGGAAGATATCTTTAAGTTTGACAAGTCAAAATGTGGTTACACAAACAGTACCAGTCAAATGTCTGGCTATTTGAGCAGTTTAAACTTTTTGTTTTTACTCTGTCTTACGTCAGCGCTCAGACAATGCCTGATTCTCAATAGTTATTTGGAGGCACTAGTGGAGGGCTGTGAGTCATCAGACAGAGAGATTGTCCATCATTTGGCAGGTCAGATGTTCAGTTTACATCCCAGCTATGTGAGGAAGGCTTCAAATCCTACATTGCCTAAAGCATGCTCCTTGGTGTGTGAATCTGACAAATTAAGGGGCAAAAAAACTACAGTTCAGAGAAAAATTGTGAGCGTAATATCACAAATCAAAACATTTCAAGGCAACTATATGATAAGGATAACTAAACATAAGCAACTTGTTTAGTTATTATGGCTTTTGAAATTTTTAGGTTTTTACTCTGACTTGTTCTAAAGACATTTAAATAGACATTTAATTGACATTTTAATCGAAATGATGTTTATGAGGAAACTGCTGTTTCCATAAAAGCAGAGAAAGTGGCTCTTAAATGCGCCTAATTCTTCATAACATATGCAAACAGTGTCTACCTCAGAGGGTTTACCAGTCGATGGCTTCATTTAATTCTATTTTTCATTCATTTGACACTACTTGCTGGAATTGACGTTGCAAAAGGTTTACTTTTTTCCCATGCAATAAAAACCACAATGAAAAATGCCAAAATCAGCCTAATGCCAGGAAATGGCCCTTAAAAAAACTTTCTTTACATTGTGAGAACTGGTTAGACCTTCAGGCTTATGCTGAGAACAAGTACAAGTAAGCACTTTGAACCGCCTTGTTGCTGAAAAGTGCTATATAAATAAATTTGACTTGACTTTGACTACAATTAAATTTAAGATACAGAATCGGTGTGCAGAACACAGCCATATACCTGCCAATAGATTCAAGATCCTTATTTAAACTGTCAATCTAAATATATGGCTTAGAAACACTTAAAAGAGAGGATGGTAAAAGCTTTATTTTGCTCAAAAGGTATTGGGTATCCCACCAAGGAAAACTAATCAACAGAGTGGCCATGGAAGAGTCACTGCTGTCAGTGTAAAAGATTTGACATTCAGCGTCCTGATGGTTGGTGTTGCAGTGAGAGGACCCCCGCCTGAGAAGAGGGCGGGGGCTCAGCAAGTGATGCATCTCACAAGATGCTTTCCAAACAGTGAGTGTGTGTGAAGAGTGAGTGAGCTGACCCCTGAAGCCGGGTCACCACATGATGCCCCAGCGTCCGAGCAGCCAGGCTCCACCCTCTCCCGTGAGNGGGGGGGGGTGTTCCTCACAATAAGACAATTCTTCTACATAATGAAGTCTCACTCCCAGAGAGAGATGGGCTGACCGGTCGGATGGCTGGCGCTCCATCAACTCACTCTGAAGCTGGGGGTTGGGGGTGAAGGTGAAGGGAGGGGGTCATTCTGCCGAGGGTCGGACTTTTTGTTAGCACATGATTTAGGGAGGGAGGGGAGAAACAAAATAGAGCAAAAGATTATCAAAACTGGAAAAAACATAATTATTTTACACTTTATGAGTTTTTTTCTTACATGCAAACAGCAAAACAATTTTAATTTCACAGACAGTTATTGAAAGAAAAAAAAAAAAGACAGAGGTCAAAGAGACCCAACCCCCACCATCAAGCCTCTTCCTGCTTCTATGGTCACATAAACTGTGTTTTAAAATGCTTCTGAATTCACAGTAATGCTGTTTCTGTTTACATAACCTTCTGCTTTAGGGGCCATTTAATCACATCTTATACAGTACGTGCTGTATTAAGTACTGGCTGAGTTGCAGAAAAATCTTCATTTACTTTGAGACATTTACTGTTAGCCTTTTGCAGAGATTTGTCTATTTTTCAGTTGTGTGTTAATGGTGGATAGAGTACGATCTGTTCTGCCTCTCTTTGCATGTTGGGAAACATCTGGAGAGCATCTGGATCCCAGCACAATCTCTGACTGAGAGATTCTCAACTTCACCGACTGATGTTTTTGGTTTAATACCAGTTTTAAACTGGATTTACAGTAATATCTTCAAAATGTTATGAATCAGTGTGTTTTAAACTTCACCTCCACACGCTCGCTGAGTTTGGCCTGCTTGACATTACTTGCTCACTGACAAGCTAAAGTTGCTAATGACTTTGTTTTATCAATATTTTAGAGTGCATTTCAGAGTATCATTCGAGAAATGTTTGATGGAAATGCATTTATTATTTTTTTAAAAAACTTAGTTTTTGCATGTGTTACCTTGAAAATAACAACCACATCAGAATCTCTCAGAATCCAAAGTGTGACTTTGTGATATGATAAGTGAACTTCAAATCCTGAAGGGGTTAAAGCCGATTCATTATGGCACCAGTTAGATCGAAACTGGAAAGTATTTCTTCACTCAATAAATGATACAGAGGACTTCTCTTGATTAGAAAATGTTTTCTCCCATCCCAGTGACTTTACAGAAAGTATTATTTAACATACTTTGCTCCACTGATTCTTTCGGCTAAAGTTCATTTACAAAATGCATTTTCTTTAAGTTGTGAGCTGCTTTTTGGGGAAAGTTTTACAAGATGTCTTCATGTAACAAATCCAACAAGCATGTCAATTTGCATGTTTAATAAAAATAGCCTATGAAAAAGACTATTGGAAACTAAAGAAAAGTGATTGTTGTTTTTTAGCTTAAAACAGTCATGAACACAGCAGCCTCAGTAAGGACTGTTCATGATCTTTGTGTTGATTTTGATCTACTAAATTAGACTTTGATCCATGATTATTACTACCAGACCGCTGACCTTAAAATAGTAGTGAAGCTTAATCCAGGATTAAGCACAATTTCTCTGCTCGGAGTCCAAATCTCTTCCCATTGGTTAAAGCTGGGGTGCTTTTTCAACAATTGGAAAAGTTTCGGAGCATAACAACACAATGCTGTTGGAAGTGTAAACGAAAAGCCCATTTACTGATGTTTTATTTTGATCTCTGTGGATTTCATGGTTTTCATCTTTGGTACAAGACAAGCTTTATCTTCTAATCAGTTGGGTTTCCGTTCTCGCACACAATCACTGGAAACAGAAGCGAAACAACTTCATGGTCAATGTACGGATGAGGCGGTTTCTCCTCCATAATTTGAAGATCGCGCTCACATCAGCACCTTGTCAGACACGCCGGTGGCTTCGCCTCTCCACCAGTTTGAGCTCTCAGGTTGTTCCTCTCGGGCTGAGGTTGTTTCCATGGAGGAGCTCTGCGAGGCTCTAATTGGGAGCAGATGAGGAGGGCCCCTGCGTGCCTCCGTGGTGATGTCAGCTCTGGTGGAGGGAAAAGGATCACAGGATGGGGGAGGGGGTTGGTTTGGAGTGGGAAGGGGTGGTGGACACATGCTTCGGAGCCAGAACGTCTGAAGAGATGGCCGGCACTCAGCAGGCCTGCAGGTGGAAAGACTGGCAGCAGCAAAAAAACAAAACAGAGCCAGCATGGAAACATGTTGTAGATAAAAGTTAATTGAATCATTTCTGACAGAACTCTAAGGTGAAAATATCCATTTAAGCTCCATCAAATGCAACTGGAACCTGAAGAAAAAGATTATTTCTTATATAAATACGTTTAATGCGCTGCAGAATGTTTTCACCACCCATTATCTATTCAAAAACAGACTTATGAAACCGTTTTTTTTTTTCACCGCAAGCTTCAGTATCGCTTCTTTTTGTTGCGCTGCGCTCGCCTGGAGTTCTGTGATCTAAAATGTAAATTCGTTAAGCACTTTGCTCTTATCCGAGTACACAGAGACTGTGCCCACCTAGTGCGGCCCTGACCCAATTCACTGCATGCAGGACATTTGCATGAAAGGAATGAAACTCGATGCCAAAATAAACATCAATTAAAGCTGTCAAACGGCACTAAAAACAGCTGCCGCTTTGAACGGCTCGACCAGCAGGATTCAAACAGAGAGCAGTCTTTAAAGGGGCTGCCTCGCACGTACCAAAGGCCAGGCTGGAATTAGCACGGCCTAGCTTAAAACACACATTACTGCAGCTTATCAACCTAGATGAGAAGATTACTCCTCTGTTAGGCTGAAATAATTTACCTAATGTCAAACTGCAGTAAAAAAAAAAAAAACAATTCCTTTGCACTATGCTGGGTTTAATTTAAAAACTAATGCAACAAATATGCGTTCTGCAAGTAAATGACACAAAAAGCACGCAAGCGTTTGCTCCATCCTTCTCTGAAATCACAAAAGGAGCTGCAGCGATTTGTCGATACGGGTTTAAATCTGAGTTTAATCTATCGTGGCTCCTCTTCTCTTATCCATTTGCTCATACAGAGCTCCCACTGAGTCACTGCCACGGCTTATTACCGCTTCAGTAGCAAACATTTTGTGCCTAGACAGACCGGATGATGTTTTAATGGAGATCTCGCTTCTGTTCAACACAGTTCAGTGACAAGCAGAGACCTGTTAAATAATGGATTATAAAGCTTTAAGTCTGGTTTAAACGCAAAATGGAGGAAGAAACTGATTACTTATTTAGGTCATTGAGGTCAATGATGGCTCTTTAAAAGCCAGAGGCAACTAGCTTAAGTTACTTTGGGGGCATTAATGTGAATTTTACCTTCTTTCAATTAATGTCAGGAGTTGGATGATATTCACTTTTAACTATGTCAACCTCATAAAACCATGAAAAGAAAAAAAAATGAACATCTGCAACAGTGTTTAAGAATTTTTCTCTGGGCTTGGTAAATGAAAATCTGCACAAATGGAGGACAAGTTTCAGTCTCACAAACAACAGGGACCTCCATTCCTAAGTCCCTGCGCTTTTTCTTCATAAACCATTGGATGAATTTTGATTAAACTTTCAGGAAATGATCACTGGGGGTATATCTACAACTGATTAACCTTCGGAGCAAACCCATTCATACCTGAACAATATATAAAATATCTAACGCTAGAGATGCCTTACAGCACATTCATTTTCCTAAGGGTCAAAGTAGGCAGAAGAATCTTTCTTGTGTTTCTTAAGCAAAGCACAAGAGGCCTGGAGACCTTTTTTTTTCTAAACACCGAAAAAGGTAAACACATTTCTGCTTCCCTACATGCACAAAACCGAATTAATACAAAGTCGGTGGAACGTCAGAAGAGGAGAAATAAAAGCATCGCTCGGCTTTGATCTGACGTCTTCAGGAGGAATCTTCCTGGCAAAACGTTAATCTACCCTCTACATTGCAAATTACCCCCGCCCCCCCCTTAAGAATGTGACTGTACTCAGATGGTCAAGGTAATTTTGACCCACTTAGGCTGCTTTGATCCACAAGCCCTTTTAACAGATCTCCCACACACGAGTTCAAACTGATTTTGTCACTGCCGACCACATCGCCTTCGCTAAGACTCCCAGTCGAAGCCAAAGCTCTCCAAAGCTGCCAGAGATGCTGACAGCCAGCAGAGTTGAAAGCACTTTTTTATGCTGATGTTCACTGCAAGTGACTTGCCGCTAATGGGTTGCAATTTGCCCCCCCCCCCCTTCTTTTTTTTTTCTGGGTTGTGTATTTGTAGAGAAATGGGAGGAACCTGACTGATAGGACACCAACATTTCTTTCTTTTTTCTTTTTTAAATTATGAAGTTTTAAAATCACTTTTACACCTCTTTTACTGAGACACAGTGACAGGTTTATCTGGGTCTCTTTTTTTTTAAGTATCTCTCTGTGATCCTGACTGCTTTGTTGCAGGGTGGTGAATTGTCTCTGAGTCGTAGCCCACAGTAGCTGCGAGGTGACAGCGGCAAACTACTGTCACAACGGCATCACAAAGACACAGGAATGTGATTAAAGAATCCGATAACGAGGCAGAAACACAAGAGAGCGTTGAAAGACACGCTTGTGGACTGCTCAAAAGTGATCTCAAAGCCTCTTTAGTGGGAGACCTGTTCGCTGTCAGCACCGCTCTCTTCTCCTACTGTTTCCAGGAATGTGTGAGCACCACTCAGAGTTTACTTAACTTGACACCAGAAGAGCAAAAGCATCACACTTAAGCCTCTCTCTGCTGTTGACTTAAATGATCATCCCTCCTTGTTGATGGATTGGTCACTTTTTCCCACTTAGCCGTGATCACTGAAGTGCCAGTTGCAGCTCGTGGGCCCATTTCTGTCTGGCGGTAAAGTGCTGTTTTGACACGGGGTCCTGCACTACGGCATAAACAAAGATCCATTTCTTCACACAATTTAGATGGTCAACGTGTGCAAAGATGGCAATGTTTTCACATCAGTGTCTGTGAAGAAGCTCCCGTGAAAATGTCAAGTCTTGAAAATGATCATCAGAGCCTGGGTGATTGACGCTTCACGTCAGCGTGAGAGCAAAATACAACAGGCAACAACAGTGAAACACAGATTTAGAGGTAAAAAAGGCTATTTAGTTTGATGGGATCAGGATCAAAATGCTCAGTAGCAGGCAGACAGGCAGGACAAAGTGTCAGGGAAATAAATGAGAAAAACAGAATTTAGAATGCATCACACAGCACCTTCCATGTCAAAGCTTTCATTACAAATCTTGTGCAATCTGTTAGCAAGTCAGAATATGTGTTAAGGAAGACTCTAAGCTACTGCTGTACCCAGATTTAGCTCAATATCTGTAAAGCTGACTGAGTTATAGCCATTTATGTGTTCGCTAAGGTTGATCAGCTGTGGTGGCCATCTTGAATCAGGTTGACTCCAAAAGTTAATCAGTTGTAAATTAACATCTAATAATGATTTTCTGAGAGTTTTATTAAAATCTACTCTTGAGTTTGAGATATTTTGCAAACAGACGTACAGAGTGGCCTCCATCAGTTAATCCCAAAGTTTTAAACAAATATCTTGCATGATCTGATAGCAGTCAGACCACTAAAAAGTGCAAATTCACACACCAAACTACATGCGAGTATTTGTGCAAGCACATCACTGGTGCTATTTGGTTTGTGAAGCCAATGCTGAGGCAGAGCAGATTGTGGGGGCTTAAAGATGTGCAACTGTTAGAGCTAAAACTGGTGCTGTAGTTGTAGTATTTGCAGTTAATCAGGGCATCAGAGTCTTTAGAAGAGCACACATGGCATAAGTGTTGTTAAATTCATCAATAATGTGACCAAGAGAGTTTATGATGTAAACCCTGAGGTACCCCACAACAAAGAAATATAAACTTTTTTTGAGGCAGATCATCATATGTCTGTCTTTGGTTGAGCTTTTCTTCCTCCAGATACAACCAGATGTAGCACAGTGCATTTATGTTGCCACTACTGATGATGTTACACTGTGTCAAGCTGGTTGCCTTGTCTCCAAGTCGCTTTACTGTCTACTTTATAGTCGACCAAGTAAACTATTTTACTTCCAAGGGATTTGGTTAATGAAGCCATTTGCCATCATTTAAATATGCCATGCAAATTAACAGAAGTGACGATGCATGTTTATCTGCTTCCACTGCTCTCAGCACTGAATAACGAGCTCCCAGCAAGACAACAGCTCGGTTTCTCCAACAGCAATGCCCTGAGTGGGACCTGCAGTTTTTTTTTCTCCGGGAGTGGAGTATGTCCCAGCTCTCCATGTGGTGGAAAAACAAGCCTTTTAACTTGTACTCAAAAATGCAAAAAAATCTGTTAAGAATTTATTTCTCTCCTCTGGGTCATATTTGCACATTTGTGGCTAATGAAAAACTGTTTGCTGTGTGTTTTCACTGTTCTACGGTACGGAGCCTTAACAGTAATTAATTAATTCCGAGCTCTCTGTGGCAATTATACTGTTCTTGGGAGAAATGGAAGCGACTGCCAACATGTTCTGCATTAATAGCATAACCTTCATTTGGACACAAAGCAGAATGTGTGATAGCTTACTACAGGAAATACTAATCAGAAAAAAGAAAAACATAATGTGCTGAGTTCCTATTAGGAGAATTTCTTGCTTTTATGTTCTCATCTGTTAATATCATTACTGTGGAAACAAAGAAAAGCTGCTTTTATTTTACAGAGGTAGCTTAATGTTGAAACTCCAAAAACAGGCAATTGGAGTGTAAAAAAGTGTTCATTTAACACAAGTCTTTCATTTAAAAAAAAAAGAAAAACTTTAAAAGCTGGTTTATGCTAATGTCAAGCCTAATTGGCATTAGAAAAATTGCTCTGGCAGACAGAGGGGCTCCAAGATTAGCCAGAAGAAAAAGAACAAGATAAAGCCTTCAAAAGGCCCATTTCAGAGGAATTATAGCATCCTTTGAACATCATCCAAGTTTTAAATACATTAAAAGCCTGTTGGCACACATGTAAATTAAGCAGTACCAAAGAATTCATGGTGAATCAGACCAAGGGTGCGAGGATAAAGTGCCGTGGAAACGTGTCCCAGAGAGAGACTTGGAGGAATCCTGCCATGTCCCACAAGCCTCTCTGTTCGTCCTTTCTTCACCACGTCCATTCTGCTGCAGGCCAAGTGGCTTAACTTGGATGAAAAGAACAACAGCCTGCAGCTCCCTTGGCAGCAGAGCTCTCACGCTGTCCAGTGTGCCAGCGGTGAGGCATTGTGTACAGCACATACAAAAAGCCTGTTTCGTGGCTCTGAGCACAGAGCTGCCCGGATGCCTTTTTATTCCTTGGGCTGCTTGGCCAAACACTGGCATAGTTTGGTCAGGACAGGTTTAGGTATAGGAATGTCTGGTTCTCACTGTCCTGTACATCATTTGTAGAAATGAGAGGTTATGTAGGCTTTTATATCCCCTCTTGGAATCATATGGGCTGATGAGACTGCTTTGACTCTCTTCAGTCTCTCTTGCAAAATGTGAAGGGATGTTTTGAGACATGAAGCACAATATAATGGAGATTATCACACATGAATATGATCATAATCAGCCACCCATCACAGCGGTGAGCATAAAGGATTACAGAAACATCTGGTATTTTGGCCCACCTTTCTTTCCAGTATTGTCTTAATTCATTAACATATGCACATCTGTCTTAAGGTCCCAGCATTTCCTTCTAGTCGAGGCTTGGACTTTGACTTAGTCATTACAACACATTATGTATTTTTTTTTTTCTTCATAAGTCATTCTTTTGTAGATTTGTTGTTGTGTTTGCGATCATTGTTCTTTAGTAGGACTTGGTTTTATCCAAGCTTTAACTGTCAAACAGATGGTCTCACATTTAGGACTAAAAGGTGTCCTGATCCCAGGTTTAAAACAAGCCCAAAACAGGTATTTACACTGATATACTGTGTTTGCTTTTCACTTAGCACCTCTGCACTTCGTGGCCAAAATGTCAATGCAAATTCTGAGTCATATAAATTATGGCAATCCCAGGTGTTTGAATAGAAACTTTTGTTTTCTTTTCTTTTATTCTAAAATCATATTAAAGTCATGAGCAGGTTTTAGCACCCACTGATGCTTTGAATGATCTGGTTGGGGGTTATTCAGTGGGTCAGTCAGGAGAGCAAATTGGATTATTTGAAGAAACAGCTGGAGATGTGCAACATTTTAGTTCTTCTCTTTAATTCAGCAAATATTTGAGTATTTGAATATGTTGAAAAAATTCTTATCAAATGTTGAATAAACACAATCTCTCATAAACACCTTGCTGGTGCCTCATTCTCTGTATACACTTTTTTCCCCTTAAAGGTTCCACTCCTTTTTTAGAAAGTGAGTATCTTTCTTTTACTGGGACATAATAATAAAGAGAGAGAATGTCCACAATTAAGCTCTGACCACACTTAACGCAGTCAGCTCGTCACGTCTCCGAGAAGATTTCCATCTTAAGATGAACAGCGACATGAAAGCTTCAAATCCTCAAGAGGGTGAAACACTTCATTTAAAGTTAAGAAAATTTAGATCAAAAGGTTAGAGACAGGGGGAGAAAAAAAAAACACTCAAAGGATGACCCACTAAGGAGTAAAATAAATAAATAAAATCTTGTGGTCCTCATAGTGCTAAGCTGTACAAGTTCACAGTCATGGCAGGACACAGGCCATTCCTTCACAGCCTCAAAGAGATGAAAGGGAAGATTGTCCGCTCGCTTTGATTCAAAAGTTTGTGTTCTGGAAACCTCAAAGTTCTCCAGTAGCCATGCACTTCTCTTCCTCTTGTCCTGCTTTCATTTAAAGTAAGTAAGCAGTGAGGCTTTGTACAACATTAATTCCTAATTAGGCTACTTGGCTGGATGCTAAGGTTCGCTGAGCTCATTAAGGTTTCAGAATTTGTTTCATTTGAACAAATTGTCAGCAATTTTAGCTAACGTAGAAAGTGCCAGAGTGAGAACCATGCATGTTTGTTCAAGTCACATCAACGCCTCCCTCCAAAATGTCCACGAATTTTGTTAATGCGTTTCAGACCTAGTATATAATCAGTGTCTATATAAAGAAAATGATTTTCATTAAGGCTTTTTCACAGCATCATGCCACTAATCGGAGTGGCAACAGGCACACAACAACATGGAACATGGAATACTGGCTCCCAGTTTACACACACAGTACATGGCGATTCAGCTCTGTGACTACGTCCAACATCAGCTCAGGAAGGTGAGATGTCAGCAGTGTAAGTAGGTTTAGTCACCAGTTCTGCTTCTGTGTTTTCACACATGAGGCGGAAATACACTGAAGGAGCATCGGGTCCTGGTGAAAGTGTTATGTGAAAGTCTGTAAGAAGTAAAAAAGAAGGGCAAATGGAAGACTGACAAAACACAGAACATTACAGCAATGAATGTGATCATTTACCAAGCTTTTTACATTTCCTCCAACAAAATCAAGTTTATGCATTAACCAAATCCTAACAGAAGCATTGGTTTTTTCAGCTAATATTAGAATCTCAAACTTTAACTAAGCTATATGTCATTCTTACTGGAACAAATTTATTCTTTCGTCTAACATTGTTACATTTATTATGTAAAATGACTTGTCATGATTGAGACCTTTAAGTTCCAAATCAGATGTGAACTGTGACACTGAATGCAAAAATCAAGCTTAGAGGCAACATTCCCAGTTGCACATGTCCACCTTGGAGAGGACTTCTGAACGGCCAACGTGTGTTTGGCTGAACACATGTTGTGGAAAGTTTGAGTTCGGTCTGGTTTGATGATGGCTCTGGAGAGAATCATGCATTTCTGAAATTCCAAAGCTTTAGATCAGTCTGACAAGAGTAACTGTTTGAAATAAATCTCTCAAATAACTTTCCATGAGAAAAAAAAAAAAAAAACGGAAACCAAAAGCTTTTTCTGATGTGGAGCTCAAAGTGGTTCAGTGTAAAAGACTCTCTGAATTAACTTCAGAGAAATTCTCAAGTAAACAATAATAGGAAACAATATTTAATCACATGCGTTTGCTTGTATTCATGCCTGCACATCAGAGGAACGGCTTTCTCTGTAGTGGTGGATGATGCAGACTTCAAATGTGGATCACTTTAATTGACACAAAGCTTCATCTTCAAACTGCTGTTGACAATCCGCAATTCATGAGCATGATAATTACATAAATAAGACATATGAAAGGCCCACATGAGCTTGCAGAGGGTCTGAAACAGCACTATCAGAGAGTATACAACTCGCTGTGATCAGAGTTCCTCCCAGCTCGGACCGTTTGATGGAGATGCAAGGGTAAGATTGCAGCACAATAGTTTTCGGCTGCCTGAAACTTTCAAACGCACATTTCTGCATACATACACCCTACTTAACTATTAGTTTTACTATGTGAGCTTTGGAACAGTGTGGTTTTACAAGTCATTATCATCATCAAACCTCTGAGAGAAACTTCATTGTCACTTTAGTGCTCAGATCCGAGGAATGTTTCTTCTCTCCTGCCAAATAAAAACAGAAATTTCAAAAAGTAGTTGGAAGTGGCACTGAGGAGTTGAAACTGACAATTTGTCTCTGCACTTGTGTGTGTATCAGTTTGTGTGGGCATACGCTGCTCTCTGTTTTTCTGCGATAAACGGCCGTGTTGAGAATGTGACAGTATTCTCAAAAGGTACATCTCTGCTGGGTGTGTCCTATGGTATTTATAATAGCAGAAAACATCCCTTCACTGACTGAATAAAAGTCTTGTTTCACTTGGGTTTCCAAAAGCAGACCAAAACAGGTAAGCCAAGCAACAAGCTCTACGGATGATGATGCTACCAGAAAACAATGTCCAGTTTACTCAATCAAGTTTCTTAAGCATTGTTCCAATGATAGACAGACACGTGGAACTTGATGATGAGCAGATTGAACGTGAAGTTTCTAAACAGCAAAACAGAATATACAAAATATACATGGCAGATTATTTTTTTAAAACAGAAATTACTATATTCTGCGGCATCAATTTACAGTACATAATGGATAGTTCCAATTTTTTAAAGTTTGGGTCTGTGTAGATATTATCTTACCTGCAGCAGACAACAATCAAAATTATTTCAGTTTCAAAAATCAGAAATTATCATTGAAAAGTCAAGGTAATGGCTTGTCATAGCAGGGCCAAGGCTTCTCCCAAAATGGAAATATTATTTCACTTCCTCCTACTCCTAAGTTATGTAGTATTTTATTTATAACCACTGCAATCTTTCATTTGCTAGGTTTTTTTTACATTATAAATAAGTATTTTTGAAAAAGATCAAAGGTGAAAAAGACCCACAAAAAAAAGTTTAAAAAATATATTTTAGTTAAAAAAAAACACAAATTGATTCAGTTTACATGATGCAAAACAACAACAACTACTACTACAATAGCAATTCTTCCAAAAGAAATAATAAAAGCTTCCCTTTATAAATAGTTAAAGACAATTTTATGTTATCATTTCTTATAAAAATTAGTTTTAATGATAATAAATAGATACATTATGGTTTTAGTTATTAAACAGCAACATGAACCCTTATTAGAAATTAAAATGTGAACTATATTGTATCTGACAGTCAGACTTTGCCTGGGATCTAATTTATGAGAAAACTTTGATGTTGAGTGTTGAGCTGTTCAAGAGACTCAGCTCAGCTGTTTCAGTCAGATGCAGTCATGGTATGGGGCTTTCCATTCCTGGTTTTTGCTGTGATTGCTCCCATTTTAAAGTATCTGTGAAGCAAAGTTCTTCCAAGACCAAACAAAGACAACAATAACTTATTTTGCATTTATATCGCTGTTTGAAATCTTCAGAAATGGGAATGAAAAGAATGAATGCTGATTTTTAGCTCCTATTGATACATACTAATTAGAATTTGAATTAGCAGCAGAACTGTGTTTACACAATTTGTCTCTCTTTCTATAGTTTCTGGCACCATTCTCTTTCTGGCTAAAGGCTGATGTGTTAATGACTGTTTGTGCTGTAGCCGTGCAGGTTTCTGACAGAGTTTCCTCTGTAGAGCAGCTTTGGTATTCCAAAGCCGAGCTGCATCTAAGCCCGAGGCTATAAACAATACTCCAGTAAGTGTTCTACAACAGGCAACGTTCAGCGGAGGGCATTATTGATGGGCTTCCCTCGTTTGCATGGGTAACAAGATTCAAGCCATGGCAGGTGCCTCCGAGTGTAAAGAGCCGCTACGCAAAGCGTCACTGCACAAAGAGTGCTGCTGTCCAGGCTTTGTAGACAGGATGTCCACAGATGTGGAGCCAGACCAGATGGCGTGTACATCTGAGACAGAGGGAGAAGCTGCAGACAGGGCTGGAGGGGTACAAGGACAACGGCCAGACACAGGCCTGCATTAAAATATGCGAGTGTGGTCATGTGTGCCTGACATTTAGCCAGCCCCCGACTCTCCATTGACTCAGTGTGCGTAGCTCCAAACATGCCTGCGGGCCACAGAGGACAATGGCCGCCCTCTCCTTTAACCATCATCAAACACAGAGATGAAAATGGCCACACGATAGAACGCCCGTCACAAGTGTAAAAACTCAAATGCAGTGTATGAATACAGCTCAACGATCTGAAGACCAGCTTTTAAACAAACCGGCCTTGTTTGGCCTCGATCTCATCACCACCACCACCCCCAGCTACCTTTGGAGAATAATTTATCTGGAGAGAATGCTTGTTATGTGCAGAGAAATAATGCATTGTATCAGAAATACTCCTCTCTTTGTGCCTTTTACATCTGAGTCCATGTGGTTGCATAACAATGAGACAAAGAGAATATGAGATGAAAGTAAGAGCGATTTAAATAACTTTGCTCGTGAAACAGAGAAGCAGAGATACAGAGAGAGACTGAGCAACAAGATGAGCGTCACCCAATTAAAGGTTCAACACAGCCTGTGGCTGCCGGAGAGAAACTATTACACAGCTGCACTGACAGAGCCTGCGCAGAGGGCACTAATCTTTAAAATAATTACAAGCATTGCATTGCTCCATTGCTCCAAGCTGCTGATAAGCCAACAGCTATTTACAGTATGAGACAGGTCAAATTTTTTATCTAATTGCTTCAAATTGAAGCTGTCAAGCCAAGATGTCATTTAGCGCATTGTTTTGCAGCTCTCAGGTTATCAGGTACGCTTTAATATGGCTCACAATACACAATGCGCCGTATGTTTCTGAAGTGAAGGGTGTACCTTAATGCTTGATAAATGTAAGAACACAACATGACATGATGGTGGTAAACAAAGTTAACTGCACTGACAATTACAAAATAAATAAGTTCAAACAAAAATCAAGAGCTTTTACATGATAGTTAGTAGCCCACTGGAAAAAAAACATCTCTAAGGTTGTTATTCATCTTTTGCTGCTCTACCCACTTAGCTCCTTTTGGTTTTCACACCTTTGGAGCATTTTCAGATCAGTTATCGCTGAGCTATACCTGTAAAACTCACTACAAAACCACAGCTATTTAGTTTTGTGTTAGTTTAGTTAACTGTTATTTGTTCAGTGTTGCCATTTCAAGGCACTTTACATGAAGAAACCCAACCAGTCCGATGTGGAAGCACTTGGTGACAGTGGGGAGAAAGACCTCGCCTATTACTGTTTGGATTAGATTGTAGGGAAACATCATAGTTAAAGGTGAGATTAGTTGGTGTAAGTGGGAAATTTTAAATCTTCACCTTCATGCTTAACAAATAAAGGCACAAAATTGATGTGACAGCTTTACTTTATTTAAAAGAAACAATTGCTTTTGTATGTTATTTGTAAGCTGCATTGTACAAGCTAACAATGTCTGTTTGGTTGTAAACATCGTGAGATGTTTTGTTTTGTTACAGCCCAAAAATCACATTTTACCAAACCGTTTTACTTCTGTGCCCACAATACTGGTTTCAGTTCAGTCCAGTGCCCTAAATACTTGAATCTTCTGCCTGGTTAAAGTTAAACAAGGATAGAAGCATGTCCACAGCTGGCATGAGCACATCTGTGGATGAAATTACACTGAAAACTGACAGCTTGTTGGCTGCATAAGACTCAATTCCAATTTTGTATTTACGTAAATCCCACGATTCAGCCGAAGTGACAGCGTTGGCTAAATAAAGTAAAAGAAGGATGGCACAACAAAGACGGCAGCAGACAGCTCAGACAGACATGTTGAAGGCTGGGAGAAAAACAAGGCCAAGCTCCCACACTGCGTTAAGAAGTGCCGTTAGCATGACTGGCCATCTCTCCCTCAACTTTAAACAGAATTCTATTGAAAGGAAGATCCATTAAACTTGGAATTTCAGTCCAATTTGTCTTCAAAAGGGGTAAAACAGCTCATTATGTGGGTTCTGCTCTTTCTTGACTATTAGAAGGAGACGTTAGTCATGCCTGCTTATCTCACAACCTTATGAGCACAGGATTAAAAGATCAAAGGCTGACTTTGGTTCAGTATTATAGAAAATGTAAGCTCCTCTTTCAGATGTGCTTTGGACTGTGCCTTTTTTATCCGTTCTCAATGCTGAGATCAAAATATTGAAAATTCATATTCATTTCGTTGACTGTCCTATGCAAAGTCTCTGTCCACACCTCCTCATATCCAGGGATGTAAGTGAGCACTGATCTATTTCAAAGTGGACCCTTTAAGACCTTGAAGTCAATTCTTTGTTGATTACACGGGCTTCAAGACTGACAGAAATAAAAACAGGGCAAAATTTCAAGAGAACTTTGAAGTTTACTAAGCTGAGAACAGAGAGAGAAGCTGCTCGCCAGAGCTGGAAAGCAACTTCTGACTTAATGAAAATATTCTGTAACTTCTCAATTACGTAGCTGAAGGTTTAGAGGTTGGAGAGAGATTCAAATACTGCGGCTCACAACAGTTAAAGTTAGGAGCTTTTTGTGTTCCCAGTTGCTGTGGACGAGTCTAACGAGGACATTCGTCTCTGGCACAAACTTCAGAGGGCAAAAAAACCCAGCTTTGCTGTCTGATCGCCTCATGCTCATTATTCCCCGAAGAAAGTGTGCTCAACAACAAAAAGGATCTGACTCGTAGCAGACGTTTCACTGAAAGTGGTGTCCATTGTAACAAGTCGTCTTCGTTGTTCAGATTTGAAATTACATTATTCTTAAAGTCAGTGAAAGATGTGTGCGTTTTAATGCAATTTGATTTCTTTTAAAAAGATTTAGCCATATCGTATGGGACTATTTTCCTCCAAGCTTTTAAACAAAACACAACATCAAGGCCCAACTTAAAATTATGACATTTTATTCAAGAAACTACATCTGAATAAATTATTATCGTCTAACGTGCTTTTCTCCAAAAAGCAAAGAACATTTTGAAGAATCTGCCTGAGGTCAACTCTGTCTGAAAAAACACAGTCAGACTGGAAGCGGTCCTGCCCCTGAGACTAAATCTAAACTCATTTACAGTCCTGGACTTCAAGCAGCATCTAAACATTGCATTGCTGATGCACTCAGAGACTAACCACCCCAGCTTGCATGCCTGTCTCTATCCACCGGGTGATTTTGATGGCTTTGAGGCTGGATATGGTTTGTCTGCTGAGATCAACTGGTTTCCATCAAAAATCCCAACAAGGACCACAAGAGCAGAGTAAACATCTCAACACCGGGCTGTTTGGGAGCCCAATTCGCATGGGATTACAGTAATAAATGTCTTTATTTGCTATTCAAAACACCCTGCAACTTGTTGAAATATACAAAAAAATGTTTTAAAAAAATGAAAGCATTTACAAACAAGAATTCTTTTTATCTTTTTTAATGACCATCCCTTCTACTTTTAACACACAAGTGGTACATGCAATAATTTGCATATCTTATAAACCCATATTTTATTCACATTGGAACATTGTAAACATGTCAAATTTTAAAACATATCATATTTTGAGTATATATATATATATATATATATATATATATATATATATATATATATACTAGGCAGGCTTTTGAACTGTGTGTTGTTAACAGGCTGGATGGTCTCGCTCTTCTTTAGTACAAAGGACTTGCCACTTGTGGTTTCCAAAAAAAAAAAAATCCAATTGCGATCCATCTGACAGTTTTTCACTTTGCCTCAGTCCATTTTAAATGTGTTTTGGCCCAGAGAACACAGTGTCATTTCTGCTTGGTGTTTACATGGTTCCTTCTTTGCATGATAGAGCTTTAATCAGCATTTGTAGATGGTACAGTGAGCTGTGTTTACAGACAGTGATGTGTGGAAGTGTTCCTGACTCCATGCAGTGATATCCAGAACAGAATCAGACCTGTTTGTAATGCAGTGGCCCCCGAGGGCCCAAAGATCAAAAACATGCAATATTGACTTTCCATTGGTTCCAGGTTCATGTTTTGAACACAAAGTTACCTGTAAAAATCCTAAGCCACCTGATAAATACAGTATATGGTTCCAACATGGCAGGGCACATCTATAAACGAGGCCACAAACATAAAACATCTACTCACTAGTTCTCTGCAGCAGTTAGGATGAAGAGGATCCCCACATGAGACATGAAATGTTAGACAACAGCTGTTTGAATAAAAGTCAAGTGGCATACGATACTGCATAGGTGGATATGAAAACGGTATGTACATGAGGATAAAAACCCACTGTTAACATACTGACTGAAGAGATATTTTAAAAGGTTTATTTTGGGTCAGAGGTGTTGCTGGAGGCATGTCAGATGTCAGAGTGTATGTGTGTGTGTGTGAATAAGTGCAGTCTGAGATGTACAGCATGTTTAAGTGTGAAAACACACACACACGAAGGCTTGGGTGTCTTGAACCCTCCAATCACAAACTGGCATCAAGTAAAATTTGATACGAGAGGAAGTTCAGTTCAGAAATGTTTTTTTAAAAAAACAGTTTAAGAGTGTACAATCTGATTAATTACATGCAAAGTGTTGTGATGTGCCTTTGTGTTGCATAAAATAAAGACATTTTTGGAACTTAAAGTCTTCCTTGCAGAAGCTTTTCCTGAATTAAGACCACAGCCGGCCTGTCAGAACCAACAGAAATAAGCTGTTTAATCATTCCCAGTTCTTTGCAACACGCTACGCATGAAATTGCATGTCACTCTGCGAAGCTGAAACAGTCTTTGCCACCAGACATTTTGTCTTGAATCAACAGAATATTTGCAGTGTGACATATAATCTGAGCGCTTCCTGCTGATTTGCATCAGCTGATATGTGCGACACAAAAGCCTTTGATTCTGGCGGAAATCCAGGATTGGCAAAAGTGTCATCAGAATTGCTGAAGAATGAAATAGACTTGCTGAAGCAAACACCGCTTTGAGGCCTTTATGCACTTATTCAAACAAAGTAGTCTCATTGGATCTTATCGACGTATGACGAAAGAGCGGAAGGCAGCATTTTCCATCCCTGACAGTAAACAGCCGCTCCGTCCACGGGCCTGTCAGTGTTAGAGACAGAGCTCGTTAGGAGCTGACATCAAACGCTTACGCAGACTGATGATTTAAATATTGAACTGACTAGCGGCAGCATGCAGACTGAGGAGAGCTGCTATGTGCTGACAAGACAGATGTATATTTCAGCAGCCGTTTCCCAGCTAAACTGCCTAATGGCCTTGGGGATGAGACAGATGAAAGTTAAGACCTGCAGATCTGCTGAGATGTCTCCGTAGTTTGGTGTACTGTAAATGGCAACGCCTCCTGGCTCCCTCCCCCCTGAACAGGCTTTGAATCCCTGTCCTGTGCCCCCTGTACATGCAACTCCTCTCTCATAGGGGTTCAGAGGAAAGGTTCCCCAAATGAAGGCTCCCCTCGCCAGGCCTCAGGCAACAGGGACACTAACAATCTCTAATGATCTCCAGCTAGGCCTGTCTCTCCTCCTTTGCCTCGCTCACTCACAACTCGGCCTGCAGAACAGCCCTGACTCCCTTCAGACAAATTTACCGAGCGCGTCGTGCTGCTTTATACCGTCTCCCTTCCAGCTGGGTTCAGTTTAGGATCAAGCTGCAACAACCTGCTCCGGGACTGGATGGACCCATCTGTATGAAACACTCCCCAAGAATGTGAACTGATAAATACATGCAGAAGTCAGAAAATAAATGTTTGGTCTAATGCAAACTCACTGAACCTCTTTTTTTTTTTTTTGCTTTCTTTCTTTTCATTTAAGTTTTGGTTTGCCGACTTTGGTTGGCATGCTTGCTCTCCACAGAGAAAACAGATGTGAGGCACTGGAGGGATCAAAATAATTGCTAGCGTGTTTTGATCTGCTTCTTATCTTGATAAATTCAGATGGATCTATCTAAGACCAAAGAAGAAGAAGAAAAACATTTCTCTCCCACGTAATGACGACAGAAAGGGCAGGAGGGTCGGTATCACCCACCGCTGAAGGTGAAGGCGGAGCGATAATTGTTCTTCCCGTGTGTGTGTTCATTTGTCTTTACAGATCTTGATCTAATACATCATGAAAGACATCGTAATATCGCAATGTGACGATTGTGCAAAATGTTTTTTTCAAGTTTTAACCAAAATGGCTGTAACGTCATCATTTCTCACCATAAGGTGATCTTTGTGTATAACTCTGGTATGAAAGGCAGCGGGCAATACACATTTCTACAAGGAATTAAATCAGTGACATCGCTCCCTCTCAGTTCATTTCCTGTGGAACTTGTACGATGAGGTGACGATCACTTGCCCTCCACCAGACCAGCGACCGGCGAATTTCGTGCATGTGAAATATCGAGCTCGTGCGCATGCGGGCAGGCGACGCAACAAAACAAAGTTGAAAACTTTTGTCACTGTCGCATGGCACTAAAACCAATTAACGAGGGTTTTATTGACAGACCAATGAGTGGAGAACATGCTGAACCCTGCAGTCTGCAACCACTTTCAACGTAGAGGAAAGCATCATTTCAGCTGTGTTTGACTTTCCTATATTATATGACATTTCACACAGGGATAATCGAGATACACATGATGACACGGACTGCTTTTAAAAAGTCAAAATGCCTCCAATTTCATAACCAATCAAATTTCGTCATGCTGGTTTCTATCCCAGTTGCCACTGAAAAACACAGGACAAACAATCAAGAACACACACACACAGACAATTTAGAACATCCAATTAATTTATTATGCAATTTTTGGACAGTGAGAGGAAACCAGAGTACCTGATAAACCCTGTGCTTGTACCAGGAGAACATACAAAATCCCCGCAGAAAGGGGCCCAGCTGAGATTTGACCCTGTGACTACCTACACGTACACACGTGTTACAAAGCAACTCCTCTCTTGTTGGTGGGAATCTGTAAGAGGGGTGTGAAGTGTTGTGTAAAAGTGTCAAAGAGTGGAGATTTTTATGCAGCACCGGGGCGTGCATGTTTCTGAGTAGCTGCGAGCATTTCATTACACGTCTGTTTTGCCTTTAACGTCACAGTGATGGTTGGTTGGAAATTCCAGAAATGTCAGAAGGTTAATCCTGATAGTAACAAGAGAAAAGGAAAAGGAAGATATGACTGAATAAATAGTGATTGGGTCTTTATGCATTTTCATAACCGAAGCTAATCCTGTATTGGGGAAAATTGAGCTGTATGTTGTTTAATAAAATATCCTAAAAATATTTGATTACCCTGTTACCCACAAACCCTCCTCTTCCCTGAACCCTTAATCTGCATACCAACCTTTTAAGTATTCTCCTCATCCCGCATCTGACTGCTGCACCCTCGCTTCCTTTTCAGGATGCAAAAGAAGGAAACGGTCCCCAGAGGAGGCCACGGTCCCGCCCCGAAGCAGGATCTCCCCTTCTCCACAGGCCCTTCCCTGGACGAAAGAGAAGATTAAAACAAGCAGGACTTTAATCAGTGGGCTCAGCTTTTCTCTGCTCAGCTGCCGACAGAAGGAGCCCTCTCCAGGAAGGCTGCCTCAAATCAAAGCTTCCTGCTCGCCACTCGCTGCTTCGTCGATCCGTATCACAACAACAAAACCAGCAGAAACAATTATTTATTCCTTTTGATGTGGGTTTTGAAGTTACCCCACCTCTTCCACTATGCCACCCCCTCCCCTCTTCTTCCTCCATCCATCCTCTTCCTCGCCCAGCCCCTCCAGCTCTCTGGATCTTTTTACTCCGAAGGAAACAGGGTCATACCAGCTTCTCTGTAAACGAGGCTGCTTTGAAGAAGCAGCAGCTCTAGAATGAACATTTTCATCTTTTTTTTTAATTTTTTTTTTTACCGAAAAGTTAGTCTTGTTTGGAAACAAAAAAAAAGCCTGAACTTAACTTAAGCATCTACTTTGATGAAATTACCATCATTCTGCTGTATGAGTGGAAATGTCACTTTCATGTTTCTGCTGCTAGTTGTTTTTAGAAAAAATCATTTGCCCGCCACATTTTATGTCACAGTTTTACACTAAGATCATCTTATGTTGAGAAAAGATGGACTTGTAGCTGTTCTGGACAAAATTCGAAAATAATGCAATATAGCAAGATCTAATGCTAACTATTAGAGCTCAGAGTATAAATTGAGTATAATGCTCAGCTACTGTCACATTAAATTCCAGCTCAATATTTGTAAATCTGACAAAATTATAGCCATATCTGTGTCAGCAAAGGTCAATTAGCTATGGGCACTATTCTGGACTGAGCTGGCTCCAAATGTTAATCAGATGTAGATGTACTTTTAATGATTGTTTTCTGAGCGTTTTATTAAAATTTATCCAGTGGTTCATTAAATATTTTGCTAACAGACAGACAAACACAGACACAAGCAAAAACATTATCTCCCACATTTTAGCTTTCTGCCATTAGCAACAATGAATTGATTTTATTTATTTTTTTTACCTAGATTGAAATAACTACTTATTAGTTGATTTTAGTTAGTCGTATTTGACATTTAAGACACAGAAGTGTAAATCCCTTGTTATAAAGATACAACAGATACTGATACTACTACATGTAATCTCTTCCTCTCCGGCCTTGTGAGTGCGAACCCTGCATGCGTGTGTGTTATTTGAGGCATGGGCGTGGTGGTTTGCAGAAGCTATGCAAAGGCTTTTCCAGAGAGCAATAAACAAGGTGACTGTAACAGATCTGAACGCTGCCACTAATCTGAGTTAGCCTTTTTTTAGAGTCAGAGTGTGGCAGCTGAAAACCATCACTCAACGGCCCCAAAACGTCCGAGAGCTGCTTTTCAGCGCCGCATCATCCGCTGAAACTGTGGCATGAGGCTGAAGCCTCGTCAGATGCTCATGCTGTACCAAGAAGAGAATACACACTGTATAGGAATCTGTACATCCAGCAGATAATACTGAATGGCAGCCAAATTACACATTCAGTTCCTAATAAAAGGCTTTGTGCTTTACTCTGTCTCCAGTTCAGCCATTGTAATCTTTACTCTGCATTATTTGATTAAAAACCAACAACATGAGGTAATTCTGAGGTATTCAAGCCTGGTGGAAGCCTGGCAACTTGTTTTCACTGTTTGGACCAACAGGAGTCAGGAAAAGAGACAGAATGACAGTAATGTAACTCAAACTTTGTTTGCACTTCTGAGATATGGAACATTATTTAAACAATAGTCAGTCTGGAACCAGAACACATCTGAACACCTAATGCATGATTAGGGGGAGAAAGTTTTTTAACGGTCAATAACAATGCAGAGCTTCAGAAGTCAAAGGATGCCTTTTAATCAGTGTAGTGTGGTTGAGCCTGCCCAGTGGTTATTATTTAAAAGATGGCAAACCAGACTAATTAATCAGCCTGCTGATCAACTGGTCTACCTCTAATTAGGAGTACGTTTTAGCAGCTCTATCTATCTTATCTCCCTCTAATAATTATTTACTAATATTGTGAAAAACAAAGTCAGGTTTGTAACCAGCATTTCTAGCAGATTGGGTCAGTGAGAATTCATTTTTGTTTAACATATTTGTGTAAATTAAGTGTCACTTAATTGTGGTTAAGTGCCACAAATGGTAGCATCCACAAACCTTATTTAAATACTATTTATTTTCATACACTGTGTGTTCAGTATTCAAGATTTGACACAAAGATTTCCCTTCCTTGATAGCTTTAAATTACTTTCATGGCAGTAAGAGTTGACGTGCTGGAAAAACGCTCAACAGAATATTTCAATTAAAGACTCACAGCCTTGTAGCAACTGCAACACTAAACCCACCAAATTATAACCGAGCTCTATGTAAGGGCTTACCGTGTAAATTAGGTCCCTGAATGATGGTGCTGAGCTTGTTAAGCATTTCATTTTCCACTTTACAAGTGTCTTTAATTTGCCTTTTTGTCTGCTCCCCCCTTTTTTTCAGATCGGCCTTTAATTAAACTCTCCAGCCAATTACACAGCCCCTGAATGACTTGAATCCCTGAGCTGGGCGTAAGGAAGAGAACCGTCTGGTGGAGCTAAAAGCATAACAGCAGCTGACACCCAGACGTTTCACGCTGCTCCCTCACACAAAACCAGAGCTTTATGGACAACATGTCGCATCTGTAACAGTCTGAGCTAATGTTTGTGGAGTCTTAACTCAAGGATTTTCCATCTAGATCTTCTTATTCACACATTATAATTGAAACTATTGTAAATTTGGCAAATAAAAAAAACAATCAAATCTTTTGGCTTTTTAAACTACCTGCATTTAAGCAAACAGTTTTTTACTCTTATCAGGATATCCTGATATTCTACAGCATAGCTGAGTTAATCGTGTTAGCATGCTAGCATTCACTAGCTTGCAGAGAATAAAATAGACACAGTAAAAGTTGACGGGGATGGTTTTTGCCCAAATTGTCCGTGCTATCTTACAGCATTAAAATAATCAGAATAAGACGATAAATCATGGTGTCAAGGTTTGCTGAGTTCGGACCCAAGCATGCAGACTGAGCACAAGGAGTCAGTGAGCAAAAATAAGGAATTTAATGACAAAAATAAAAAAATAAAAAGCTGATGGGGCAGCAGTGCTAACACAAAAGACAACAAAACAACCAGGAGCACACAGGGAACAAGCAGGTAATTAAACAGTATGACTGAGGAGTGATTACAGGAGGGGACAGCTGAGACTAATGAACAGGAGGAAGGAGCAGGTGTGAATGTTTACCTGAAGTAAAGAATCGCCGAGAACAATAATGGCTGCTGACACAAGGAGACACTGTGAAACTAAACACAAGGAATCTCAAAAATTAAACAAGGAAAACATGGTAACTTATAAACACAATAACAATAGGAATAACATAAAACAAACCAACAACCACATAACAATGGATCCAAAACATATGTCCTCAGAAGTCAGAGTTTTGGAGTTCCAAGTCAAAAAATCAACTGGAATACTCCCCAAGTCGGAATTTCCAACTAGGAAAGTTGGGGATTTCTCACCAGCACCAACCTTAAAATCCAGTATGGCTGACTCACACATTAAAAGCTGCAATAGCTCCAGTAATAAACTTTTTATTTTCACTTTGTTCATTTTGTATCTCAGTAACCCAGCCACACAAGGTACTTTCCAACCACAGTTAGTGAACATGTTGCTACAATGTTTGAAAGCACAGAATGGGGAGATAATTATTGTTATTAACTTGTATTGCTAATTAGCTAGCCTGGTCACTGAGCGCAACTGTTAGCAAGTCCTAGTAGTTTTCCAACTTGCAACTGGAACCTGATTAGGTCAGGTCTGACGTCAGTCCCAGATCCGTAAATGGAACTCAGCACGAGTCAAAAATGAGATAATTACAAAAATGATTTAGCATAATTCAGATTTAGCATTAACAGACTAATCTGTATCAGAATTTGGATCAGGTTAACACTAACAGGTGTGTTTTTGTATTTGTGTATTTGAGAGTTGCCACACATCAAGTATATAAGAAAGATTATAGGTATTGGTGTTGTGACGTGCTCTCAGGGGTGACTAACAAAACCCCAAAATAAGAACCATTAGCAGCTTTGAACTGGTTTAACAGTCCAGCGGTTTGTCAGACATGACAGGAACACACTGAAGGGAAAAGTTGCCTGGTAACTCTGAAAGTGGCTAACAAATCCCCAGGCTCTGAAAGTGAGTGGAGATCTGTTCACTTTGACTGATCACAGCTCCACTGAACCTGTCCATGTTTACAGGGATAAGTGTACCTCCAGGGACCCGGCAGCCGTCTAAACTTCCAACCGCATCACGCAAAGCATCTCAAATATTTAGAGTCCCTCAGACAGTTTGTTCCTTCTTTGATAAGCGGAGCTGCGGGGAGATAAATGGCCTGTATGGTTCGGGATTGTGCAGCTTGACGTCGACCCGTGGATTCCAAGATAGTTTAAGCACATTTTGTGCTTTTGATATCGGTGCTGTCAGGCACTAGTGTTACCTAGACAGATGTGAACCTCCAACGTGATGAGATGCCACAAAAAAAACAGGAACTGATTAGCTCAAATTAGGGAATGAGGCTCTTTTCTGGGCAATAAAAGAATGCGTGGAGCTGCGACAGAGCCAAGTTTGTGATTAATGCTGCAGCTGGCAGCAATCATCCGGCCTGACTGCCATATATCAAAGCCATCAAAAACAGAAGTAACTTGTGACATTTCAACCAGGGAAAAAAATAATAGCCTTTATGCTTTCTCCATCATTACTAACTGTACCCCATACTCAGCACTGACCGTTTAGTTTCAATTGAGTCATACTCAGTGGGGGATGACAGCTTTGAAAATAACTTTTTATCTGTGTGTTGATGGGTGTTTTTTGTTTTGGTTTTTGGTTTTTATTTTTATTTTTTTCATTTCACAAAACACAAAAGAACTGACGAGACCATTTATCTATAGATTCCCTGGAAGAAAAAAGGCAAGCCAACCTGATGTTTTCTGTCTCTCTTCTCTCTTTTTTTTTTTCATGAGGCGCTGTCTGAGCCTGGAATCCCTTTATCTGCCTTTCATTAGCGCCTCGCTTGCCCTCTTAGTAGGCTGGGTTTCTGGGAGACAGTCACTTTCTCCCAGCCTGTGATGTTTCTGCAGATTACAGAGGTCCTTTGAAGCCACGGCACTCCTCATTGCCGGGGCCGCAGACGGGCCCATGCCATCTGTCAGACTGATGGCAAAGTAGCGGAATGAGGCTGAGACACCCTCTGTTGATTCACACTTTTGTCTTTCATGTGTCACATTTGGATGTCGCGCTGCAGCCACACCTTTGTAATCTGCTGCTGAGACCCGCCTGAAAGACCGCTCGCCGCAGCATACAAACACCCACACCCACGGAGAGAGGAGAATAATGGTCCTCCCTTATAACTCTTACCTGTAGGCATCAGGCTCTAAATGAGACAATTACCGTCGTCCCCTCACACTGATCCCCGTCTCCTCTCACTTTTCCGAGGCCCTGGAAACCACCGCCATGTGGTTCTTTCATATCTAACTGTTGGGAAGAGTCTGACGGTTCATGAATTCAGAAAACTAAGTTTGTGCCAAAACAACAACTACCTCACTGTGCGGCTGTGTCCATGCTACCTCAAAGCATGCGATCTAGTCTTTTGCCGCAAATTTATGTTTCAATAGTCGGTCCTTTCACTACGGCAGAACAAAATGCAAAGTTTAACCTGTAGATTGATTAAAGCCAGTATCTCACTGGGCTGTAGCTGTTGAAAACTACTTGGCGACTCAAAATTTAAAAGAAAATTGCGAGAAAGAAGATCAATTTTCAGTTGCAGTTTCACTGAGTTCTGAGGTTTTGATAACAACAGCAATAATAGTACAAGATTACAAGCTTATATTCATGTGTGTTCAGGTGTGTTTCAGCACAGCTGTTACAGAAACAGGCTCCACATCCACTGCAGTCTTGACTCTTCTTCAGCCCCAGAACAACTAAATATGCATTTGGGATAACTATCGAGTGACTATTTTCAGAGAGGTTTTGTTGCACCAATTTTTTTGAACATGTTCAAAATTCGAGCAACAAGACCACAGGTCTCTGTGGCTCATGCTTGGAAACTGACATCCACCGCAGACAGCCACAGCCCTGCGAGATACTGGCTTGAGCCTGGAGACTACGTTGCATCTAGTCGTCCATAGTAAAAATTCCAGAAGAAGGAGAGCGCAGACAGGGATCTGGGTCCTAAATGGACGCTGCGTTGTTTTGAAGGAGGCTGTAAGCTAAGGAAAAGCTCCTGTTCTGTGGTGTTTTGTTTATGATGTTCTGTTTGTTTCTGTTTCAGCGAGGAGAGCTACCTGATAAAGCTCTGGAGTGAGATTACAGGCAGCGTGTATCCACCTCAAACGGGGCCTCTCCCTGTGTCGAGATGATAAACTCTCATCGGGTTTGCTAAGACCATTTCCCAGCAGCTGTCTTCCAATTTATATGAACTTTTCAAACAGCTAAGAATCAGACAGACAGAGCGTCGCAACCAAACTTGAGCGCTTTGAACACATCTCCCGTATATTTTCTTCACCCCAGGACCACTGTCTTCCAGGCTTCCAGAGGAAAAAAGAAGTACTTGGATCAACAAAAATAAGCCCCCCTACCCCAACATCTATCTATTTTTCCTACCACCTTGCCTTTCCTGTCCTTACTTTAACACACTCTAAATATATACATAGTCAACCTCCAGCAAGCATCCCCCGTTTTCGCTCATCACTTTGTTTCTTGTTTCTTACTACTTTGCTGCTTTGAGTTGTTTCAGGCGAAACTACCCTTTTTGCAGCCGCTTCAAGCACAAGGGGTAAGAAGTTGCTGCACAAAATCGGGCCCGGACCTTCATCCCTTCACACCGGAGGACCACATGAGTCAATGGTGAGCTGTAAAAATCAACAATCAAACCCACCAGGATGAAATGTTTTTGATCGCAGATAAAAATAGAGTCGTCATACACATAACTCTTTGACGGGGGGATGAGTGAGCGACGCTCAAAGATGTTGGCATGACAGACTGGCAGGCGGGAGAAAAACACTGAGGCAGAATGATTGGCTTCTCCTCTTTGATGTTCCTGTCTGGCTTTCTTGTGATGGTTGGTTACATCTTCAAAACCCCTTCTGTGCTGACAGTTGTAATGACCCCAAACATTTCATCTGTCACTTCTGAGCGGAGCTCTGACAACTTCCGAGTGTAGGAAAAAAAAAAAAAAAAACTCTTCCTCTACGACCAGACGTCATGCCACGTTTCCACGCCAATTCAGGCGGACAGAAGTTATTATTTTCCTTTTGTTGTGGACTTGACGTTAGATGTAATTACACAGCAAAGTGGGTTTTAACTTTAAAATCTAGAAAAACAGAGAGAACATCAATGTCAAATGTCAATCATCAAAACCCCATGAAACGGCAAAGATTATACAATAACACATCACATCGATGTGATGTACATTTTTTGCTAAAATCCAATTTCAAGTGAAGAAAATAAAGACACCACTCAGATCCATGATTCTAAACAGCACGTTAAAAAAAACATTTTATAACACAAGTCCAACTGTATAGTTCCAAAACATTCAATTGGCATTGCTCTTCAAACACCACAATTTACCTCTAAAATGTGGTGTTTGCTGGTTCCGACAGCCCATGTGTGCCAGCCTTTGTTATGCCCATTTATCTTTTAATTGTTCGTATATTTAAAGACCTAAACATCCATTCTGTCTGCAGAGCGGGAAGCACTTTCCCATGGTTTTTATCGGGACACTGCTCTCATGTGGAACCAGTCCTCGGTTCGCCTTATAGCCCCTCTGTTGTGACACAGGATAATGAATTTCACAACATCTGCCGTTTGTTAACCCCGTTCAGTGTTACTGATCTCCTTTTAATCCTTTGACTCCCAGCATGTGTGCAGCTACAAAACTAGACTGAAGCAGTTGGATCCCGCCGGGGGAGGCACTGGTTCATTCTGCACGAAACACCCACCAATGACGCTTTTGCCAGTGATAAAATACTCTGAATGGGTGTGAATAAAACTTAAAAAAAGAATAGGTCAGATGTTTTGTAGAGGGGTTTTGGACAAAAGTTATGAACAGTTAATAGCTTTACAGCATTACACAGTTATTGCAGCTAAAACATTGAGATATTTCTGCCTTAAGGGTGCATTGGGAGTGCTACAGCTAGCTGCTGCTGTTGCTATTTGAGCTTGCAAATGACCATATAATTGTCTGAAAATAACAGTGTTGTGTAAAACTGATGTAGGTGTAAAGTTGGTGTAAAAAGATAAAGAGATGAGATTACAGATGTTTAAAGACGGCATCATTCCACGTTGGTGCTGACCTCACTCAGACCAGCTGTTAGCTCATAAATCCAGTCAGAATTAAACTCTGTTCCTCCAGGCTGAGGTCAGTCAAAGTGTTATCTATAACAGGCAAGATGTTAATTGTTCCTAAACTTTCCAGAGAGCCTGAGATCAGCACATCAGAGCTGTCCCTTTAACTTCCAAGAATCCAAAGTTGCATCAATCAAGTATGCAGGATTTGAAATTGCAGACCTCAGCCGCATGATGAATCTCACCAAAGCGTGACATGAGAATAATGTGAAGAATTCTTGGATCTGATGTGTGATTTTAAAGCTGCGTCATTTTTAGCTGAGGCTAAAAATGTTTATATGACGCTTGCTAATTATAAAATGATAAGCAAGTTCAGCTGGAATGAGTGGTACAAACAGGTTATTAACACAAAATAAACCAGTGGAATCTGACTCAACATTATACTACTTTTATTTAATTTCTTGTTCGTAGATAAAATAAAAATAAAAAATTGGAGCCTTGACATGTCAGTCAGTTTTCTTTTTTTGAAACTGTTACATTCTGGGATGCTAGGCCTTTTCTTGGGAAAGAAATTATATCAAAGAATATAGAATTGTAAACCCAACTTTGATTTCTTTTGTCAATCAGCCTAAAACTCTGTGTCTTTTGTTCTGAAGTCAATAAAAATTAAATGTCTCTGCTTTCTTCTTTGTGAGTGCATGTAAAGGACTGCACGGTGACGCTTATATTTCATAATTTGCTGGGGATGAGTTTCCTCAGATGGAGACTCAAACATCAACAGACTATCAGAATCACCTTTTCATCTGAAGGCAGGAATGGTTGAAACGGGTGAATTCAGTCCATCTTCTTTCCTTTCAAACCGTCTCCCCCCATCCTTTGCCGTCTTCATAAAACCTGGAATGTGCTTCAAAGAATGTACACTATCTTTCCTCCATGAATAAAACATCTGTTATTCATCAGGCAGTACAATATGTGCTGATTTAACAGAGCATAACAGCTCTGCGAGGCAGCCAGACAGACTCTACAGAGTCCTGCAAAAAGTCCAAATCCAACGAAGTGTCATCTGTCTCCCTTTGGAGATCAGGCTGCTTCATTTAGACAAGTTCCAGAAGAAAAGGGGGCCAAGGATGCAAGTATGTGTTAGCCATACGATGCTCAGGATGTTGAGAGAAGGCTGTCCAAAGACGATTTCACACCTACACTGCAGCTCTGTCAGAACGCAAATGTCTACATCAGACAGATGCGACTCTGTTAGTCTTCACTCAGCCCGTATTCTGGTTTTAAGTTTAGAAACATCTATACATGTTAACAGAGCAGGTAATTCTCAGAAGAATACACAGTACTGTGCTGATGATGTTATTCCGAGGATAATGTTATTCTGTTACTTCCAACTGATTTTTCCTCATTTCTGATTCTCCAACTTTGTGAAATATTGAAATCTAAAGGCAAAAAGCCTTTTCGAAACAGAAACGTTGGTAGCTTCATCTCCCAACCAAAACTTTGCTAACATTATTCTGCCTCTAGGAGCCACTCAAGAGGAACGTTAGCATATGCACGTGTGAATAGAGCTCAAAATATATCAAGAGATTATGAATGTTATAACAGTTTATGCTCTAGTTTTAAATATTTGGTTTATACATCCTGACTATTTTTAAATCTTCTCTTTTTAAAGTGGGTAAAATTGTACCTTTATTACCTTTCATTTGATTTTACAACTTTGGTTCACATATCTTGACAAATACAGTTAGTTAGCTGTGTTGCTATTTTTGTCTATGACAATATCTTTCTCAGATATTTGTTGTTATTTCACTTGCACATATCCTAACTTGATGGAGGTGAAAAACTACATTATTCCTCAAAATAAAACGACCAGTAAAACTAACATGGAGCTCCTGCTTTTGGTTGTACAATAATATGACCTTTTCTACTCTATCTGAAAAACAGTATAACTTTACCTTTAATTCAGATCACTCTGTGGAGCTGAAAACAGACTGAAATCAGGCAAGACAAGTCAAAGACTTTCTCATACGTAGTTTTATTTTCATTCATTTTGGTAGTAAACTATTTTGGATCTGAAGACATTTAAGCAAAAAGAAAACTTCTCCAAAATATATTGAGAATCCAATACAGTTTCTAAACACTGAATCCCTCATTGCCTATGATGTGAGCCCCATCAGTGTATGAATGCGATCTAAAGCACTGATTAGACTCTGTAGAATGATTTATTCAGATTAGCTTTGTGGAGATTTAGTAGAGTGCTGTATGAATGTGTGTGGATGGGTAAATGAGGGCACAGATTGTGTTGTAAAGTGCTTTGAGTGGGCTGGCTGGCTAGAAAGGTGCTTTGTAAGTACAGTCAATTTACCCTTTTTGAATCTGTGTTCGATAACAACAGTTAATTCATTCATGTTTTGGTTCAAAGTGATCATAAATTATATATACAAGAACACCCATCTCAGGATTAAAGGTAGCCATAAACCAGGACTTGTGTTTTTATTTCTTCTTCTTCTTCTGTTCCCTTTTCAGGGGTCGCCACAACGAGTCATCCTTCTCCATCTAACTCTTTCTTCTGCGTCCTCTGTCCTCACTCCAACTACCTACATGTCCTCTCTAACTGCATCCATATATCTTCTGTTTGTCTTTTTCCTATCAGCTGCATCTCTAACATCCTTCTACCAATATGCCCACTGTCTCGCCTCTGAACATGTCCAAACCATCTCAGTCTGGCCTCTCTAACTTTATCTCTCAGTCGTCAAACCTGTGCTGTACCACTGAACCGTTTTTATTTAATTTTGAAATAAAGCTTATTCCGCCCCCTCCTGGCTAAAAAGCGCGGCTGTATGAACGTGTAGTTCCACCGCCTCACCGTTGAGAGGCGCTGTAACGCGTTGCTTACACTGTTGCTACTTCCGCTAACTCACCGAGCGCTAGCAGGCGGCTGTCCAAACAAAATACAAACAATGGGCAAGAAGCACAAAAAACACAAGTCCGATAAACACGGATATGAAGGTATTTTATTTTTCACAATTGAACAGGTTACTTACATAAAACGTTCATGGATTTTTGCTTAAAACGAGAAGCCGAATTGTTTTTTTTTATGTTGGGTTATCGTATTTAGTGCTGTCATTAGCATTAGCTCGGACTAACGCGGCTCTGTTGACCAACAAGATGGTTTATGTGCGCATTTCCTGCGTCTGTATCTGTAATTTCATTCATCTTGGTCGATTATCAATATGAGAAAACAATAAAACATTTATTTCGAGTTGCAGCATCGCGTTAAAACTGCTTGTTAGCTGATAGCATATGAGCTGTCAGAGCTACAAAGAGTCACCGTTAGCTCGTTAAAACACAGTGATCTGGTTTAATTTGATTTGATTTGATTTGATTTGATGCTTTCAGATTACGGAGACAGGCCGCTGAAGCTGGTGTTGAAAGTGTCCGGGAACGAGGTGACGACAGGAAGCTCGAGTTTAGACACTTTCTATGAGGACCAGCTGGCAGACGGAGACAAACCCAAAGAGAAAAAGAAGAAAAAGAAAAAGGACAAAGAAAGAAGCCTCGAGTCACCAGGGGATGAAAAAGGGAAGAAGAAGGTAAAAGGGGACTTTTAGGACACACACTTCCCAGTTTTAGAAGAAGCAGTAGGGATTGTTTAGCCTTATAAAGTGGCTCCATTGGGCTCATGTGGGGGATTTGTGTTTGTTTGCTGTGTTTTAGATGACTAAGAAGAAAAAAGGGCAAGTCGCAGAGGGAGAAAACGACAGAGATCAGTGCAGGACTCCTATACGTTCAGAGCTGGACAAACTAGAAGGTATCCTTTAATCATTCCCAATTAATTCCAGCATTTATTGTCTCGGTGTAATCTTTTTATCTGTGTTTTTGTTGTTTTCCCCAGCAGAAAAAGAGCAGACACCTCTGCAGGAAGCTCTGAATCAACTCATTAGGCAGCTTCAAAGGTGCGGGACTGATTACAAACACTGCTTTTTTTTTTAAATATTGCATATCTAGCAGCACATTTCCTTGCTGCAATGGGGATTTTAACAATTAACCAAACTATCTGTTTATGTTTTGTTTGTGTATTTCTGGTGCATCTGTGGTAAAGAACTGTTTTTCCTTTGTAGGAAAGACCCCAATGCATTCTTCTCGTTTCCAGTGACAGACCTCATTGCGCCTGGTTATTCCTCAATTATCAAACGCCCCATGGACTTCAGTTCAATGAAGGAGAAAGTAAAGAAAGATTGCTACCAGTCATTGGACGAACTCAAGGTACATGTGTCACTGCCTCCAGAGGTTAAACTCACTGCTAGTTATAAAGCAGTGTTCAAGAAAATAATGACACAAAAATTCAGAAAGAGCTGAGGATTAGTTGTAACTTCATTTATTTGCAGTTCAAAAGTGTTTAGAATTCCAGATGCTATTTTCTTTGTCATGTTGCCAAGTGTTTAGCATTTGATTTGTTCTTTTTTTTGTTACAGATGGATTTCAGGATCATGTGTGAGAACGCCATGATTTACAACAAACCTGAGACAATCTACCACAAAGCAGCTCGAAAACTGTTACATTCTGGGATGAAGATCCTCAGCCAGGTAGGAAGATTTGATCAAAATAGCTTTTTCTCGTGATCTCAGATCAGCTCCTTAAGACTTTTGATGTTCAATTTGTGGTGGAAAGAACATATCTTCTCAGTCTGTAAGTTTGTCGTGGCTTTCCAAACCCGAACTTGCATATTCTTGCTTTGACAGGGGTTTAAATTAGAAAAATAGTTCCTCAGGTGAGCTTTAGGACATGACGGATTACACTGTGTTATGATTAATGTGACAAAAACAAAGCCAAAATTCAAAACTTTTGTCCTCACATGATTGTTTGACCAACTTATTTGCCCGTTAGTAAAATATTTTTTCTTGTACAATTTTATCAGTTTGTCACATCGTTGCGGGTAAATTTTGACAGATTTGCTGACGTGCTTAGCATTGTTGTCTTGCTGTACGACCCAAGTTTCAGCTATCACATACAGATAGTCTAACTGTTGACTCTAAATTACTTTGGTCTACAGAGGAGTTCATGATCAATTCATTGACTGGGAGGTGCCCAGGTCCAAGCCCAAATCACCCCTCCACTACCGTGCTTGACAGTTGATCTGAGGTGTTTGTGCTGTTATAGCGTGTTTGGTTTTCTCCACACATGGTGCTATGGGTTACGGCCAAACATCTCCACTTTAGTATTCTCTTTACAAAGGACATTATCCAATAAGTCTTGTTTTATTCAGATGCAGATTTATAAACCGTTGTCGTGCAGCCATGTTCTTTTTAAAGAGAGGGTATGTCATTATGTCATTTTTCTGATGTTTGCACAGTTTGATCCCAGGTTGAACGTATCGGGGTGTTGCCAGCTGCTCCTGCATGTTTTCTGCTTGTGAACAGTCATTGGCCTGAGAAGCCATCTTCCTGCATTGGTGTCATGTGTGAAATGACTGAAATGGAATGAAGAGGTGTTGAGGTTGATTTTGATTGTTTAATTGTTGTGCCTGTGAGCCAATAGTTCCTTCACTCCAACCAGTAGCACTGCAGTTTGCTGATTACACAGTACAGGCTTCACATGTGGAGTTTTACATCATTTGTGTATGCCACATCAGAACATACTGTACTTTACCCAAGGTTATTAAGACAATCATCATCGCATTTGTTCCGTGCTTCACTACGGGAACGCCCATGGCGAGGCTGATGGCGTTCCCGATGCAGTTACAATTGAAGGCCTATTATTCCATGAAAGATTGCGTATCGCCCACCTCCTTTCTAGACTCTATTCTAGCTCAATCTGAAAAATGTACTTAGTTAAAAGCATTTTTGTGTTTTCCAAGGTCGGTTGTAGATGTACGTCCAATGATTGCATTTCCAGAGTTTCATTAAAATCTGTCCACTGGTTTATGGGATATTTTGGCAACAGATGACACAAAACCACGTGCACACGGTGACGTGGGAAAAATCTTATTTAGCCTCCTTAAGACTGTTTTAGCTTTATTGTAGCAGAGCCCTTACTGAGGCCAAATCTCACAAGGCTTACTTTTGCAAAAAGGCAACAGATGAGGGCAGCAGAGAGCACCAATGCTCTTCAGAGGCTTTGTATCATCTCTGTCCAAAAGTACTTCTTATTTATTTTATTTTTTTCTCCCCCTCTTCATTTGTTTGCTTTGCTTTTCTGTTCTGTTTCTCCGACAGGAAAGGCTGGACAGCCTGAAGCAGAGCATAGATTTCATGTCGGGCCTCGACCCCTCAACCAAACAGCCTCTGAAGTCAGAGGAACAAGGGGTCGGCGGCCTGGACCAGAACAAGGAGGGAGCCATGAGCTCGGGGGCCAGCGAGCGCTCCCAGACACCCAGCACACCCAGGTGCTCCAGCATGTGGACGTCACACATTCCAGCGACACTCGCAGCTGTGTTTTCATGACTTTAAAACCTTTAAAGTGATAGCCGGCCTCTCACAGGCGTCTCAGTCGGTGTCAGGGGGTGAAATGTTGTCAGGTTTCACAGTAATACAAGTAAAGCTGAGAAAATCCATCAGAAACAGCGTGTAGCATGCTGATGGACACTTTCCCACTCGGTCAGGGCACAGCGATGCTTCCTCCGAGCCCGACTCTTCTGCGTGTTGGTTTTCCACTGTGGAGCTGGAGGCTGAGAATGAGAGGAATGCCTGACAACAAGCTGGGACTTGTTTACGTTTTTGGCCGTACCTCTTTTACATCAGTTTTGTTTCCACCTGAGTCAACACGAACTGTTGACTGACATGACTCGTTGCGTCAGGGCTCACTGTCACAGGAACAACCTGAAAGGGCCTGTTGCTGTGCCGATGTTCAGCTTTTTGTTTTCATTAAAAAAAAACATTTTGATGACATCTATGTGAAATGAAAGGAAAACGTAGGCATTCAGTCAACTAAAGCTCATGTAGATTTTCTCTCTGCAGACGTTTTTCTTCTTTTTTTTTATTGTTGCCATACAATAAAACAAAAAACATTGTGGCTCATGGTCAAAGCGTCTCAACCTTTTTTTTAAAATTTGTATTTCTTTTGCAGACAGGACAAAGACACCAAGGACGAAGCAGCAAAGGCTGAGAAAGAGCTTGAGGAAATCCGCAAGGTCATCGAGGAGTCTAGAGGAAAGCTGTCTAACAGAGTGCTGCAGTGCGATGTGAGAAAGCAGGAAATTATAAACTCGTATATATATATATATATATATATATATATATATATATATACAAAGTTTTTCTTTTTCCAATCTATGGCTGTGCCTTTAAACATACCTTGTTCTTTAAGCAGAGGAAAGGGAAATTGCTCTTTGTTCTGACTTTTATTAAAGAGAGTCTGAGTGTTTTAGCCTAATGTGAATCCTGTTGTTTCTGACCAGTTCTCTTGTCTGTCAGTATCACACTTTTGTTTGATCAGACGTGGTTTTTCTGTTGCTGAGCCATCGTTGGCCGTGTTTTTTGTCTTTCAGTTGGAGTTTGCGAGGCAGAAGTCTGACGGCTCCACCACTCTGGCTATACTCAACCCGGCTGATCCCTCCCCGGGGGGTAGGTCCATTTTTATAGATGTTAAAGTATTGCTTTTATTTTATGGATTCTGTCACAAAAACGAAAATGCACACATCATCATTCTTAATGATTTCGAAAAAGCTTGAGTGAACTTTTCAGAGTTCCCAACAATTCAGCTTCCAGCTTTTGGAAATAAGAAGGATGTTCTCAGCCTTCCTTATGTGTTGATCTTTAAAACTGTACAATTGTTGAACTAACACTATATAATGTCATTAATGTCATTCTCTAAGAAAATCTGGATCTTGTCCATATGTTCTGACACTTTGAACCTGCCTGAGTGGAGAATAATCAGATTCCTTGATAATGTTTAAGTACGAGTAGAAATAAGCTCTTGAGCTGATGTTTTGGCTCTTGCAGATGTTGGATACTGTCCAGTGAAACTGGGCATGATGTCCAATCGGCTACAGAACGGTGTGAACGCTCTGCAGAACTTCAGGGAGGACAAGAGGAACAGGATTAACCCAGGTACTTAGCTGGTTTCTCTTTTTCCCTGTCAGAGGTTCATCCAGCAGCTGATGATCTTTCACCCCCACAGTGTCCTACTTAAACTACGGACCCTTCACGTCCTACGCACCCACCTTCGACTCGAGCTTCGCCAACATCAGCAAGGAGAACTCTGACCTCATCTACTCCTCTTATGGAGAGGAGTCCAGTCTGCAGGGCTCAGACAGGTACGCGCCGCAGGACCGCAGACACACATCCGCCTTATGGGATTTCCATGTATCGTCATGAGGCATTCCTGACTGATTAACTGTCCAGATGTTACAGTGTTTCTCTGAGGTTAGTTAGACCAGAGGAAGTCAGCTGTACAGAGCCACACCACAAAATACAGAGCTTTATCTCTGGAGTGTTTAAAAATGGAGAAAGTTAGTTGTGAAAGCTTTATTCTGTGTGTTGGAGACTGCTTTTGTGCTTGTGAGAGAAGAACTTTCTAAACACAGAAAAACAGCGAGCTGCCTGAAAGTGTTTCAAATAGTTCATCATTTCCTTCAACTACTTCACCGATTTCCAAAATGGCCACCTGTCGTGTTGTATTTCCGACCCTCAAAGCAAACCCTGTTAGAATTAGCAGCTGCTGTTCTACTCGTCCTGCTAACTCGAAAATCTCTGAGCATCGAGCAGAACCCGGTGTTTCATTAGTGTCGGTTCCTGCTCTCTGTCTCACTGTGCAGATAGAAAGTTTTACAGCATTTTTTTAATTTTATTTTACTATCGTTAAAATCAACAACTTTTTAAAATTAGTTTTAGTCAGCTAAGTGATACAGACACATTAACAATACTTGAGCGTAAAACAAAAACAAAGTAGTGTATTGAATATGTGTGTGTGTGTGCAGCTTGTCCGAGTTCCTGGCCAAGTCAGACGAGTATGTGTACAAACTGGCCGACAATCTTCTGGACGCTATGACCAACGGAGAGCATTCAAAAGCCCTGAAGGAGTCTGAGTCGGTAGGGATCCATTAGGAGCTTTTACTTCTGATTCTAATGGCACAGCATTAAAAGGCTAATTTACTTATGAGGTTCTTTTATTTATTTATTTTTTTAACCTGTCCAGCAGCCGGAGGAGGCAGCAAATACACGAGAGGACAAGAGTGACGTGCAGGTGAGAGTTTGTGTTAATCTGAAGCTGAATCCCTGATTAAAATCTTCCCCTAGTCTCTGCAGTAAACCGCCTCTGTTTGTCGCTTTTTACTGAAATTCACACACCGCTGCGAGATGGAAATGGACGTGAGCGAGCGTAGAATGGCGAGAGCCGGCGTGTGCCGCGTAACCCTAAACCGGAGCCACTCGTCCTAATCTGCTCCTGCTGCGCTGCCGCTCAGTGGAAAACCCGTCACGTGCGCTCGCTCTGCACCCCACGGGAGGGTTCTTCATTTAATTTGTGCTCTAGATGGGCCCTGCTGATGGATTCTGCATCAGCCAGCTGTGTCAACATAGCGGGGGCCTGCCGTTAGCTGGGATCCATCCGCACATGGAAAGAACATTTCCCTTCAGCGGACATAAAAGCCGCTCTCTCCTGGTCTGCAGTTGGAGAGTTTGGAGGGGAACTGTGTTTCCCTTCACTGCTGGCTGGCTGCAGAGCTGAATCGGCCCTAACAGCAGCGGAGGAAACCAAAGGAACCGGCCCCGGGGCCGAACACACAGCGACCCTCTGTGCTGGCTGTTTGCTGTTTTTGGCGGCGCTCCAGTTTACACTCATCTCCTGCTCGGCCGATGCCTTTGATTAGGTTTTGATTCTTATTGGAGCAGAGAGGCAGCATGACAGAAAGGGGCTTCAGAAGGCCTTGATGTTCCCTCGGCACATCAGCTGTCCAGGGTGGAATGCCGTTTTTCTAATCTGACCGAGCATCTTGTTTCCCCCTCCGCCTCTCGTAGACAGCGGAGCCCGACTCTTCCAGCAGGCTTGACTTCCTGCGCTCTGCTGCAGGCCTGGAGCCGGAGGAGGAGTTCTCTCAGGGTAATGACCTTTGTTTTACATTTGTCTCTGTGATTAACTACATTTTGATGAGGTTTTTATGAAGCCTTACATATAAACAGATCTAAATACAGTTCTGTAAGAAAGGAGTCATTCAGAAAGGACTAAAAAAAATGTTAAAATGTTTAAATTGGATAAGTTGGAATACATACAACTAAACATGTGCCCTGCAGATAGGAATAGGAGAAAAATACACAAATATAGGACTCATAGCTTTTGCTTTTCAGTTTTTATGCCATTTCTGATGATTACTTCCTGTCAGCTCATCATTTTCAGCTGTTTTTTGTGTGACTCTTTGACTCTGATGGTTATGTTCGGCTTCAGAAAGAATCGAAGCATTGTGTCGGTGGGGGGGTTACCCTGGTGGAACAGGAGGAGCTCAGAGGAAGCGATAACCGTGTGTGTACGTGTCATCCCACCCCGATCTGTTTCAGAGGTCCTCCACTTCCAGCAGAAGTTGGACGAGACTACAAAGCTCCTGCGCAACCTGCAGGAAGCTCAGAGGGAGCGTCTGAGCGCCAAGCAGCCACCTAACATGATCTGCCTGCTGGCTCCGACTGCCAAGGAGCTGGAGCTGGGTAAGAGCCTCTCTGAGCAAGGGCCCCCTTTGTTCCTCCACCCAGACCTCACCTCACCCCCCCTCAGCTGTAGACCTCTAACAGCCCTTCATTTACCTCCGCTGTATTCGTCTTACACAGGTGTGGTTTGTCGTCCGGCTTTAGACAAGAATTTGCTGTTAGACGTGGATCAGATTCACATCGCTAAATCTCCCTTTCCCACGGATATGAGACAGTTTTTTAAAAAAAATTAAGTGCCATGTTTTTGTAATTTAAGCAGATTAAACTTCTCTGTAGTCTTCCTTCCTGTAACAAAGCGTAGTTACAAAAAACTTGCTTTGCATATAGATTACATCAGTTACATCAGTCCTCTTTTTATTAATATAGAATAAACTTCATGTCCTAATCAGCTGCTGTATCGCTTCTGTACGTTCTACCTGTTCAGCTGAGAAGGTGACAGGAAACCTGACGGCGCTGACTGGTCAGGTGGCCCCGTGTGACGTCAGCAGCATCCCTAGCATCAGGAGGGCTATGGGCGTCGCCGTGCCTCCCGAGGAGTCACCTGAGCCCCTCGTCGACCTCACTACAGGTACGTCTCCTCCCAGCTTCGCTCCGTGCAAACTGGAGGAACGCTTCATGGTGGAGACATTTTTTTTTTCAGCCACATTCCTGCAGCCTTGTGGTTTTCTTTGTGTTTTTAGTAAAGGAGTCGAGCGAACCGATGGAGATTCTACCAGCCTGTCCAGATGTTGTTCCATTAGTCGCTGTGAAATGAACTTCCAACCATCCACATTCATTGTAATAACTTAAGTTTTGTACAAAAAGTGCTTTTTGTGTTACACTTGTATGCATTTCAATCAATAAACCTTTTTTTTGTATATATAACCTTGTTTTTTTTTGTGTAACTGTGCACGACAAACTGCAGACTTAGGAAAACATTTATTACATTCTGTATCTGTACAAAAAGTCAAAGTCACATTTGTTCACAGAAATGCCAGTATAATATTATGCAACCATAATTACAGACGAGATGTTGGTGTCAGACGACTAAGGCCACGAGACAAACTTGAGTTGCAGAAGCACTGAGAGGCAGTCTGAGCTCGGGTCAGAAACACGTTCACAGCAGACAGGTTGGTAGGTCCCACAGACTGAGGACAGGATGGAAACGGGGAGCAAGAGACACCAGAAAACAAGTTTTTAAAAAAATATCTGAGCAGAATGAACCAAACTGATGGAATACAGACTTATCCATCTCCTAATGAAACAGTGTGTGTTTTGTTGTGTATTATTTCATGTTTAAATGGTCAAAATGCACAGCTGGGACCAAAATAATGTGAGCACAGGAAGTCATTCCACCTGAACCTAAAGTTATAAGGTTTTAGCTTTTTTTATTCAAGGAGTTTAATTTTACCAGAAAACATTTTTGTTGCATCAATAGATTGTTTGGTTTTACTTGAAGAGTGCAAATTCACAACAAAAGTCATCTCAGGGCTCACAAGTGCAGTCCAATTAAGCCAAATTAATCAAATGTAGAATAATTTTTTGTCACTAATGGGATGAAAGATGAAAGAGCTCATTCAGGAATATCCCCACTTGGCATTAACACAATACATCGTTTCCTTTTTCTATCACATTAAGTTAGAGACAAAAAGTACAAAAGTAACAAACCACAAGACATCAACGTGTTTGTGAATTGGGGAAAAAAAGAAAAAAAAAAGATGCTGATCGTACAAACTGTCCTCTGGTCTCACTCAGAGTGATATGCAGCTTACGGCGAAAAAACAACTTCGTCCAAATCTTTTTCTCTTATTTTTATTTATTTTTCTTCTTGCGGTGACACAACAGTAACCGCTGCGTTCCGGTCCTTCGGAGGACTGTGACGTGCGCGAGTCTCTAAACTCTTGGACCTGCCGACACGAGTCTGTCCTCGGTCGTGTCAGAGCCTCAGCTCAGGCTCAGGCCCTGCTGCTTGCTCGTGTCAGTGCACACAAAGAAGGTCTTTAGCTCCCCTTTCCCCTTGACGTTGATGAGTCCTCGACACTCGCAGGAGTAACCCAGCCTGTTCAGCACCGCACACGTTTCCTCCGTTACCTAAAGAGCGAGAGATATCAACAAACTACATGTTCCTGAAAGCCGAGTCTCATAAATAAACCCAAAAGGAAATTCCTAAAACTATTGTCTGACCTTCTCAAAAAGCAAAACAATTCAGACTAATAGCGGTTTTATTACACTTTGAGAGCAATGTCTGTATTAACAGCAAAGTAGTTTGTATTAAATAAAACCTGAATGGCTTTTAATCCCTTTTAGAATGCGCTGCAGTAAAGGGTGGAAAAACAGCTGATAAAGGTGGCAAAATGTTTTTCTGCTGATCTGGGGACTGAATAGAAATTAGAACAATTCTTTCTGGAGCTGAAATGAAGAATCAAAATAAAATCTAGGTTCAAAGTTAAAGTATGTTGAGAATAAAATAAATTAAAAAACAAAAACAACTTGAACTGTGAGCTGTGCTGAGTATACCTGGATCTTTCCCAGCTCTCCGGTGCTCTCCATCCTGCTGGCTACGTTCACCGTGTTGCCCCAGATGTCATACTGGGGTTTCCTCGCTCCGATCACCCCGGCTATCACAGGGCCATAATTAATTCCTGTAGGGAACAAACAAAAAGGCTATAATAAAGAGGAACGTTAAAGTGTCCATCTTAATCAAATCAAGGAGGCTAAAAATGTCCCAAAGAGGGTCAAATTCAGCAGAAACGCAATGACTGAAACAGATTCATTCATTAATATAATAGGATTGGTGTAAACCGATCAAACAGGCAACAGAACTGTCCGATCTTGTGGATATTTAGACTTTCTGCAGGGGATGTAGATAAAGAATAAATAAAATGTGACCCCAAGCTGACCTAGATCCTTTTATTTTAGTCTGTTTAGTTTTTTTTTTTTTAGCATTGTGTATCATGAAGTCTGAGAAAAATCTAGTGTGGAAACACCTTAACAGGTACATACCATTAGTTAAACATAAATGTTTTCTGAAAAGCTTTAATCCAAAGCCGTCTGAACAGCAGACACAACAGATGAGTTAAGTTATTTATAAAGACACACTCAGCACGGCGAAGCTGGTTAGGCTTTGATAAGTGGCGACAAGTCTGTAACAGCTTCACAACTGAGCATCAGCAAACGGCACCGCTCCACAGAAATGCCAATCATGCTCAGGGTAACCGAGGAGCCCCGCGGGGTCATGGTGCCGGCCTCAACAGAGATGTATTGCAGTGCAATTTACAAGGTGAAAGGTTTCCGCTGCGGCTGCCAAACACTCACCCACTCGCAGTCTGAAGCTGTTGAAGGAATGTCTGTTGATGCCATCCAACTTGCCCATCATAGCAATGGCAAACTCCACCACGTTGCCTATCTGAGCCTGCTGCCTGTCTTTGTCCTGAAAACCAACAGAATCACAATCAGTACTAACTGTACTTTGAGTTTAAGTACGGTTAGGTCTGACTTGGAAAGAGTCAGCGTGACCTCAGCCTGACCCTGCTCCGCCTGCCCACCTGATTGTTCTCCTGACCAGACGTCCCACTAAGCCCCGCAGCCGCCATGTAAGTGCTGCCAATTGTCTTGATCTTCTCCACACCGCTGAACTTCGGTTTGGACAGCAGCTGTTCAGATTAGGAGGAAAAGAAGATGAGTCATGGATGCACAGGGAAAAAAAAAAAAAACACCTTTATCATCCCAACCTTTCATCATTTCTAGTATTTACTCTTGCAGGCGTTAAACCCTGCCACAGTCCCCGTAGCTAACATTTTTATGTTTGCATCTCAGAGAAGCGTTCGGTTCGGAAAAAGAGGGATGAATCCCTTCCAAACTTTATCCTCCTGACCTCGTCAAAGTCGGCGATGATCTCATTGAGCAGCCTCAGGCATTCCAGGCCTTCCTTGTTAATATCACACTCGGTGTAAAATTCTTTGAAATCCGGCACTGAGGCAAACATCACACACACACAGTCATAGGACTTGTAGTAGAGGTCCTGTTGAGGAAAAAAATACACGTGGAGAAAAGGACTGTTTGGCTTCATCTTTACTTCTTTAACTCCTACTAATGAATATTATTCAAACAACTCATTTAATTGAGACTAACATTTTATTGATAACTGGTTGATACAAGCCACTTTATAACTCGGAGAGTGCATCGGTGCAATGACTCACTTTTAAGAAAACTGCTTTGGCACATGTCCAGTATGATGTTCGCTGTAATTCTATACTATCTCATCATTATAGTCAGTGATAACCTGATATCTCCACGGGTTGACGCTGTTAATGGGTGCAGTATTGTGTTTCACTGATAATATTGAACCGCCAACATTAGGCTGGTTTCAGTTTATTCTAAAGCAAACAGAAAAAGATTGCCAAAGACATGTTGAAAGCACTCAAACATGCTGTAACGAATACTGAAATTCTACCCCTAGAAATTAATTTGCAAAAAGATAAGCCGCTTCCTTTTTATTGTGAGAAATTAAACTGAACTGCCTCAGGAAATACGTACAGGAGTGCAGTGGCTGTGCTTTAGTAGTTTGCTGGATAATGAAAAATAACAGATTTTCTAAATTCTCTACATGAGCTTTTAATTTAAACGTCCAGATGGCTCGGCCCGCGGGAATCTCACCTCGTTCTTCTTATTCTCCCCGACAAACAGCGTGGCCACGTGGGCCGGCAGCACGTTTTCCAGCAGCAGGCGGTTCAGGTTCTCCCTCGTCTCAATCTCGTCCTGCTCCGTGCGGTTCTTGTACTTCAGCAGGAAGTCCTGCCGAAAGCAGTTCTCATTCTGGGAAGCAGACAGGGAGCGACGTCAGAGCAGGGACGTGGACGTGGACGCGGCACGACACGGAAAGCGGCAAACGCGCGTCAGTACCTGCTGAGATATGATGAGCATGGTGACCAGGAAGAGGGCGATGTAAATGCAGCTCATAATCTCAGGATGTTTTACCAGCCCGATGTAGTTTATTACACTGTCCCGACTGCAGAACAAACAAAAACAGGGTTTTTAACTTCAAATCTCACTTTAACTTGCATATTTAAGACATGTCTAAACAATGCAAGTGCTAAAAAACAACCAGCTCTCTGTGTTTGCCCAGCAGAGAAAATCTTCTGCGCGGCGAAACGTCGGACATGAGACAGCAGCTCTCCAGCGACAGGACATGCAGCCTACCCCGTACAGTTCCAGTTGCTGCTGTTGTTCTGCTCGCAGAGGAATTTTCCGTACTCCTCAAACAGATCCTGCTTGGTGTTGAGGATGATGATGTAGTACGCGGTGGACGCCACGGTGAGGAAGAGCACTTTGAGCTCGAGGCTCATACGGAGGAAGGCTCCGCATGCGATGAGGGACAGGATGCAACAGTAGACAGAGTACTGAGGGACAGGGGGATAAGCGGGACGTTAGATCTGACAAACACTTTGCTGCTTCATAATTTGGCACGTGAAATCAGTGTACAAACTAACAATAAGGGTTATAATAGAATGTAAAACATGGCAATAGAGCTGCATCATAAAGTAAACGCTTCAAGCACATCTGAGGTGGTTTTCACAGCTCATGTATAACCTACTGACACCTATAGCAAATATTTGTGATACTCTACAGTTAAATGCAGCACTCACAGGCAGACAGAAGTTGTCATCCCCATCCTTCATCTCACCGAAGCACTGTGGAGTGTCGAAAAGAAACATTTGACTGACATGCAACCACTGGACTGCTGGAGAGGTTTAAAGCGTGGCCTCTGCAGCGCAGCTCCAAAATAACAGCGGCGCGCACACAATGGGCCTTCTCCTAAACCGGGAGCACAGGCTTACCAGACTGAAGAGTGCCAGGACGATGATGACAGCAGTGGTGACGGTTGCCAGCGGGAGGCGCACACATGGCCGTTTAACCACCGCCTCCGATACAGCTGGCAGCCACTGACACCTTGACAGCTTATCTGGGAACACGCGCTGCAGAGGATAAAGAGGAAGGAGATGGAGGAGATGAGAAGAAAAAAAGGTGAATTCGAACACGTGACTTTTGTTCAGCCGGCCGTCTCCAGACATCATGTGTCAGTGACTCGCAGACGACTTCTTTCAAGGGAGGAGTCCGTCAGTGAGGTTGATTTATGAAGCCGAAACACTTTGAGCAAAGAGAGCAACCTTTCAAGTAAAACATTTTCATGAACTTTGTTGATCCAGGACTTGCCGACTGTAAAGTTGGGTTTTATATTTCACCTCAGGAATCATTCAGTCATCGTATCATTTTAGTCTGTTCAGTAAAAATACCCCCAGGTTTCTTTTTTTTTTTTAAAGACTTGCCAAAACTTCTGCTATCGTAAAAGATCAAAACAATCAATGTTATGCCTAAATGAGGCAATGTTCTTATTCAGTTTTATGTTCTTGTTTCAGTTCAAAACAGACTCCTATAAACTGCGTTCCTTGAGAGAATGCGTATCAAAATTCATATGAGAGTGTTTCTTAAGGTCAGTTTGCTGTGGCTGCCATCTTGAATTGGTTTGGCTCTAAAACTTAACATCCATATTATTATTTCCTGAAAGTTTCATTAAAATCTGTCTAATGAGTCACAAGAGATCCTTATAACAGTGAGTTGACTCCAAAAAGTTGAAAGTAAAGATCTCACCCCATCTATCTGCACTTAGGATATGTGTTGGGGATTGGCAAAAGTGTTTTACGCCGGATGCTTAATTATTTAGATCTACATTATTAATGTACAGTTTAATCTAATCTGGCCTTAATAGAACCTGAATGTAAAAAACCTAAAATGTATTTCTCTCTTTTTTTATTTTCTAATACAAAAGAAAATTCCGTTCGTTTGGAGTAAAACACTTGAGTCATGCATGAAACAAGACCTCAGAATGTGTTTGCTGGAAAAAAATAATCCCTTCCACATAATCTACTGGAGCTGTAACAGCTCCTGTGAGGATTTCTTCTCCCTTTTTTTTTTTTTTTTTTTGCATTCTCTATAAACCCAGATGGTAACTAGATCTGAAAGGAAAATTGAAATTAAAGTCTTAACATACTGACCTGTAAGTGACCTGCAAAACAGATGGCCAGGGTCAGCAGCAGCACACAAACCAACACTCCAAATGTTGTCCCCAACTTCTTTCGACTGATGGGGACAAAAGCAGAGTGTCAAAAAAAAATCAGTATCCAGCCTATTTTCTTTGTCTACAGCTCTTCATAGCTTTAAAATTATAGCTGGTTAAATCTCAGTGCCAAGAAAACAGAAGGTTCTCTGCTTCCCAGTTCGGCACGGCGAGAGGGAACTTTGGCTCTACTTACTCCTCTGTGATGAAAACCTGAACCACAAAGATACAGAAGAAGATGAAGGTCGCACAGCCCACATAGTGTTTGAACATGGGCAGGTCCAGGGCGCGGTACTTGAAAGAGAAAAGGCAGATCGTATGAGAAGAACCGAGACGAACTCTATGCAAATGATTTTAACGACCCATTAGGGTCAAACCAACCTGTTTCTCCAGATCCTTTTTAGGAAAGCACAAAGCTAAGCTGCCACTTTCTTCAGAGTTGGACCACTGCCTGTTTGAAAGGAAAGAACGAAGAAGGGTATGGATCGACAAGGATGATGATAGAAAAAAAGAAGAAAGATTATATATATATTATATTATATGGATAAATCACCCCTGGATCACACTAATCCTGCATATATCAGGCCCAATGGTTGAAGCAATTATTAGTAACTTAAAGCATGAAAACTGCAGTTTGCTACACTTGTGATGGTGTAAATTGTGATTGGCATAACATTTTAGATTACACTGCATCCTCATTCCTGTTTATCATAAACAATTCTATTATTATGAACACTTTTACAGTTAAATTACTTGTTTTATATCCTAGAGACAATAATATGTGTTAAAATGACTTAGATTCCAACTTCCTTGCCAGTTCATTATTTCTCTGCCACTGTATGCATCTGTCATTGACAAGACTGCATTTGTGGCCATCCAACTCGTTATTGTAAGCACACCTTTAGCTTAGTTGAGAAACACACCGAAATCACATTTCGTCATTATTTAAGCACGGGTCCCCCCCACACACACACCCATCATCTGCAAATTTATATTCACATCTGAAGGCAATTTTCACCGTCACCGAGGGAGATTCATATCTAAATAATCGTCCGCAAATATAATCTAGAGGGCTCCAAGGAAGACATCGGCAGTGACCAGCCAAGAAAAACTACAACAGGTTGTTTTGTTTTCGAACAAATACCTGCAGCCATCTCACAGCAGCAAGAATAAAACGCTTTCCATCCACAGCCTCTGATTTAATGAAGCGGGCTGTGTGCACTCTGCGAGAATAAAAACAGCAAATCAGCGAACACAGCTAAATAACTGGGTGGAATGCAGAGGTCACTCATGTTTAGTGTTTTCCCCAACATCACATGGACAAATTAATGCTTTCAGCTCACAGGTTTGCCTGTTAAATCAGACTGATTAATGCAGCCGTCTGCAGGGTGAGTCCTGACCTTCATCAAACCTGGGCAAACATACGCAATTCAGAGGCTTTCATCTGTCCTAATATTTTTGTTTTACGCTGCTGAATGGCTGCAGATAAAGATGGTGTAAAGGTGAAGCCAAATAATAAACTACAAACAGACAAATCTATACTCTGCGGTTAGAAAGCGCATGAGTTTCTAAAAGAAAAAAAACAAACAAATCACAAATGAGATAATTCCCTACAGCCTATCTGCTCTGTGGCAGCAAAGCTCAACTCAAACCAAATCTTAGCAAATCTGTGACCTAAATTTATCTGGGAATCAACTCCAGACACAACAGAGGACATTAATAAAGGACGTGATCTGACCCGTAATCAAATAGAGGTTCAGAGCTGCTGTTGGCTCGCTGAAGCGTGTGCCACAGGATGCAGGCAGTGCAGCAGCAGAATACATGGAACAATGGCTATTAATATGTGTTTTTGGTATTTCACAACCTATAACGCTTTTAGGAGATTAACATAAACGTTAATTGTTTGTTGTAGCACAGTTGCTGACATAATTCTGCAGGCACCAGCAGCCCGACTGCTCACGTTAACCTAAACTAAAGCATTCCTGTCACAGAGTCATGCAGAATTTTCACACATCTGGTAAAGTGTTAGTCATCAAATATTCCTTAAAGGAACACATAACACCTGCCTTTCATGTCAGTTTTAGACTAAATTGTATGCTAAAAAGGCACCAAGTTATAGCCGTTTTGGTCAAATTTTGCACACGACGTCATGGACCACATCGTGATACCGCGAGATCTCGCAGAAATGTGTTAGCGTACGTGTTGAGGAGGACTCTCAGCTACTGCCACACCCGAATTAGCTCAATATGTCACGTGGGGTGGAGAAGGAGGCGAACCCAGGACGCAGACTAAGAATAAACAAAAACAAAGGCTGACGTGGCAGCAAAAACTAAACAAAACAAAATTCAAAAACAGGGCAGGGACAAGACAACCAAGACACGACCGGAAAGAACAAGAACAGAACAAGGAACCAGCGAGTGAGTGGAGGAGATGACCGGGTTCTAAATTTAAATGCGGGGAAGTGGGCACAGGTGAGTGAGAATCATGAGAGCAGGTGGAGATGGGCGTGGCAGGAAACCAAGAGCAGACTGAGGATAAGTGAATGATGATATAAACACAAGAGGCAGAAACAATAGAAAGACAAAACATGTAGACAATAACCCTAAATATAAAAGAAATCTCAAAGAAAAAAACAACAAAACCCAAATCCTGACACAATATCTATAAACCATTATTATAGCCATTTTGTGTCAGCTAAGATGGATAAGCTGTGGTGGCCATCTTGAAATGAGCTGACTTCAAAGAGTATTGAGTTGTAGATATACATTCAGGTAATACTTTCTGAGAGTTTTACTAAAATCCTTCCACTGGTTCATGAGATATTTCACAAAAAGACAGACTAACACAGGCAAAAAATGATTGCCCTTCCACCTTCGAAGGCAGGTGATAAAAAGCTCAATACAATACAGAGAATCTACCTTTGCAGATTTACCTGTATAAATGTTTCCCCGGATTTTTTATTTACTTATTTTATGACACATGCTACAGTGCTACAGCTAAAGACTGCAAACACACTGGACCTACTTGCTGCTGAGCTCATCTATGGTGGTGGTCATCTCGTTGTGCAGCTCCTCATCAAACCTAGTCTTCTGGGATTTTATCCTGCACCAGAGAGCACAGACACAATTAGGAAGAGGCAGCCGGACAGACTTTGAGACACACGGCTCGATTCGAACAGATGCTGGAAAACCAGATCTGCCCGTGTGGGTTATTTAGGAGGTCCATTTTAGCTGTGCTCGGAGGCATGGTGCTGCCAGACGGAGCATTAGTGAGGAAAGAGAAAGATGGTTTGTTGCCTGTGAGAAAGTTAAGAAGACAGGTATGTGCTTTGTGCATAATGGTGTGTGTTAGACTGCCCCTCCAGGATTCGGTGAGGGGGTTTCTGTCGTGCTTCAGTTCGGAAAGCCCCTACTTATTTAGGAAGGAAACGCTCAGAGATCTGCAGACCCCGTTACACACAAGCCCAGGTTGGTGATCGGTGTTAATAGGAGCATGTCAGTCCACTATTACAGCACTTTTAGGATCAGGTTCTGCCCTGTTAGAAAGAGTTAGCAGTTAGAGATGAGGAGAACAGTGTTTTCCAGCTGCTCGGGTTAGTGTTGGGACCGCAGTGATCTCCACCAAGACAGTAGTTCTCATTTAGAGAATCAAAACGCCACATAAATTCAGGGGGGGGAAATGAGTGATCACATTGTGTAATTTGCTCTTTTGAACTAATGAATCAACACAATTTGTGTCCAAATTTCTATAAGCAATGAGCCCAAAGGTTGAGAACTACTGAACTGACAGGGATGAAGACCTGTGGGTCATTAAGGCCCCACTCACTTATTGTTGCTGAGTGGAGGTGTGGACAGGGAGAATGGCTCTTCAAGTGACTCATCAAAGCTGTCAGGGTCCAACGGTAAAACAAAAACACAAATTCATCACAAGACAGCAGCTGGCAGCCAGCAGACACAAAGAAATATGGTATAGCTGTGAAATCTTAGCTGGAATTACATGCTTCTGAAGCGGAGTGGAGCAGTCACTAATACTGTTACTTTTAATAAAGGAAAACCATTTCTGCCACTTCGTGTGGGCCCGTCTCATTTCACTGTCACTACAGTTTCAGACATGTTCACCAGGCGCTGCCTCAGCTTTACAAGATTATGAATACATGAATGAAATTAATGACTCACAAGATGAGACGAGTCTGAATGTGCACATCTATATCTTCTGATCACAATACTTCAGCTCCGATTATTTGTTTGGGTGAGTCCTGCTTAATAATCCCACTTAGATTTACATCATTTTTAGCTTTCTTGGTCAGCTATTTTGGGCACACAGTTGACGTATTTCTATTTATTGGTGGAGACGGACCCTCTGTTGGTCCTTTAATAATGCATGAGTTACTTTTTGTCCAACAATTTTGACAAAAACAGTTTGTAAATGATCAAACTGTAATATGATCTGTTATGGGTCTTGTTCACTCAGAAAAGATGCTTTAACACTTAAACCCTTATAAAAGGTAATTCAAGCACATTAACTACAATAATACCTCTGTGGGTTTTGAGCACTATGGAATGTATATATATATATATATATATATATATATGGTTTTAAAAAGTTCAGAAACTGATCCCAATGATTCTACATTTGTCATGTGGACTATTTACGTCAGTATACTTGTAGCCGTTATAATAGTTGTTGTTCTCGTGTGGACGGCCTTGAAAAACCTAATTAAGCTGCCAGTAAGCTCAAAGTAAATCACTGCACATAAGCAGAGTAGAGGTTATGTGAACTGTGCATGCAGAAGAGACATTTGCTCTTTTAGGTTGTGGGTCTGGGTCTAGTTTTTTAACGCCTCACACTGTTTGTTGTGTTTTCTGAACCGTTTCTGAGAGTGTGACTTCGTATGGCCTGCTGGGACGCTGCAGCAGAGAAGTGCTGCCAAGATGCAGGTGTATTTATTACTTTAAACAAATCCTAATTCACTGCCAGCACACATTAATATGATAATCTTCTCCAATGCTAAACATCTGAAATGATAATATGACAATAATATTAAAATATATAACAAGCTTACAAATATTTTGTTAGGCAACATTAATTACTTTCTAAAATCTGAGGGTAAAATAATGAGTTCAGCCTCTAGAAATAAAAAAAAGCAGAGTTGTGTTGGTAAACACATGTAAAACATCACCATCGGGATGTAACTGTGTCACCAGATTCTGTTTAAGTTGAATTTGTAATAAAACAACAACAACAACAAAACAAAAAAAACACTGTGCTGCTATTTTTTAGCTGCTTAGACTTTTCTTACCTATCAGTGATCTTGGAGCTTTGGGTTGGTCGTAAAGGAATGTCCTGAAAAGAAAAAAAAAAATAAATAAATAAATAAAATTAACTAAAATGGGAGTGTTGAGTGACACGCCCGTCAAAATGTTGGTCAAATTGCTATAATTCTTTCTGTAAATAAAAAAGTACCCCAAAAAAATTATAGTATTCTTTGAGATGCATTTAAAATGTTGACATTACAACTTTAAGATTTTTAATATGGTGTGTTTTATTAATAAAAGGATACCTTGTACTCAACGACACAGTTATCTATTTCTCATTACTGTTTAACCTCAGACACATGTGAATATGTGTCCACGATCAGCTGATGTCATGAAATGCTTTGCGTCCTTTCATGTATTCACTGTAATGGAAAACAAAAAATTATTTTAATAACCAATAGCCAGAGAGCAGTCCGCTCACCTTAAAGCGTGTCTTTCCATTAACAATGTTGTCTGAAGGGAAGCCCTCGCGGCTCTGAAGGTGGGCGAAAGGTTTCACGGCGCCCCAGGATTCAAGGTAGCGGGTCATACGCACGGATGCCCTCATCTTCAGGCCGTCATTCACTCGAGGTTTAGCCGTGTTTCGGGCGTTCAGGGATGGATCCTTGGACTTAATATGCAGAAACACACAATTTATGATGCATTAATATCTTGTTACGTCCTAAATAATACCAGCAAATACTCAGCAGTAACATATCTCTACAAAGTGAGAAAACTTTTCCAATTTGAGAAGATTGTTTTTAGGTATGTAGAAAATATGTCCTTTACAGGTAATAAAAACACCATCAAGTATTTACAAGCTAAACCGTTTTACTCTGGACTTCTCACAATCCTTAAAGGGCCTTTTAAAAAACAAAACAGACTTACCCTTGGATCAATCACGAGATACGTGCGGACATTGAGTTCATTGAGATAAGGGTCTCTCAGGTGGCCGTTGCCCTCTTCTACCTCATAAGCCTTATTCAGGTGCTTCAGGGTTGCCTCTGTGATGTGGACACGGCTAACCAGGTGAGAGGAAGAAACAGTAAATGATCCATCATGGTATTTAATGTGTCAGGCATTTATTTCATCAGTCCACAGTGGAATACAGTCAGAAAAGAACAACTTATGAACACATGCGTTCACTTTCTAACGTTTTCCCTGATTTGTACATTTAAATATCACTAAAAAACAGCAAAATATTGTCTTTAGTTTATATAATTGGCTGTTTTGACAGATGATGTGCTTACATAAAATAACAGGAATTTATCAAATTTAAGCACCAAGCTTGTTTTGCGTTGAAAGTGATTAAAAAGTCAAAATTCCAGATTTTTTTGTTTTGTAACAACAATTATTTTAAAGTGTGTGAATTAGAGCAGCTTTTATGGACATTTGGTCATATTAGGAAGCAGAATTTGAGAATGCAAAGAACAGGAGATAAGTAAACAGATCTGTAGGACTTAAATGAAGCAGCAAACAGATAGTAGAAAGCAACATAATCAAATAACTTCTTTTAGAAGATTGTGTCTCGTGGTAAACTGAAGAATGAATGTGAACTACTTTATATGGGACTGTAAGTTTAGTTCATGGTTATATAAGAACTTGCACAGCAGTGGTGGACAGTTTTATTAATTCTCAGTTATACGAAGGAAGCACGAATCTCCCTCTGTGTGTGACAGTGAAGCAACCGTACATACAAAGAATTATTTTGGTTATGCATCAAATGTAAATACACGAGCAGAAATACTCACCCTGGGACTCCTCCTGACTCCATGTGATTGGCCAGAGTGACATCGTGTGACCATACATCGAACTGCCACTTTCGGAGGCCGATCACGCCGCAGAGCACGTTGCCTGAGTGAACGCCAACTCTCATGTTGATATCTACTCCTGTGGCTTCCCGTACCTGCCTGAAGGAGGATCCAGCAACAATAAAGCTTCCTGTTGTGGACTATTACTCATATCTATATAGAAAGCACAGTCCTGCCACAGTGGCACAAAGGCATTATTATACGGTTTACTATCCTTTCCATTCGTGCCTATGTGGAGCATTGTTGACTGTACATCAGCAAGAGAAGTAAAATTGGACATACCATATTCTCTGTGGTGCAAATTCAATGTTAAATTAAAGATTTTGCTTCACAAATGATTAGTATAAGAAACACATATCAAAGAATATATATTTATTTTATTATATGGTCACACAACCACATATTTACATTCAGCATGTAAGAGTAACGGTTGGTGCAACTCACTTGATGGCTTCACACATGTCTAGGCCCATTTTAACACAGTTCTTGGCATGTTTAGGCAGTGAGACCGGTAGTCCGGACACACAGTAGTAGCAGTCCCCCAGGATCTTGATTCTCATGCATTCATTCTCCTGTAAAGGACCAATCAAGGATCACTTTAGAAAACCAGGCAGGTGCGAGGCAACAAAAGCATCAAATGCTCTGATACTGCCCAACACAAAAACATCTGATGGAAAAAAGTCCTTTATCAGGGCTTGATTCCTAGCTGACCTGTCAGGCTCTGACCTAAACTTACTAATCTTGATTTTTAAAAAGCTTAGTCTAACAGTTAACTATGTAATGACAAACTACTGATGACAGAAAGCAACAAGAACAAAAAAAACCTTCAAGTATTTTCTCACCTTGGCAATTTGGTCGAATTTGCCAAACAGTTCATTGAGCATAATTACAAGCTCCTTAGGAGAGCAGTCACTGGCCAAACGAGTGAAGCCAACAATGTCTGCATACAGAATACTGAAAGAGAAAAAAAGGACATTAAAAAAAATTAACATACAATAAGACACTAACATGTAAAACATCTCGTCTCAAACCAACAAAACTGTTCATAGCGATGGTTCCTGTGTGTCTATTTCTGCATATGAGGACAAAAATGTGACTTTACCACACCAACACAGGTATAATTAACATTCTTCAAAGTCCACAAAGAGGAGTTGTGGTAGGAAACTAGTGAGTTTTGTTGACTAGCCATATCTTTCAAACCTGAACTATAGTATTTTGTTTAAATAAAGGATTTTTGTGAGGCGTGTATAACACGTGTGTGAGTCTTACCATGCTCAGCCTTTTTTCAATTATGCACTATAGAAACAGACAAGGACCCCCTGAATGTACAGTTAACAATCAGAGCACAGCGAGCATGCTTTTATCAAAATAGCCCCATCAGCCTCTTATCATCCACAATGACCATCATAGTGGGAAGAAGAATTTCAGACAAAAAAACACCTTAGCCATTCTCCCATTAACCTCCAGTGAGTCTGATCAGTGACTCATTGAAAGGCCTGTCTGGTTCAGAGCTGAATCACAGTCCAGGCGTCAATAAAGCTTCCCATCTGCAAACCGGGGAGAGAGTGATAGCTTATTTGACCTTTCACAAAGCCTTGACACAACAAAGAAAATCTGGAGGAATTTCAGCACAAATCCAACCGAAAGACAGCACTTAACTCCCTGCCTTAACACGACCGATCTCTGGGGGAAGTAAAACCGACCACAGCAACAGGGGCCTCAGTGGACACCACAGGCATTGTGCAGCAGTGAATGATCCCTTAGCAGCTGTGCAATGAAAGCAAGAATGCTGTTTACAACATGATGAAGTGCATCTGATTTGCCAGTGCGATGACAAAGCCATCAAATGAATCCAAGTATTCTACAGGTTAACAATACTTCCAGTGGTTATTTACATAAACACGTTCAAAACAAAGCGCCAACAAAGAGCTACATATAAAATAATGCATGAACCGAACAATGTAATCCAGCAGACCACACGCAGGAGAGCTGATTACTGGCGCTGCTCAAGAATGGCCTGAATAAAAGTGACCGTGAGTTGAGAAAGAAAGGACCACAGATGCACAGACTGTAAAAACCAGGTGCTTCACGAGGCTGCCAGCACAGCTAATGACAGCTCTGACTGTGTAATTATAGGGGCAGAGTAATGCAGGCAGTCTATCAGTCAACACCTTTTTCCATCAACATGGAAGAAAATGTGACCGAAAAAGCCTCTGGTGTCTATATGTAAGATCAGTTAGTTTGTCTCTTGCAAATAAAAGTTCCCTTGTCATTTCAAAATACAACAGTCTAATAAAAGTGTATAGGGGTTCTGTGCTTTTAATATATGATGACATTTTTTTGTTTAATTTCAGGGAAAATTTTAACCAAATTAAAACAATTCAATGAAACACACCAGAAAAACTAAACATACTCTCTGTGAATAAAGATTTATCCAAATTACCCTGTTATAATTGTTTTTTATTGAGGCCATAGAGGGCACTGCATCGTTTCTACCTTTTTAGAAACAAGTCTTCCATCATATAAGCCATCTGTCAAAGTTCACTCCTTTGCCTTAAAATCTGTCATCACTTCCTAAACTAATGAAACCTTCATACAGAAAGCTACGTCTGGACGGCTGCTCTTAAAACAGACACATCCCCGGTATTAAACAGCCAAAGAAATCTGCTTTGTGAGCTTTTTTGTTGTTTTAATCCATTGCACCTTTTTTGCTTTATGATTTTTAGAATTATGAATAAACAAAGTGCAAAGGATTTGAGCTTCTGATGGGATTTGTGAGAAGCAAACATTGTCAAGCATCTTGAAATCCTAAAAAAGACTTTAACAAATAACAATAAAAACAAACAAAAATAGAAGTATTTTAGGTTGTTTGCGATTGTACCTGACATTCTCATGCCTCTTTACGTAAAGACTGTGGAAGTTGTTATCTTTGACCAGCCGCTGTCGCTCTTCTTTATCTTTACAGTCCTGCAAGCGCTCCATTATTGCCAATTTCATCTTCATGGAGATATAGACGGGGAGAACAGACTGCAGCAGGTTCTCCTGCAGACATACATGCACATAGGATATATAAGATACAGTACAAAAATGCAATTTAGGAGAGCCAGGAAATGAACCAGCTAATGTTTGGAGTTAAATGAACAGTCAAAGTGTAGAAGGAAAAAAAAACAACACACATAGAAAAAAGAATTATACAAGTTCAGTCCTTAATTCCCCTGTATTTGGTTCTATCAAATGTCTGTCACATCCTAGTTCACCTGACAGGTTTTCCATTTAATCAGATCAAATCGTCAGCTCGCTAATAAATAACACTGGAGCCATTGTGCGACAATGACCAGAGGCCAGAGGAGTGTTCAAAGTGTTCTGACGTACTTAAGACAGAATCTGAAAAGAAACCTCTCGTGAAATGATTACTCTCCCTTTAGACGACCTTGTGAGATCTGACAACATGGGATGAGTCCAGGCTTGTTGCGTTTATCTACCGAACGTTCTTACCTGCTCCGTCTCTTCAAAAAGCTTTGAAACGTGGATGAAAGCAGCAGCCAATGTGATAAGAAACAACAGATCTGAGATAACTACTGTGGCAGTTTCAGGATGAATGAGAGACAGATGAATGAATGTGTTTGTTTTTAAGAAGTTAATATGTGAGATTGGTAATATTTCTGTTAAAGGACTTGTTAAGCATGTTTCTAGCAGATCAGCCTTCAGTTTATGTGTTTGTTCAATAGCAGAAGATTTTAGTTACTTCTTTTACTCATATTTTCCTAGATCAGGAGGGATGGTGGAAGCATGTGTGGACAGTTTTGTTTCGCACATTACACAGATTCTCAAGGGGGGAAATGGCTCCTAAGTGGGTCTCCTGAAAGCATTCATGCGCTTTCAAGTTATTTCTGTATTTATTTGGCATTAACTTTACGGTTCTGTCCATTAAAGTACAAATTATTTTCCTGATCTGAATCAGAAGTTTTACCCAAATGCAATTTTCTCTAAAAAACACTTTGAAAACATTACAAATTGACCATTTGTGTGTATAATAACCAATGAGCACCTAAACAAATGCTAGTCACTACTGAAATTATAAAATGAACTGTGCGAGAAGGTCAAGGTTAGGAATTCACCTAAGGCAACACATTTTCTGAGGAACATATTTACAACTGAGAAAAAAATGAACAGATTACTCAGAAACATCAATAAAATTATGAGAGGAACAGAGTGTTTGTAAAAGATTTTATTATTTTTACCAAACTTGTACCCAAGATGATTTGTTAAAATTCCTATTTAAGTATATTGGACCAAACTCTAAACTCTAAATTTTTCAGCATCTACTCAAATCCAAAAGGAGAATCAAATTTGACCAATCATACAATTTTTTTTTCTGTCCTGCCAGGAAACACTGCAGCTTCCCTGTCAGTGAGTTTCATATTGTGCACTAAGCAAAGTCACAAAAAATGACAAAATGAGAAAATTGTCTTTAAAAAAAAAGACCTCTGAAGTCATTGCAAAGCGGCACGGGTGCTTCTATTTTAAGGCTTCACAAGATAATTTGAGAGGGACCTGTTGGTCGGAATGACAGCATCCAAGAGAAAGTCGACATTAGACGACACTTTGAAATGAAAGAAGAGCCATGTTGATACCAAATACTGATGGGCTATTTTCTTATTTTGACAGCAGTGCATGCTTCCATTTAGAGAAATTTTCATAATATGCAAAAATACTGGTGGTAAAACAGGCTGCACACAGTGCTCTAGTCATTTGAAAAAAAAAAAAACATACATGCTGTAATTAAGGGCTGAAAAACTGCAGTTTACATAAGCCAGACTTTCGAGGACTGAAAACATTAGTCTTTTCTCCATGACAAACAGAATCAGTTCAAACCACACATGCAGCTTCTGCTCTCTGAAGGCCACCGTTTCCACCAACCTGTTGTCTCTTTTCTATCTCAAGCTTCATCCTCATGCTCAGGCACCTCAGAGTATCCTGGAAGGTCTGCTTCAGCGTTTTCTCCATGAGAACCTTATGAAAGGCTCCCACGGCACAGCCACACAGAAACAGCACTGCGTTGGACAGCAGCTATAGGAAGAATCACAGCAGCACATGTTAAAGGCTGGAAACCGAAGCACCTGTTGTACACAGTTAATATCAAGTATAACGTAGATAAAGTTTTATTATACAAGACAAATCAGACCACATATCCCATATCTTTTCTTCTATTTGTTCTACATACATAATCAGTTCTGATAATATTGTATTTAGATGTAACCATAGCAAATATTTCCATCTAACCTACACTGATTTTGTGTTGCTCAGACACTCCTCTAGAGCAAGCTACATGTCAGCAGTGCAGAAGCACGAAGAAAGCTGTGACACGGCTTTTGTTTAAATGCTTTTACCTGATTGGCTAATTTGTGGTTACGACCCGACTCACTGCTGTAAACTGCTAGTCGCAGTGTGAGAGCCATTATGTGGGACAGGGAGGAGATGACACTCAGCCCCACGGCGTGCCACAGCTGGAATGGCAGCATGGTGTAAACTGTGAAGATGATAAAAAGGAAGAAAGGCACCTGGAAACATAAAAGAAAAGTCTTAGTACTTTATAAAAAATTAAAAAAAAACTATTTATTGGCCATTATCACATAAAAAAATCTTTAGAAGAATGTGAGTAAATGCCCAGAACAGCTCAATCACATCTGTACAGAAGGTAGCTGTGAGGCTGAAAGAGTTAAACGGCAAAATATGAGCTACCTGGTCCCAAGCCTTGATGATATGACTGCTGAAGATGAAGGTGTACCCCAAGGTGAGGTGTGTGACCCAGATGATCAGGCCGAGCAAAAGCCTCCATCGCTGTGCGAGTACCTCTGTGCACACCAGCACGAACACAGCCAGGAAGACAAACAGGCTGACGCTCACCACGCTCACGAAGGCATAATGATCCTCAGCCTTCTGTAACAGTGACAAGGGAGAGAAACAAGCACACATTTACCATCCTCAGGCAGGTTTCTGGTGTTTGACATATGTCGTGTCTTAATAAAAGTCATGCGTGCCAGCTTTAACAGATGTTACTAGTTTTTTTTTAAGTTGAAATAAAACATTTCATTGTTAATAAACAGAAAGCAACACAGATAAGTCTCAAGAAATGTGTTGAATTTAAATCACAGCCAGTCTGTTTACCATATAAGACAGAATATACTTTAATAAATTTCCTAACTTACCATCTTTCTTATGTAGCCATTGTACATTCAGAATCAAGAACGCACAAAAACCCCAGAACATTTTAATATATATGTGTGTGGAATAGCTGCCTTCAGAGATCATGTTTGAATGAATATTTGGCTGTGTGCGTGCTCTGAAGGCATGTGCATTTATGGACACATTAATTGTTTCACATGATGTCAAAATGTCTTGGCATAAGTGGGAGCGAGAGTGGGAGGGTGAACACGAGGGAAAATAAGGGGTTAAAAGAGCGCTTAAGAGTGAGGCACATGCACAATGTCGGTGTTAATAGATCTTCGTGCGGAGAAGGCCATCCTGCATTTTATGTTGAGCTTTCTGGTTGCCATGGCAGCACTGGCAAAGGCCAGATCTCTGCTAAACCTTTTTTTTTCAGCTCCCTGTGTCTTAGTGAAACCTTTTTTGGCAGAGAAAGGGAAATTATCCTATTTTAGCAGGAAACAAAAATCACATAAACAGACACAGCTGTCACTTTCAACACAAAGCATACAAGGAATCCAGCTGTCATGATAAATTCTCACATATTCGCAGTTTTCCATTTTAATTCTTATTTTCACATGACAGACCACTGACAAATGTATGTAGATTTTAAAGGCACGGTAGCTTTTGTGAATCTAATAACTCTATATAGTCAGGATCTAAGACTGGAGATAAAAGATGTACTACGAGGGTCTGGTTGCCTAGTTTTCCTCTCAACAAGGTTCGTTTTATGGACCCTGACTTTTCGACACTTGGACAACATTGTGCTTGTCTTTTGAATTTAACAACACCCTTATATGAGCTCTATTTCAGCATTTTTTTCCCCCTGACTCCTCTGCACCCCTGGAAACCCACAACGCTGGCTTGCTCTTGCGGACGCAAGGAGATACATCTAAAAAAGGGGGGAAAAAAAACAAAAGTCCAGTTTGTACTGGATGATATCTTGTCTGTTGATATAAACATCTGCCACCTCAGGTCTCACAGACAATAAAGAAGTTGGACATAAAAATGGGAGTGTAAGTGCTTGAGCGAGACAGAAAATTACTGCCTGCGTACGTACAGTTCACGTGTAAAGTGTATACATGAGGAATGGAGCCATTGTCCAGGACTGAAACAAGGACAAAAAAGGGAGTGTGCTACGATGTTTGCAGCAGCAGCACAATAGAAGGAAGGGTTAATGTGTTTCTTTTTTTCAACAGAGGAAAGTCATAATCTCTGCTGACAAAAGATGTCACTGGGCTGAACCTCTGCTTGTTATAGCGCCAACATCAACAACGTGCTCCCATCAGCAGAAGTCAGAAGCATGATTACCCTCTCTACCCTCTGAGAGCTTCACTTTTTATGTTTCCATTTATTTTTCTTTGGGTATTTTGGATCCGACTGCTTGCTTGACGACTACATCACCTGCAGTGCTATTATCTTCGAACACCATACGTTTTATATGCATATGTTTCGAAGTTGTCCTCTTACACAATCTAAACAAAGGAACCTGAAATAGGTTTTGCCTATTTTCATGCACATTTCAACAATGCTCTTTGCCACCTTGGAACAGTTATGCAATAAATCACTCATTCACTCACTACTCAGCTGCTGCACTGCTAGTGAAGGGGAGTTGAGAGCTTATTTAAGTGGTTGTGAAAGCTAAAAAAATTTTCTAGTCAACCAAGGGATTCACACTAACCATCCAAACCACATATTGCTTCCAATGTTTGACTGCAGTAACACAGTAGAAGAAACACAAACCCCAACAAAATCAGACATGGCAGTGATGACAAAGGAGAAAGTGAGGAGTGACAAGAATGTGGCTTTATCCCAGTTGATATCTGCAGTGCAATATTAAACAACAATATGGCGCATCGCAAGCTTTTCTAATATCGTGCAGCCCTGGTTCCACCTTCCGATTTCTTGCTGTGAGAGGTCACAATGTCACCAGTGACAAAGTATGCTGACGAAGAGTCTCGCTCATCCAGGGCAAGGCGACTCCTGAAAGTTTAGGAAAAAAAAAAGCAAGCAGACTTCTGTTCTGCAGTAGTAGGTGGTGAGAATCTCATGAGGCTTAGAGCTTGGAGCGCCTTACTCTCCATTTCTGAATTGAAACAGCTCCTCAGATGGGAGGCGAAGTATCTTCTATTACAGAATAGAAGCCCAGTTGCTTTGCTTTCCTTTTTTTAATAATTTTTGGACTCACCAGTTGAAAAAATTGCATAACCTAATTTAGGAATATCTGTAAAAACAGCTCACTTTATCACGACTGAGGTAGACAAGTTAAACTAATCTGGATTGCGTTTTCTTATCTCGAGCGAACGGGTTCATATTTAAATAGGGTCAAAGTTTACAACTGTGTGTTAAATTTGCTTATCAAACACGATTACATCAATTAGAGAGGAAAGAATCGACATGCAAACTAGCTGCAGTCAGTTAATATAGTGAAACAATATTTCTTGTACAAACCCTTTAACGGACAACACAATCTAAGCAGTTACGTTGATGAAGCCTCTGATTTTTATATTAGCAGCATCATCTGAATCTTATAGTTGTTCATTTGGATCTCCTTGGATTTAAGAAAGATTTTCAAGACTCAAGCAGAAGTCCTTCGTTTGAACTTGTTATGCTTAATGGTTGTAACTTCTTATGACATACTTTACAGTCAGCAGAAAGACTGGATGAGCAGGCTTGAAAAATATTGGATTATAAATTAAGACTTTCATTATAAAATGTTGATTAAGTATAAATGAAAGATAGGTCAGATGTTCTTGGGCTCTGGGTATTACCTTATAGAGCAGCACATACCTAAAACACTACACACGCAGAACCAGAGAACATTACATCTCTCAGGTCATCTTCCAGCTCTATAAAAACTGGATAATAGATAAAACAAACCATCCCCTTATTTGGAGAAGTGGTTGGGTCAATGTTTTGATAACTGAGTTCATATGCCTTTGTGCGTGGCAAATGAGAATTAGCCTGGATGACTAGATCTAGATCATTTACACGTCAGACCTAAAAGATCATCCATCCGTTTTCTTTACCCGCTTCTTCCTTCCCAGGTCACGGGGGAGCTGGTGCCTATCTCCAGCGGTCATTGAGAGGCGGGGGGGACACTCTGGACAGGTCTCCAGTCCATCACAGGGCCACATAGAGACAAACAACAATTCACACGCTCACTTAGAGATAATTTAAAGCTACCGGTTAAACTAACGTACATGTTTTTGGTCTGTGGTAGGAGACCGGAGGAGGAAGTCCACACAGAAAGTCCAGGAGGGAAACCTGCGACCTTCAGCGTTGACCCACAATTAAACTTCTTCAGAAAAAATAACCAGAACTGATGTTAAATAAAATCAAGGCACAGGCTCTAGGTTTTACATAGGCATGTTTTCTGCACAGTGACGTACTCAGATGTCTTTCTTTGATTTAGTTTTAAAAACCATGAACCCAAATGCTGACCTGCGGCTCTAACAAAAGAGCTGTAATAGCTTTAAAAATAGCATCAAATCTTTACAGCAGGCGTCATGAAAACTCACCAGTCCCAGGGAAAAGAAGAGGATGAGGAGAATTCCACAGAAGAGCATGGAGAGGCCCAGCAGGAGAACCAGCGGCTGATACTGGTTGATGCAGGAGAATTTGCGGTACAGTGCCTCATTTTTGAGCTCCTGGTCGTTTAACAGGTACTTCCCCTTGGCTGGCATGACGAACTCTTCTTACAGAGACATAGCTGGTGTTAACAGGGAGCCTCGGTGAGCTGAAATGTGTGTCTCCACAACTTCTTTGAGCAAGTAGGCCAGAGGATTGTTTAAAAAAAAAAAGAAAAGAAAAGAAAGTCGTAACTTTGGTGACTGTTGCTAGCTCATGACACTCAAGTGAAACTTGTGTACTTCCTTTGTGGCGGCATCTTGAGTTTTTTTCGTTGCTTCTCGCAGCTCTCTCTGCTAGTTATCCTTTCTGTCTCTACCTCTCAGTCTCTCTCTCACTGTCGCTCCTCCTTTCGCGAGTCTTTTTGTGTCTTCTATCCTCTGTCTGGTGTTGGCAAGCAGACCCGCTTCATCCTTTGCCAACTACTGTGTTGTTCCCATCAGCGGGTTTGAGTAATAAGCCCGGGGCTGGGAGACACCAAAGAGAGGGGGTGGGGGGGTGGGTACGAAGGAGCCGATGAGGTGCGCAACAAAGGTCACCTATGATCCGACAGGGATTAAGGACGGAACTAAACAGATGAGTCCTCAGCTCAAGTCCGTCTAGGCACCTGGAAGGAGAAGCCATAAAAAAAAACAATAGATAAAACAATTCATTCTCTTTCAAACTTTGATAAAAGATGCACTTAAAAATGCACACAACCAGCTATCCGAGTTAAGATTTTTCAGTAAAGCTTGGGTCCCTGTGGCAAACCACAACTGAACGTAAAATGAATTTTGAAACATGCTTCAACGTTCAAACACAAGAGGAACATGTAAAGGGCACTTAGTGTGACTCAATAGGGCAGCTCGCTGAGCATAAGCTGATTCATACCGCACAATTTCCACAAGTTTGTCTTTATTTGTTGAAGGCTCTTAACATCTCCTTACCACAGTCTTTGCAAGTATTAACATGACTTCACTGGCGAGAGAGAAAAAACAACAACTTTGGAAACCTTTAGTGAACAGTACAGAAATATAGACTGAACTCCCATACAGTCACCCAGAGTAATTTACTCTCCAGTCAGCTGAGCTAACAAACCAGACTCACATGTGCAGCAGCGACGATATGAGACAAATCCAACAGAGCTGGACTCGTGAATTTAAACCAACCATGACTGACTCCTGCTTGTAAAACCGGAAGACTGCCATTAAGTACCCGCTCGTAGCTTGACCAGTTTCCAGACGGTCTGTCTGGAGCAAATCAGGTGTGAGCAGTAAACAAGTTCTCAATTATCACCTTATTATTTCACGGCTGTAAAGTTCATCCTAATGTCAGCATTAACATTTTTCAACCCTCAGTTGTCATTTAAATATCCAGTGTTTTTTTGTTTATTTTCCGATGCGTATTCTTTGATGACAAATGGATCCTCGAGTAAATGTGAAATCCCAGCAGTTTGTCTTGCACTCGGCCTCAGTTTTCACCTCTGGTTGAAGGCAAACTCTGCAGGATTTTCTCTCTTTTTGCGAAGGGACTATGGTTCTAAGCTGCCTTTTATTTATTTTTTTTTGACTTTGCGCTCCTGTTGCATGTATCATAGCAACACTGATGGTTGGTGCTTCTCATTGGTTGCGGATCACACATGTGACTTACAACCAGAGAGTGAAAGTAATGGGAAGTATACTAACCTAAGGGAGAACATAAGGAGATCCTTCCTACACATATCCTTGACTAGTCTTAAACACAACAGCACCTAATCTTATAAATGAAGAAGAAAGTGTACTAAAATTACTTGTTGCACAAAAAATAGATACACTTTTGGATTTTAAGATTAAGAGTTATATAAAGCAGTTTGTACGCTGTTAATTATAGTTCCCATGAAGAAAATTACAATAAGACAAAACTTTAAATTAGCCTCAAAAATGACATTTGGTGCACTTTTTGTTAATTCATACTTAGCATATGTTTTAACCTTTCCTCAATTCTTTATTGATTTTCAAATCACTTGTCAGGCTCACTGATTATCCAGTAAGTTACCAGCTTAAACATAATGAATACTGCTTTGCAACATTTATTCCGAAGTGACTATAGAAGTAAATATGTCAGTGAAATGCTCTCAAATCAATTGTAGAAGTCTCATTTTCCATAAGGTTGGTTATTTGAGGGCGTTCGTTGGCTTAAAACAACCATTCAACACCGTTTATTTGATGATTGTGACCAGACTGTGTTTTTTTTGTCTTAAAGATACCGTGGAAAAAAAAAAAAAAAAAAGAAAGATCTGATCTGTGGATGAACTACAGCACTAAGCTGGTTGAGCAAATACAGCTGTACGGCTCAGCAAAATGTCTCAGCGAGCAGGACTAAAACTGGGCCTCACCGAGTATTTTTATTACAAACGCTCTGCAGCTGAGGAAATTACACAGCATCCTTGTAAAGCAGCGCCACTGAATTCTTCAGCAGCAGCCAGACAAAACCAATTAACATCGCAGTTTACATGCAGCTGCTTTCCTTCATGTTAAAGTCAAGTGTGTCATTCAAAAATAGTAGAAATCCAATGCTGCTTTCACCGAGAAGTTTCTGCAAATCTATCACTTTTGTTTAGCTTTTGTTAAAGCCAGTAGCAACAGTTATACAGGAAAAAAAAGGTTTCTTCTCTCATTTTTAGACTTAAGAGTTTGTTGGCTAAATGCAGGAAATAGACTAACGGCCATCTTCATCCAAACAAAATTCCTCCTGGGTAATAAACTATTTTTATCTGAAGATCTGATGAGAGCTTCATCCAAAACTGCACCAATTTAAAGCTATTTATAAAGAGCTAGAAGAACAGGTCTCATTCCAAAGCAAATCACTTTTGTTTTATGGTTGCTTTTGTGCAGGCATTCAATGAGTTTAGAAAAAAAAAAGACAAAGAATGACCTCTGTTAAAGAAAAGAGGACCATATTTCTTAGCCCCTGCTGCACAGAGACAGGGTTAAAGGTGATCCGGGTGAAGAAATGACCAAACTAGCTTTTATTTTCTGCACACAAAGTAACTCAACTTTTCAGCTCCAAATTTTGCAGGCTTTGAGAGCCAAAAAGACCACAACAACAATTAAAAAAAAACTTTTTACAGTTCCAAAAACAATGCTAAATGATGTTTTTATTCAAGAAAACAATAATGGAACCAAAGCAAAAAGTGACAAAAGGGTATCCCTCATTCTTTAAATGTTCAGAGGAAACACAAGGTTTACACTAAACATTTATGAAAACCTAATTATCTAATAAAAGCTTAATTTATTCACCTTTGCTTTCTTGTTTGGTTCAGTTGAGTCTTTGCTTTATTTACAGCCCCAATTCTGAAAAAGTTGGGATGTTGTGTAAAATGTAAACTTATAAAGCCATATTCCTCCAATACTTTATTCACAGTGGAACATAGTAAACATGTCAAATGTTTAAACTAAAAAGTTGCACTTTTTTAACCTTTAGAAAAATCTAAAAAAAAAAAGGTCATTTTGAATGTTATAGCAGCAACACATTTGAAAAAGGTTGGGATGGGGGCAACAAAAGGCTGTAAAAGTAAGTGGTACGAATAAGGAACCGCTGGTGGATTAGTCAGATTATTTAACAGGCCAGTAAGAGGACCGGGCATAAAAACAGCATTTTAGAGAGACTGAAGAAGGAAGTGAAAATGGGCAGAGGTTCACTAGTCTGCAAAAAAACTGCATCTAAAAATACAACTTCAGAATAATGTTCCTCAGCGGAAAATTAAGAAGACTACAGTTCATAATATTGTCAAAAGTTCAAAAATCTACAGAACTCTCTGAGCTGGATGTCATTATCTTCAACCCACTGGCGGTAATGCATTAAAAACAGGTCATCACTGAATGAGCTCAGAAACACTTCCACAAATCTTTGTCTGTAAACACACCATAAATATGATTAAAGCTCTATCATGCAAAAAAGACACCAGAGGTAAACACCATCCAGGCCGTTTTCTCTGGATCAAAACTCATTTAAAATAGACTGAAGTACAATTTTTTTGTTGTTGTTTATACATTTGATGTGTTCACTGTGTTCCATTGTGAATAAAATGAGTTTTTTGAGATTCCCAAGTCATTGTATTCTGTTTTTATTTACATTTTACACACCGTCTCACCTTTTCAGAACTGAGGTCGTGGTTTATTTAGTCATTTCAATGTGACTCAATTCTAATATAAATATTTCCTTTTCTGCCTTTTTGGTCAAACATGGTATAAAAAAAACACAGGAAATGTCCAAGACTGAAATTAACAGTTTATAGCTATGATGTAGACAAAAAGAACCGTTTCCAAACTCAGCAGATAGTGGTCATCCTTTTTTTTATTATTTTAGGGACTTATTTTATTTTTAAAAAAATGTTTTACATATTCAATTTATTTCTTTTTCCACATATAAAGCAACATCTTTGGGAACTTTGAATTGAAACATGTTAAACTCAAAATCAGTCAGATTAAAATTCCACTAAATTCAATAATAATCCAGTTCAATTTAGTCCAGCAGCGCAGTGGATTGTTGTTGACAGAAAGAACGCTCTTTATTGTCAAAAAGACCTTCAGCAAACCCAGATTCCCGGTGAGTGGCCATCTGCCTGGAATGCTGGAAGTGATATCAACAAATATATTTTTCATTAATAATATTTAGTGCAGCGTGAAACTGCAGTATTTGCTGCCTGTTGTAACACTGGATGTGTGCACTGTCTGCCTAATGTTGCTGTTTTGTGAACAGTGACACAGTTATAATTTAAAAGGTGATAATAATACTGAGGTGCTAATAATAAACTGAGAAGTATAAATATGGATGCTGATTAGCATCTTAAATCATACCAAATTGTGAATTCTAACCCTACCATGATTTAAATATTAATTTCAAAGTTGTTGTAAGATGTTTGTCAATTTCTGATGCAACCAACCCAGACAGAGCTAGCTGGTGTTAGACTGCCAATGTAACCTTGCAGGAAGTGATGCGTACAAAAGCGTTTCCATAAATGGATGACTGATCTATGTACAGCAACGCACTTGCGGATTAGATTATTGTTGCCTGCCTTTTGCAATATCTCATCGTCCAGTCCCAGTACTGGGTACTGGTATTGAATTAACCACATTCACCAGAAGGAGCTACTGATACCTAACAATGTTAACAGGATGCTATTTCAGCATTGATTTAAGCTTTAAATGCCATTGCTTATAATAAATACAGGAAGCGCAAGCAAGACAAACCAGTGCTCGGAAGCTGGCCGTTACCGCTCAGATGTTTCACCAACTGGGCCGAGTCGCACCACAACAAAGTGAAGCCATCAATATTTCTTCTTGACACAAACAGCACTCTAAACAAGGGGTTTATTGGTTTAAAGATACATAGAATTTACATCTAAACATATCGGTCCTGAGGCAAATCCAATATTGGAATAGCATTGATTGGATTAGTCCAAGTCATTTCCTTCTATACTGTTTGGATTTGAAAAAACACCTGCGCTCTCACGGAGGGAAATGTCTCGCAGTGGCCCAAATCATCATGTGTTGTCACACAAATATGAAGCCCAGGGGTCGCTTCTGTTACTGAGATGAGTTATGGTTAAAAATATATATCTGCTCTGAATGATTCAAAAGACTGCCCATGTGCATTAATGTCTAAAGAAAAAAACTATCTGTCTGTTGTAGTCAATGATCAGAAATCATTTTTACAATTTTATGAAATTTTCCCAAAAGGTTACAATTAGTTTAACAGACGACCTATCAACTGAAAGTAACAATTTAGCCATTTAATATCTGTAGCTTGTGCACAATTCAGGAATAAATTTGTCAACAAATGTAGATAAACTTTAAATATTATGTTCATAATTCTTGCAGGACAAATGGTCTTCAGGACAGCCTTATTCAAAAGATTTAAGAAATTTGTCCCGTTGTCCCAAAGAATTGGTCATTTGTTGATATTGTATCACAACTAAGTAAAATTTACATAATACTATACATAATTTCTTTGGGGTAAACAATCAAGACTAAAGTATTATCAGAGTTCCTCGTCATCACAGCCTGCATGGTACACAAGAGGAAAAAGAATAGTCTGACTGAAGTAGTAATGGACACAGAGAAAAACAAGCTCCTACAGGATTTCCTTTCACAATAATGTATTTAACTGTGCACAATATGTAATTAATCCGGTGCACTGAGCCATGCATTAAGACTGCTTGTACAACCAGCCTACAACCATAAAGATCATTTTCAAAAAGCTAATGCTATATTGTGCTTGGTAAAGAACCTTAAAGAACTGTTAAAGGAACAGTAGTTATGCTTTACCATGTAGACCAAAATAATAAATATTTAAGCTAAGTTAAATCTTTAATTTCTTTTTCTTTTGGATCTAAGAAGATGCATTAGGTAGACGAAACATTTGAAACTAGTTCACTCCAAAATGATGTATGTCATCACTTGACATCACAGAATCTATAAACAGGAAACTGCTGCATGCCCTAGTGTCTTTACATGTTTTTATTTGGGGTTTCCAAGGTTTAAAAGGTTGTCTATGAGAATGCTAAGAAGACTGAAATGCACCATGTTGGACCCACAGCATTTCTGTGTGCAGGTCAGACAATATCTGCTGCATTGAGCTCGAAGTGTCCTGAAAATATTCTGGTTTGGGCTGACGAACTGCTCGGCGACATGGAGGAGGATGAGGAAGTCACTTAAAGCTGACAGTTTTGAGCCATAAGAATAAAAGACATGAACAAACACTGTCATCAAAATATTTCGATAAACTGTGCAAATATAAAACTACAAACACATCTTTCAGTGTCAAAAATGTCTTTGAAATTCCACATACTGTATTTTTTTCTAAGGAGTGATCGAAATTTTTTCTGTAAGTTTGATGGAGCCAGTGGAGGAGGGAATAAAGCAGTTTCTGTCATGTTTTACTGTAAGCATGCCTTCTATCCACACAAAATGATCCCTGGAGGACTGTTTTGTTTTGGTTTTTTATACATTCATACCATATTAGTCTTTACCTGTGGAATCCCATTTTCTTTAGTAAAGAATGCATGGTAAAAGCTGATAATATGAAAATCCAGGTGATATGTAACTCAAGACTCGTTTAAAGATGTTTTCTAAAGAAGGTATTTGGGAAAGAATCTGTGATTTAAAAAAAAAGAAAGGATGAACTATCAAACCCCTTATGACACCTTACCAAAGATATTTTGTTGATTACATTTCTTTCCAATGATGTTACACTTACAATAATAAATATAGTGTTTAGTTGTTCAGGTTGCTAGAAAAGTTTTGAGTTTAGGTTCACATATCAGACATTTACTCTTTTAAGGTTTGCTAAATCCTCTTTGAGAACTTCTCAAACTGCAACAACTACCCACTGCAGATGAGACACTTACTACTTAAAGGACTCTACATCACACATCTTCAAAAAAACTGATTTATCTCAGTAACAAACACAACAATGTGACATTCAACATTGTTTTTAGTCCTTTACTATTTCTTTTAGTAACAAGTCACTACTGAAACACATCCAGCAGTTTTTCTTCTGTGAAAGTTAAAAGTCTGACAATATCGAAAGGATGTAGTTTTAAACAACAACAGATGCTACCACAGAAGTTACCACAAGTGTCGTCATAATAACGCTGGCAGAAATGGTTCAGGGTATAACTTTAAAAAGTATCCCACAAAGCTAATTATTAACCTCTGAACATTTGGCTTCCTGCTATGTGCTAATATAAAGTTAGTTGTGCCTAGAAGGCTGACGTGAGATTAAAAAAATAGTGGATCTGACATATAGTATGTATGCTTAATGTGGGACTTCCTACTAGAATCCTTCATTAAAAGAAAGTGAGCGGTGTTTCTAACTTTATCTGTTAGTCATAATGTTATGGCTGGTTCATGTGCATTTGATATGAGAAAACACCCCTTACAATCACAAATACAAGCTTTATGTTTGTTTTTTTCTTTTCTTTTTACAACCGATGTGTAATTTAAACAAAAAAAAAGAGAATAGAAGGAATGTGCTATGATGAGAAGAATCATTGTTTCCAGCTGATGTTTCCAACCACATCCCTGTTTCAGGTTTCATAATGTACCGCACTCCATCTTGTAACGCCGGAGCAAAAGGGCCCCTGTGTGCGCTCGGCTCCTTTCTCCTCCACCACCGCCACCGCCACCCAAAAGAAAACCATAATTATTCCTCAGTACGCCAGCCAGCTCAATACCACCACCACTCCAAAGACAAACCTGAACATCTGCGAGCAGCACACTGGAGGGCTATTTCGCTCAGCTACACAAAACGTAATGTAGCTAACATGCAGAGCTGCAGCAGCAGAAAGGGATGACAGCTTCAGATCAGCATGATGATGGTAATTTTCCAGGCTACTATCAAGCTCTGGATGCTGACAGGGCCATCTGGTGCATGTTTTCAACAATCTACTCTCATAACTACTGTTACTGCTTTCATGTTTCGCAGCATACATTGCGTTAGCGGACTCCTTCTGTCAAACAGCCTGTTTTTAAGGAGGACCAATTCCTTAAAAAAAGTAAAAGCCTAGCATTCCTTGAAAGGAATGCATATCGCCTGCCGCCTAAACCAAGATCATCTCATGATGAGAAAGGACAAAGTCAGAGTTATTTAGGTAGATGGTAATAAAACGGTAAATGACAAAATATGTTTAACACAAATTTAAAACTAACCTATAACCCCAAAATCTAACCATTAAGGTGGAGACCCTTTTGTGCCGAAGAGGACAAAGAGGCAGTAGACGTTAAGTGGCCACTACCTCTAAAAAGCACAGCTAATGGAGAAGACAGTGTTAAAGGGTAAAGAATGCAGAGAGGTGTTTGTAATATAGACAGCCTGTAAATGTCGGGGCCAAACTGCAATCCGATCGATGCAAAGTGCTTTTTGATGGTTAAGACTTGGTTTTATAGTTAGAGGGCTTGAGGTAAGGCATCAGGAAATGCATTGTGTCAACGTAGTGTCCCCATGGGAATATAGAAACAAACACGAGCGTGTTTGTGTCTGCTTGCATGTGCACGATGTTCCACATTACCCCAACACTGTCATCTCTCACCTCTAATGTTTGCTCTGCATCCTGTGGCACGGTCACTGAAAGGTGTATCCCCAGAATGGAAAAGCATCAGAGAGACATTTCCTGTATTTCTGAGACCAGATCTCAAAGGAAATAAGGTGGAGTTCACAAAACGTTTTTTTTTTTATTTTATTTTATTGCAGTGAAAAACCTCAGCCCTGTAGCAGAATGTCCAACAAGTCAACAGGTGTGATTGTACTTTCATCACAGATGTGTGACGGTCAGCACTCCTGCAATAAGCTTTACTGTTTGGATGAAGGATGATGGCTGAAGCCTTTTAGGGTGAAGTTTGCATTTCTTTTCTTTTCCTGTGTAGTTTTTTTTATTACTTCCCTTTACAGCCTACAAAGATGCACAGTAGGCTGACTGTGCTTGTGACTGTTTAGGTGTTGTCCGGAGTGTACGTTACATCATTTACATACCCGTAAAACTGAACGGCCTTATCGGCTAAGCAAAACATTAATGATTTAGCATCTAAACTGAAAGCACAGGAGCTTTGTTGTTTTGCTCTGTCTTAAACGCTTATTATAGCTCTTTAAAAATAGCCATGCTGCTCATCCCATTACTTATTTTTGCAACAGCGTAATCAATCTAACTTTTTTTTTTTTTGACAATACACGTGATATCACATAGAACAGATCAATGCCTGATTTTATATGGTATTAGCTCATGCAGGTTTGTTTAAAGGATTAGGTACAGGGAATGAAAGTTTGGGTTTAGAGACAACTAAAATTTAAATTTCCTTAAAGTGCTTTGCTTTATTCTGAAGACTATCAGGCAACATGGCAACCAACCATGTGCTTGATAATACAGAGTATGACACAGAAAAGACCAGAAGTTCCCACAAAGCTTAAACAGAAATTTTAAAAAGCCATTCATACTCATAGTAGATGACCTGTGGTTCAAACGCTGAGGTGTATTATTAGTGAGACATTAAACTACAGCTTTTAGAAACAGTGGATTAACGTCCTCCGGCTGAGTCTATGTGCTGCTCATGACTTCATCTCCAGTAATATTTAACTCTGTTTGGGCGATACAGAAGGAGCTGGTCGTAATTTTAGTCTTCCTCACTCCTGCAGACAGTGCAACTCACTGGGGGCGTATGAAAGTATATATATATATATATATATATATATATATATATATATATATATATATATATATATATATCCTTTCATGTATATATCCTTTCATATCCATCATATATATATATATATAATATCTAAATCTAATCGGAGTTAAAGCAGACTTCCACAGAATGCTTTTGCGACTGAAAGGCACATTATTATTCATGCAGTGTACGTGGGTGAGACACCAAAAGAGTATGCAGTAGCTCATTTTTTTGTCAAAACATCTGCGCAGAAGAATGGGTTTTTGGGAGGGAGCTATAAGCAGAACTAGAGTCACTCTTCTGCTGGTTAGTCAGCCAACACTGCTGTTCCAAGAGAACCACAGAGTCAAATCCACATCTTAATTTGCTTAAACTGAATGTTAAAACGCAATGCACTGTGATGCATTTTCAACTATTGCTTTATAATAAATTACCCGTAACTGTTGCGGTCATGTGTTTTCACTTTCCTCTTTTTCTCTTTTACTTTCAATTTTTGAACTTTTGTCAGTTTTTTGTGTGTTTGGTGTCATGCCTTGATAAATATTCTATGAACTCTCACCTGCTTTCTGTTGGAAGAAAACCACACTTGTATTCACTTAGATGCCTTTTCTGTTTCTACTGCTCAGTTTTCTTTACTTAAATTCAGATTCCTATTATTGTTATCAATCCTCTATCAATTCTGTGTTTTGCCTCCTCTTCCCTACATATGTTAAATGTAGAAGTTTTATTTAAACTGCTTTGAGTGACTCGTCTCTGCAGCATTTTGTTGAATTAAGTCTTTTTTACAGCTCCCGATGAGTCTTTTGTGCATAAACACTTCCTGAATTTTGCATACGGTCAGTTAGTGTCAGCCGTTACCATCTGTGTTCTTCTCTCCTACTCTGTCTTGTTGTATTTTGAATCTTAATGCAGATTATTTCCACAAACTAAATAAATAAATAAAAATCTATGAGCAACTTTATTCTGTACTTGTGGCTCAAAAAAATACATACTGAAATCAGTCACCGGTTATATTCTGGCAGCTGCGAGGTATCCGGGTGGCCCGTTTAGGCGAGGTCACGGGGAAACACTGCCAATTGCTTCACAGTTCAGAGACCGTCTGTGTAAAGCTCAGCTCAGTGATCAGCGGTGTCTTATTGCAGCATCTGCAAAACAAGTTCTCCCTTACAAAGAGACAGACAAGTTAGTCAAGCATAGCCCTGCCATTGCCCATGATTGACCTTCTGAACAAAGAAGTCTAAAAAAATTAAATCTGTTAAAAAAAGCCGGGAGGCGACCGCGGTACGATTCCAGTTGAATAAACTGAATAGAGGGAATAGAGCATTACCAGTGCTTGAGCGAGTTTTGATTGTTTTAGCACAAAGTTTATGAGTGCCTACTACAGATGTGTTGAATAAATAGCTCCTTTCAGTGAACTAATGCATGTGCGCCATGGTAAAGAAATGCTGACTGCCCGTGCTGTAAGTGCTGCATGGCACTCTCTTCCAAGCCTTCAATTAAAGAGTTTTGCAGCGAACGAGAGGTCAGACAGTCAGACTGACGCAGAAGGAGCACAGAGGGATCTCATTACCTCAAAAGCCTTCTAGGAGCCGTGGAGGACCAGAGTCGATAGAGGCTGAGAATTTAACTAATAGCATCCTTGTCAATCCCCGCGTGTCTTCAACAGCTTTCTTAAAATAGACAACCCTGCGCCACTTTTTCTTCCCCCCAAACACACACACAGCTGACCTTTGAAGTCTGTTCAGCGTAGAGCCACCTGTAATCCACACCGTGACAGTTTTACGCTGGCTCTGCCAGTTTCGGACTCAATGGAAGCCTGGTCCATGGCAGCGCGAGGCCGGGCAGCGATTGCATGTTTTGTGAAAGCCATCCCCTATGTTTTGCCACTGTGAGCCAAGGAATGTGCAGCAAAACATCACCGTTGAAGAGCAACACAGCCAGGAATGTTTGGATGAACTACCACTCTTTCTGGGGTTCCCGTCACTGAGTGGGAAGAAGAGCAAGGTTCCTCCTGCCGAGCATCTGTCTACACAGGCTTCCTCCAAGGAGCTGGCCTGAAATGACTGAACCGAGTTCCTCTGCCGCCCCTCCCAAAGAGTGAGTCACCGTTTCACAATGTTCCAAACGTCAACCTAACATATCCAGGTGTGAGGAACTCATTCAGCAGGTCTGTGTGCAGTAAGTGACTCTAATGAGATGTTTGACGAAGATCAACAGATTATCATCGGTGTTCAAAAAGAACTATCGGAGAAACAACGCTGATTAAAACAGTGTTCTTCATATGTTTCATTATACACACCAGCATGCTTTGTTCAATGCTGTTATGGTTTGAAATTATGTGTTTAACACAATTAGGAAACAATGATCATGTGCTTTAATGTTTATTGTATGTCTTATGGCATATTACTGTTTTAGATGTTTCAGTTTGACTTCTGCAAAGTAACACAAAGTGTAACATGATTTATCTAACAAGTATAACATTTGCTTTGTTCAAACTGGAATTCTGGAAATGCTGTTTTAATTAAAAAAAATTAAACATTTCTTTTTAAGCCTTTTCATAAACTCACAGCTTTGTAAGCGTTTAAAGGAGTTCTAATTTCTTTGCTTCCAAGGTCTTTCTGTAATTCTTTCGCAGCGGTGTTGGTCTGTCGTTTTCCAGCTTTTCTGAAGGTCTTTCAGTATTTTTTTGACCTTTGGCTGCTTTTTTTTTTACTCTTTTTCTGTTCAATCTTTGTTCCATGACAACATGTTGTATAGCGCGTAATTTAAAAAAGAGCAAAGTGGAAAAGTGGAAGACAGAAGACATGCAAAATGATATTGTAGCACTTCTGGCGGCAGATGAACAGTACCTGGAAGTCCGTCTTTAAGAAACAGACAACAATAATCCAGCAAAGACCTGACACAGGACCTGAGAGATGCTTCATTATTGAAGCATCATTAAGTTCATTATCTGCTGAATGACAAGTTTTCAGCTAATAGCTCTTTGGGAATCCCCTTCCTGGTGCTAAAGTACTGTTTTATGTGGGAAACTGTGCTATCTTTGGTATTTTTCATAAATCCAACGACTGAAAAGAGAACAAATTGTGTCTTTGTGTTGGACTGCTGGTAACAAAGTGCCTAAAACTTCCATTTAAATTTGTTTTTTTTGACAAGATGTCTGTTGTGTGTCAACAGAACACTGGCTCAACCCTTGAGATTATGAGCCTTTTTGTGCCTGAATGAATTTTCTCTTTTGCAAATGTTTTTAGAACAGGTATGTAGTTTTTGTTTTTTTGTTTTTTTACATAAAAGCAAGAACCTTTGACTAAGATTAAAATAAGTCAGCCTGAAGCATCAAAAGAGCCCCTAAATGAGACTCTCAGAAGAATCCAGCTGTTCTTTCAAATCCTTTTTTTTTCAGTGTTCAGCAGAATTATATAAAAATATTTTTCTGAACAATACAGATCAGACCTGAGTGACGAGCTTGGCGTGTGGTTAACTGATGTTGCTGATGATTAGCCACAGTGACTAAGATTTCTGAACCAAGGAGAAACCTCTGCAATATGTATAAGTACTGATATTGCTTAATAATATTTACTATGAGTGAAATATAATACTTTTCAATCATATTGTACAAATTTTTAATTTACGGAAAACTTAAAGATCTAACAGGTAAGTAGTAAAAAAGAATCAACAGCTTTGAAAATAGGTAACCAAATTTTCCTGTTTTTACTAATTTGTTCCCCTCAGCCTCAACCAGTGAAGTACCACACACAGGCAGCAGCTTCATCATTAGCAGAGAACTATTATATTCAATTTACACTATATATATAACATGATATTTATTAACACTCCACTCCTAACAAGTCCAGAACTGGTACTGATTCAGCTGTAAATTTCCACACGCCTCTCTAATTAGTTCAACTGTTCAGATCACGATTAGCTTCTTAGATTACTACCAACTTAATTGTGAATATTGTTAAAACCTGGATCTGATGACATCTGATAGTCGCTTATCTCAGATTTGTTTTCTTTAATACCTTGCTAATGTGATTTAATGATTTTTTATGAACCTCCATATTCATAAAATGCATAAAATCATATAAACTTGGACCTTAGAGTCTTTCACTCTTATTACAGTTAAAGTCTCTTTTGAACAACATGCATTGAGACATAACGCTCACATCCAACAAACACACACACACTTTCTTCTGTCACATAGGCTTTACCTGAAAGAGGAACAGGCAGAACAAGTTTTTTTCTTCAGAATCAGCTTCAGTCAGCTGTTAGCAGTTTACAGATGTCACACAGAGCAGAGAAAGTGATTTCAATACAGATGAGTTGCCACAAATGTTGGGGTTCATAAAAGCCTTTCTGACAGGTCTGACTATCAGTCGGCCTGTAGCAGATCATTTCAAGTAAAAAATCTCAGTTTTACTAAATAAAAAAAAAGAGCCAACAGGACAAACACGTTTTTCGACAATTATCTCTCTCGTTTCTTCTCTTTTTGTTGAAGTCTAAATACATTTCTGCAGATCCCGAACATCTAAACAGCCAACTCGGTTTTCATAGTTCTGAAAGCTCTCGAGCGAAAGCAAACCGTACCCTGCAACACACACTTGACCGCACAGCATCTCACTTCCTTGGCAACTGTGACTCATTTCCCTAACAACTCTGCAAGGACAGCTTCATAAAAAGGGAACCTGTAGCCACTGCACAATTAGTCACAGACGGATGCTGTTATGAAAGCAACCGCTGATTTTAGGTTGACAAGACAAACAGGGATCGAGTTACATTCGATAAGCTCAGGCACAGATAAAAAAAAACTTATTGATTTTTTTTTTTTAAATGGTCCCTCCCCCAAAATAGTAATCATCCTTCTGATCTGTGAAAGTGAAATCGCCTTCTCAGAATACTGAGAATTGAGAAATGTAAATGCTTCTTGCAGATGATTCCATTTATACTTGCGAGAACACAGGAAACACTAGCTAACCAGCTCAGTATTTATTAGCAGGACCGTGGTCTCTTGAGACTGTGAGACGTGCGACTCCAAAGCTTTGCGAGTCTCCACCAGACCACTGCGTCCCAAACGGTGACAGCAGTAATCTGTCTCACTAATCTTCTGAGGACAGTTTTATAGTCACAAGACAAGAAATGTAAACAAACAAACTTTGATTAAAAAAAAACTTGTCTAGTTCAGTGTTTCTGTAAATAGATATTAGGCCAGTAAACTCAGGAAAATGCTCAATGCTTGATTACATTTACCAGTTTACAATAAATGGGGCTCTACAGCAACTTTTCAACACCTTCATATACTAAAATGTTTCAGCTATAAATAAACGGACTAATAAAGTGTTGCGCTGTTGTTCTGTTTCACAAGTCTTTGGTGTTTGTTTGTGGTCGTAGTTAGCAAACTATATTTACTTTGGGCCACAAAGTGTGTGCAGAACATAACCAGCTGCATTTTTTTTTTTTTTGACATTTTCCGTCCCATGCTTTCCATCTGAGGTGTAGATATTTGTTTCCATAAAGCCGAGATCAGCGTTTGAATTTGCGTCTAATCATCATCACAAAAACCAGCTATCACTTTTAACGACCTAATAAATAGTTTTGTTTGTTTTTAATTCAAATAAGTTGAAAGTTTTGTCAACAAAGCTTCTAAAGATGTGCCTGATATGGATTTAAAGGATAATTCATATATATATACATATAAATTATAATTCAGGGAGAAACTGGGGCACCTTGATGTTGAATTTAGTCTCCAAAAATGGTTGCAAAATATGACTAAATGTCTGCAGTTTGAAGCCCTGAGACAATAAGAAAAACTACGTTTTGTTGGGTTTTATTGGTGACAGCTGTTGGTTTGGTATCAATCCTGTTGCAGCTGAGTATCTAACTGTATTTATTAGAAATCTTTTCCACAACTTGACTTCTTTACACAGTTCACAATATTCCTTATCTGCCTCTGATCGCGGTACTGTTTGCTCAGGTCCGTGTGTATGTGCATGTGTTCGTTTGCCTTTACTGTTAGCAAAATATAAAATATGGTGAATCCCCGGACGTACTGTTATGAAACTTGCAGAAAGAAATCAGAAATTTGAGCTAAAATTTGGTGTGGTAGCAGCTGAGAGTCATGATCAACAAATCCTCCGAGCGCAAACACATCTCACATCACATCATTTACAAGGTTTGACCAGAACAGCTACATCCTCAACAAAAGATGATCTTAGTTTGAAACTCTGACAGGGGAGGAAGCGAGCGATATGCATTCCTTCAAGGAATGCTAACCTTTTAATTCAGTGGTCTCCAATCCTGGTCCTCGAGGGCCACCATCCTGCATGTTTTACTTGTTTCTCTGCTCCAACACACCTGATTTGAATCAGCGGGTGATTAACAGGCTTCTGCAGAACACGAAGAGGTCATTTAACCACTGAATCAGGTGTGTTGGACCAGGGAAACAAGGAAAAGATGCAGGATAGTGGCCCTCGAGGACCAGGGTTGAAAACCCCTGTTTTAATTGTTCACCTTTTTTTTTTGGTTTAGGGTTACTTGTAAATGCTGACTTAGAAAGTTAGAAGTACAAAATGTCTCGGTTTTCCGTTCAGGCTCATTCTAGTTACCAAATTTGATCTTTTCATTGATGCATTTTCCACCAGAAACATCCCTCACTAATAACTCATTAACCAGACGAGCACAATGAGTTGCTTGTTGAGGCAGCAAAGTGCTGCAAGGCTGTTTGAGGCATGCAAACACTGCACATTTTTGAAAGAGTGAGTGCACAAACCAGCACACACACACAGTCCAGACCAGCATAACAAGTTCATACCTCCTAACTTTACATTTAAGAAACAAAGATTTAGATGACAATAACTAGTTGAAATATCAACTCAAAAGGCACAAAATGGATTTTTGTTACATAAAGCGTTTTGTGAATTTAATAAACTGGAACAGAAAGGTGCAAAGAGTAAAACTGTTGAGCAGCTACACAGCAGAATCCTCTTTCAATTTGGTGTCCTTAGTTACTAATGTCTTTCACAGGTAAGTTTTTCATCTCTGCAGTGAGTTCTGCAAACTCTTCGATTCAATGGCACTTCTCCAGATGGGGTGCTCTCAAAAGCGTTACATAATGTCCTTGAACGACAGCGAGCACAATACACTGAATATGAAAAGGGGAGAAAGAGAGAGCAAGACACCCACACATTTGCACCATCCGCACTCAAAACATTCACAGGAAGAAAGCTCACGCTGCCTGCAGGGTATTTCAGCATGGCATCTGATCAAGAAGTTTGACACGAAAGGTCAACTCCTGTGAATCTGTTTGACTCCAAGCATTTTAGCAGCAACGCGTTATCTCAAAGCTGCGCATTAAAGGAAATCCGAGCAATATTCGGCCGCGTGAATCTATAATTTGGGATGTTTTTGAGTGGGAATAAATGATTCACCTTGAACGTCTGATGCGTTTTATCACAAAATGAAGATAAAAAGCTCCTGCGAGTGTTTACACAAAAGAGTGTGGGTGGGGAAGTTGCCCAGGAAATGGAACAATTTCACAAATAGGGTGAGGAGGGATTTATCTAATGGCTCTCCAAAGCAGTACTGATACTCTCCGAACAAAAAAAAAAACAGAATACCGCATCCCTTTACTGGCCTCTCAAAAGTTTTTCTGGGCTGGATTCATTAGCAGTCATGAACGAGTGCGAGTCGAACTGAAAACTGTCAGAGCAAAAAGACAATAAAACAAACTAATATGCTGCACCAATAATATATGGAATTAAAGAAGCATACTTTGTAAAATAATAAATGGATATGCTGTCATTTACAGTGTGTTTACCTGAGCTCCCATCATCTTTTATTTTTTTAATTGTCAAAAAAAATGCACTTAAGATGATTCTGTCGGTTTAGCATAAAATACACAAATTTCACATATGTAAAATTGGCTGAGTTAAAGCTATTTTTTTCCTGTTTGCTAAGGATGCGTAGCCGTGGCTGTCACGGGGAGATAATCTCACAGGTTTTATGTGAGTGCTGCATTTCATGTGCAGACTTTTCTACTGAGGCAAACATTTGCCCATCCCTCACCAGCGCCTTTTTTAATCAGACAGTACCTGTAGACAGCTAAACATGTGCATCCATTTTGAAGGTAGTTCAAGGTGACTTTTCCTGTTTGGTATGCCCTGTGACCCGAACAGTCACTGATAGAACTCTATTTATGTCTGCTTAGACGCGTTCTCGTGACGAGCGTTCAAGAGCACACGTTCCCCACACAGTAACCTGGCAATGTGCCCGTTGTTGGTCATTAATTAAAAAAAACATTTGCAGGGCTTGTCCTAAAACTTGTACAAATATTGTAATGGGCACATACAATGTGTAACCTCACACTACTTGTACGAACATAATCTAAACCTCTAAGAGTAAAATGTCAACATTAGTCCTTATCTCAGCAGAAAGAGATCATTTTCTTATAATAAAAAGACTGAACATGAAAGAAAACTATAAAGATTGTGCCTTCAAGTAAGGGGAAAGTTCTTTATTGTAATGTAAGAGCAATAAATTCTACTTAAAAAGTCACTTTTGTATACAATATGGCCCCTTTATCATAAGAATAAACATGTACAAAAGTGATATTTTCACAGTCCCCTCCCCATTCTGTTGGGGTGATTCAGGTTTTTAAGTTACTAACTCTACCAACAACAATTTGCAGCTTTGACTTTCAAACAGTTAAAAAAAACAGGGTAAAGAAAAAAAAAACCCAAAGCGAGCACTAAGCATAAAGGAAATTAAAAATGCTCACTCAAGGATTCCATTGGACAAGCTGAGCCTCCCGCAGATTTGATGACGCCAATTACAGAAACCTTTGAACCTTGAGAGAGTTTAGACAGCGAGTCCCAGCGGCATCCAGCTCATTTTTGTTTTTTGTTTTTTTCCCAACAGTTGGGAAGCCTCCTACAATTTCACTGCACAGTGTGGAGGAAATCGTAGGAGTGAACTATGAGAAGCACCGTCTGAAGCGAAGGTCATCTCGTCTCCGCTCGCCTCTCACGCTCGGGCCAGATCTCAACCTGAAGTCAGGTTCACCTTAACCAGATCAAACAAGCTTAAGTGGCGTGAAAACAAGCTCGGGAGTTTGATGGCTCGAGTCTATGAAACAATAAGTGCTTCACTAACCCATGATTTGAGGGTTTTGCCCTGTTTTTGTAGCTGTGTTTACATCCATAACTTAACACCTGTTGTCCAAGTGTATTACACACACTCACACACCGTGTCAGAACTCATTTTGAGATCACATTCAAAGCTAAAAACAGACTTTTTATGACTTAAACATAGACCTACAAAATCCCTTCAAACTGTTTAATGATGCAAATTTGCTAAAATTGCTATTTCTAAAATTGCGCGAGACAAAAAAAAACAAAGACTCCAAAGCATTCGCATCTGAAAGCTTGCATCGAAGCTCAGTTCTCCCTACCTGGAGGCTCTGGAGATGGAGTTAATGAGTTCGATTAGTCCCTAGTGTGTGTTCAGGGATTAGCACCTCATCCACTGAGAAGAACCCCTCTCGTTTCGAGCCTGAAGGGTAGGGAGAGTGTGGAGAGGCTGCTACAAAGAGGAGGAGATGAAGTGCATATAAACAATGAGAGACGGAGAGAGAGGATTGGGAAAGGGAGAAATCACCAGCGTTGTAAGTGGTTAGAAGCATTTGGAAAGCATAATGAGCCCTAATAACAACAGAAAATGCCTATTATGTGAGGAACCCTGCCTGTGTGTGTGTGTGTTTAGAGAGGACAGGACTAAGTGGCTTTTTTATGAAGACAGCGAGAAAAAGTAAGTGATTACCAGCAGAGGAGGACAGCAGGTTATCCTGTCACACATCCCCTCTATAAAACTATATACTATAAACTCCAAGAGGCAACGCAATCATGCACATTAAAACAATTACGAAAAACTATCTGAGGCAGATAACAGGGTTTACTCTTATAGTACTCTTTAAACCATATAAGGGGTTTTTGCATTTCTCTGATGCTGACTCTAAAACGTAACAAAGCAAAAACAGGAAAATAAAAGGTACTAAAAGTAAGTATCTAAAAGAGAACGAGAGCACTCGAGCCTCTCTGGCTGACAGATGGTGTCAACCCCAGTTCTAAAGAAAACCTGCAAGAAGTCGCATTTGCATTTCCTGTAGAGGTTCCCCATATTTCCTGTCAAGGCCACTGTTGTTCTGAGGCACAGATCAAAGCATGAGTGCAGCGTGTTCTCGGTGCATGCACGTTATCAGACTGAAGTTTTGTGCGCTGCTTCGGTGCGCCACATGATTCAGCACATTTCTCTTTACTCCTTATGGTACGAGATACAAAAAAACAAGTAATATAAGGTCTGAGAAGAAAACAAGAAAAAAAAAAGGTCAGGAAATATACAAGTTGATGTTACCAGTGACTAAAATGATCATGAAATATCCATGGTCATGAAATATCCTTTTATTGCTCCAGTGCGTCGTCATTATTTTCACCATGAAGAGGACCTGACAGTACAAACACCTAACATATATTTTTAAACTTTAGGACTCACTAAAACAGCTCTGTGACGGACTTGCAACCTGTCCAGGGTGTACCCCGCCCCTCGAACAATGACAGTTGGAGATAGGCACCAGCTCCCCGCGCCCCGGAGTAGAAAAAAGTGGTTATGGATGGATGGATGGATGGATGGATGGATGGATGGATGGATGGATGGATGGATGGATGGATGGATGGATGGATGGATGGATGGATGGATGGATGGATGCCTCATTATCAGCCATGACATCAGAGCATGGAGTGTGGAGAGACAGGCAAAAGTCTTTGGCTAGGCTAACAAGAGCTAGTTTTTTTGTTTGTTTGTTTTTCAGGCTTTTAAAACAGCTCTTTCTCAAAAACGACAAACCAGTGTGAAAGAACGCTACATTAGCTAATACTGAACCTCTGCACTCTTGCATGACACTGCTTATTCAGTTTGTTGCCGTTTTCTGAACTGGCCAGCATCCATGCTACGGTGTGACTGCATGTGTGCTGGGCACAGATAAACCCTGTATGCGCTGATGGCACCGAGGCTGCTGAATGCATCAGGCTGCTTCTATGAGGTGTGGAACGTGCCGCGGATTACCAGCCGAAGGAGGCCCTTGTGTGACATTTATGCCTAAAGAGAAGATGGACAAGCCCGTTGCCGCCCAATAAATGTTTATAAAACTATTTATTGCTTGGTTGAGAAAACAGCCACACACAAACTAAACAAACGGCAACATGCAAAAGTGTAGAGATTTGGTATGAGATAATGTTCTCTCTCACACTGGTGTTTTATCTTTTTTGACAAAGAGTTATTTTATAAGCCTGAGAAACAATAAGAAGCTGGCCCTCATTTGGCTCGCCTTTAGTCTAGCCTGGAAGACTAGCTAATACTTTTCTCCACACTGGCTGTTAAGGTGCTAACTATTGATAGCTATATGGCAGAACATCGCTTCAAAAATGACCAAACTATCCCTTAAAAGGTCCCCGCGTATGCTTCCAAACAAAACAACTCCACCACTGGTTATTAAGAGATTTGTCACAAAACAACAAGAAGCACAAAGTAGGCACCGGCGTCACTCCAAGCAGCACAGATCTGATCCTGGGCTTTTTTTTTCCTCTTTGTGTGACTTTGTTCTCTGGTCAACTCTGAACAGATGGTCCCTGCCTAGATCCATCAAATTGTAAAAATTAATCTGATACTGCGCATATTTACAACAGTGTTTCCATTATGTCGAGCTGGGAATCATTACACAATCATCCCTGAGAATGAATGGCAAACGCCAAAGTATGTAAAGCAACTTAAATTGTATTTATTCTGCCAAAAGGTTTTGGTGCATTTATCTGCTCATACACGTCAAACAATTGAACACCAGATTATTACTGACTTATCTAGCAATCATTCAAATGATCTCCATATCACAAATCAAAGCTCTGTTTCATTATAACCACTAGATATGCAAGTATGATCGGGAATAAAGTGATAAAGTTGGTCTTTTTTGAAGAAAAAAAACACTCCTGTTCAGACCTGAAGTGGACCTAACAAGGATTAATAATGGAAGGTTCCAAACCCTGTGTCAACTCAAGGCCCGTGGGCCAGATGCGACCCGTCGTTCAATTTCACCTTGCCCATAAAGTCATATTTTAAACGCATACGAGCTGGCTTGCAGGTGTACAGCACCACTAAAACTACAAATCCCAGAATGCACTGGAACAGCAAGCATTCTGTCAGGGCTCCCTACTCTTCTTCAGCAGCTGTATGAAGAAGCGTAGAGTCTAAATTAAGCTAGCTCCTGAAACCAAAACATGCCTCTGAGAGCAGATGCTGTGAAAATAGGTGGAACAGAGAGTTTGTTAATTATTAGTTTAAAAAAATATTAAACCTGTTAAGTCTTGTGTTCAGAGGATGGAACCATAACGTGACATAAGACGAGGCTGAAACACCAGGACGGACAGAAAGATCTGAACTTTAACAGAAGCTACTTTTATTACAGCAGAGAGATGAATCAGCCCTGTTACTGACGGTGAGAGTTTACCAAACGAAGTGTGTGACAACGTGCAAACAGAAGAAAAAAAAAGAAAGAAAGCGGTGGCCGAGTCGAGGTTGGGTGCTGATCGGACGTTTCGAGTTGGATAAGGAAGCGTGTCAGTTTTATGGAAAGTAAAAGGAGACGCCGCAGAGCTCCAGGAGGAAAGCTGCCGTGTGACCGAGCTGCTGACGTGGAAAGAGCCAATCGATTTCAGACGTCTGAAGTCAAAGCGTGACGCCGCGTTGGCGGCGCAGTTTTGATGTTTCGCTGCCGACCCAGAGGCAAGCAGCCCCAAATGAGCTCTGCCTTCGGCGCCACGTGTTTCTGTGTGATGAGAAAATTAACAAAATGTCACACAAGAGTCGTCTTAGTCATGCAAACCATGAGGATTTCCAAAACGCAGAGGCCGATCCCAAACATTAATGACCTTACAAGCTAAAATATAGACTGCAGGGTTGGGCTTATATCAGAGCAACAGAGCTGCTTTATTTCATCTTCATGCTGATTCAGCATTCCTGCTATTGTTTGTCCTGTTTTCTTTGTGGCAATCTAACAACTCCGGCATACTTTCTGCTATTTTAGCTGTTCGTCTATCAGCATGTTCAGCTCATTCAGGTGCTTTGACTTTAGCTTTTTGTGACTTTTTTTACTTTTCAAACTATTTAACTTCATTTACACTTATTTTCCTGAAGAAATACATTCAGACATCTTTGATTACTTCACAAACATTGCTCTGTTTGAAAGCTGCTTCAGCACACCAGCTCTACCTTGTCTTCTTATGCTACGTTTAGTTTTTAGCTACCATTCAGCTATTCTTGATATTTTGCTACATTTAGCTGCTTGTTCTTTTAGCTACCATACTGATGATTTAGCATTATAGCCAGACGGGTGCTACTTTTAGGGTTGAGCTAGCATTTTTTTTTGTTGCTACATTTAGCTTTTAATAAGAGTTTTGCTCCTTATAGCTAATGTTTTACTTGTTTTTTTTTTTAGTTACCATTGGGCTCCTTTTAACTTGAACAGCTCAGTTTCAGCTACTTCTAAAAACATGGGGGAATGTATGTCTTCCTTTTTCTAATAATTCCAGTTTGGTCCCTGACTTCGTCCCCGTGTTGAATTTTCCCCCTCCCTGTGTTTCTCACTTTGACACCTCTGCTCCTGCTGATTTCTTGATGCTTTAGAAAAGCCACACTTGTCGACTTGTGCACTTTGTCACATTAAATTGGCTCAACGGGGCCAAAAGAATCTCACGTGCGCCCTGGACCATAGGAAAGACTTATCATCAAGTCCACGGCTTGACGTTTTTTCTTCCAGTCTTTGCAAACCGAAAGCAAAAATCCAGTCTTATAGCACCAATAACAATCGCAATGCTTTAGTTATTATATCTGAAAGAAGATGCAAAACTACATGATTTTATTTTTTATTATGTACAACTACACAATCACCACCAGCCCGAGTACACCCTTCACTTCATGTTTAAACTACTTAGATCTGAAGAAAAGACACGGGTGTGGTCTGATAATCATTTTTTCCGGAGTAAGCTTTTGAAATTGAGCAAAAAAAAAAAAAAAAAGACCCAGAAGTATTTGAGTTTGTCGTGATAAGTTGCGATTAAGCTCTCCGGCTGCATCCTGCTTTATCTGCTCCAGTTCTCTTTCAAACCTGCTCTGGACTAAATGTTTCCCACCAAGGCCAAAGCTAACGTACTTCAAGCAAAAAAAAAAAAAAAAAAAAAGTTTTGTTTTGGGTTTTTTTGAGTAGTTTTCTTTCGGATGATGTCAACAGCTTTGCTGAGTGGAAAGCTACAAACCGCTCCGTGATGACGGCATGAAAGTGACCCGTGAAGGTTCTCTGTGCGTTTGGAGTACAGGAGTCTTTTCAAGAGTTGAGTCCATACGCCGTACAAACAAAGACAGGAGCAGGTCATGATGTGCTTATCAGCCGCCGCCAGGGCTGAGGCTGAAGAGAGCCCTAAACTCTGAGGAAAAGTTAACGTTTAAAAAGAGAAATAAACCATTGCTGCAGAGACAACGAGTCAAAAGGAGTGACTGAGAGCGACTTCCACAAACACGTCTCCAAATAGAGTCTTGACCCCGGACCTTGTATTGGCAGCAGGCCTCTTTCCAGTGAAAGATTCTGTCGCGGTAAGAACCTTTCCTCTGTGCCTGACGCGTCTGTTCGAATCCCACAGAGCAGCGGGGAGGACAGAAAATAAAAGAAATAACTCCCTGTTGCCTCTCTAATAAAAGAAACGAGGGTTGAGGATGAATTCAATGCAAACACAAAGTGACAATCCGTTTCATGCAGACAGTGACATCACATGCAGAGGCCACAATGTGATTAAAGTTCAATGGTGTCAAAAATAAAAAAAAACAACGTCTCAGTGGCAAAGGTTTATCTCCTGATGTGGAATTGAGTCAGACTTCAATGTCAAACTGTTAAAGCTAAAACAGAGACTATAAGAACAAAAACCTGTACTGTTCATCACCAATATGTCTGCCACTCTGGGTTTCCTCTTATGTACTTACATTATTTCATAGCTCTCAGTTAAACAAAGCTGGTAATGTTTTTACCTTGGAGCGAGCAATAAAACACACCAACAATGTACAGAAAATCAACATGTTCCGTTTTGTGAACACTGACATCCATTTCCAAGGAGGTAAAAATCAGTCATTCGTTTTAAAGTGATGAGGAGCCGCGGAGAGAGTCCTGGAGACATTTTGGTTCTGAGCTCATGAGGTCACCGGCGAGGAGACAACACAAGATGAAGGGGGGACGTTTACGTTGAGAGTGTGTGTGTGCATGGAAACCAGAAAGGCTTCAATAAAACTGCGAGGCATGCAACAAGTTGGGACGACAGAACGCTGGAAGACGTGAGAACTTCTCAGCCTGCCTTAATGAGGAACCAGCTCAGACATTGACACTTTCTTTGGTGACTGGCTGGAAAAGGAAAAAATGAAATAAAATAAAACGGCGACGTGATACGTTTCCAGCTGAGTTTAGTTCTTTTTTTTTTTTCTTATAGAGCCAATTCAGCTTTTGGGTGTCAAGACCACCTCGATGTTGTTGTCGTGTCAGCTGTGAAGTTTTCGGGTTTGCCCCCCTTTTTTTTGCGCGACAATTAAAACTATGTGAGCGGTGAGGGCGCTCAGCTCCTACGTTCTCACGTAAACAAGATTATTATTATTACTATTTTTTACTTTAATACAAGTTCAGCATCTTACCTGGCAGCCCGGCTCCCGGCTCAGGGGGGACAAACCTTCGGCTCTGGCCGCGGCAGGCAGACACAGCTCGGGCAGCGCGTGTTTCACGGGGTCCTCCTCAGCGGTCCGTGCGCGCGCAGGATCCGAGCGAGAACGCTCCTCCTCCTCCGTCACACCCACGCGCCTCTCACACACACAGCCCGCCTCGGGGCGAAAGTCTGCGCGTAAACAGTTATCATCATCGCCGGCGAGGTGGCCGTCTGTTAGCAAAATATCTCGCGAGCCACTGGACAGATTTGTCACGACACTTTGAGGAAGTAATCGCTGGAGGCGCGTCTACAACTGATTGGCTGCTGAAGGGAATCGGATTCAAGATGGCCGCCACAGCTAACCAAACTTACTAAACACAATACCAGCTATAACTCGGCCAATTTTACAGATACTAAGGTAGAATTTGGCGTGGTAGTAGCTGAGACTGATCCCCAACACATAATCTGAGCGCTAACAGATTGCATGCGATTTTTTTTTGTTTAAAATGTTACCAATAATTACTTAAGAGTCGACTGTGTCTGTTAGCAAAATATCTCGTGAACCAGTGGACGGATTTTAACAAAACGTTCAGGAAACAATGACTGGATGTAGATCTACAAGTGATTAACTTTAAGAGCAAATCCAAGTCAAGATGGCCACCACAGCCAGCTGACCTTAAAAGATGCGAAAATGGCTTTGTTTAAATCAGTTTTACAGATATCGAGCTGGATTTTGGCGTGGTAGTAGCTGAGAGTCACTCACAACACATACTCCGAGCATGGCAGGAGACATTATTTTCAACCATCTGTCAAAATGGCTACCAATCCATCTTTCAACGTAGGATGATCTCAGCATAAACCTCGGGCAGCAGGTGGTGTGCCTTCCTTCGAGGAACGCTCGGCCCCTCGTTAGTGCACAGAATGAAGAAGGCCAGGAGAGAAAGAGGAAGGAAGTCAGAGGAAGAACAGGGACTTGTCTCAACAGGCAGTGAAATGGTAAAGTTTTTATTGCATGAATTGTAATAGCTGCAGAGGAACATAGTTTCAGATGAGTACAATTGGGTTCGAAGCCTTTCTGAAGTGAAAAAGAGGTGGAAGGTGGACATTCAGATGGCACGACTAGCTTCACTCACTTCTCGTTTCCATCAATCACAGGACCTGCGCCCTTTTTAAACCACAACTGTGACACTTCTCTGTAAAACAGGGAGAGGAACCGTACTTTCTTAAAAAAAAAAAAGTATTTAATTTCCAATTTGAACAATATACTTGTATGTGCTTTGTTACACATCTTCAGAAGCCACTGAGCGATGTTACACAACATAAGGAAGGACGTTTTGCCAATTATCGTGGGTGAGTTTTGGACAGAAAAGAGGAGGGGAAAATCAAAAAAATTAAACTGTGCTTTGGTGTGTTACTCGCTCCCGGCAAGCACTCATGTTAACGAGTTTTCTTTGTGCAGCTGCCCATTTCTGTTGAGCTATGAGCAAATTAAAAGTCCAAGCTAACAAATAAACCACTCAGCTGCAGTACACGAGCCCAAACGTTTCTTTGCTGGTTAAGACTTAATGGTGGTAGCTCCATCTACAGGTTAGTTGTTGTACTGCAACGACAGACGGGAGCTGACACTTTTTAACAAGTGTTTTGTTGTGAGAACAGTATACTGGGACTACAAAATCAACAAACATAAGAAGAAAAAAAAAAAGCAGCACTGTTTTAAAGTTTAAAGTAAGTAGCCCAGCGACATATTAAAAATAACTGTAAAATGGTCTTAAATTTTCTGAAGTAACTTGGTCACTCAAAAGAAAAAAACAACAACAAAACGATCGATAAAATGCGGTATTTTGCTGTACCTGAATACACTCACTCCTAGTCCACCTCTCTACAACATATCTTATTTCAAATATAGGAGTCAAAGATAGGGCCTCTAATGTTATTATTACATTTATCCATACTATGTTCAGATAATTATTAAAAAAATAAATACATTTAACAAATACAAATGATTCTGTAGCAGGCAGATCACCAAATAAACAAATTATCTCCCCACAGTTTAATCGTTTACACGTTTCAAGTGTAGGATTTCTCAATAAAACCATTTTCACCACAAATATATATATATATATATATATATATATATATTTAAGCTTGTAGTCTTAAAGCCTCTACACTGGTGTGGCTGTGCTGTGGAGCAAGACGGAGAGAGCCGAGCTCCTTTCTGTCACCGACGGGACGCGACCGATGCGAGCTGCGGCTCACTCAAGGGAACGAACGGTGGACGCCGCCGCCGCACGCACAGAGTAGTCAGGAGTAAAAGTAGATGCTGATGATTTCTGTTGGCAATGGGACGAAAACACATCTCTTGATTTGTGGCCGAAGGGCAGCCGGGAACAAAGGTGTGCAACAACTTCTATCAGGATGTCTTGTAAAAAGGTTGTAAGAAACAACTGTTTTTTACTTGTGTTTTTAACCTGTTTGTGTTGCTTACGCTTGTTTTTGTACAAATTTTCTCTCTCTCTCTCTCTCTCATATATATATATCTATATATAGATATATATGCTTAGACATAAAACAGAGTCACTCAACAGAAAAATCAACAACAGAAAAAATGTCATGCATAAGTTATGTCCCACTCTTACTGATTGCATTTGAAAGTGACGAGCTTTAAAAAAAAAAAAAAAAAATTGAGTACATGTTTGTTGTTCAACATAACATTTTTTTTTGAACATTTTAGCAAATGTTTTCACCTTTTTTTGGAATTGTTATAATCTTTTATTTGTTTTTTTTTTTTGGAAAGTTTTATAGGATAATATCTGATCGTTTTTAAGCCAGCAGTTCCAGATATTGCTCCAGCGTTGATTCCAGACACCCCGGCAGTCCGCCCCGTGCAGCAGGAGGCACGAGAGGCCGCTGGGAAGGGGGAAAACCGCTTCGTTAAAAGGAGCTTGTCAGGAAGCAAATAGGTGTTTTTTTTGTTTTGTCCTTTTTTTTTCTTTTTTTAAATAGTTTGTGATTCCATTCAGGTCCAAGAAATTAAACCTAATCTCAATAACACTTTTTTTTTTTTATTATTTCTTCCTATTTCAGTTAGAAAATGTTTGTCGCCTTGAAAACGGGAGACAAGATTCAGTTTTTTTTTTTTCAAACTACGGACGATCCTCCGAGGCTCAAGAGTGGCAGCAGAGTTTAGGACAGTACAGTCAGTCAGCTGCCGNGAGGGGGGAGTTTGGGGGTGTGGGGGCGGTTGGAGACGTGGTTTAGCAAAGTGAGCCCTATCTGCAAAGATCCTCCTTGGTGGAGTCCCGTACATTTTTCCTCTTCTTGCTGTTGCCCCGGTGGTGTGGCGGCTTGTTGCTCGGGTGGCTTTTGGTGCTGAAGGAGTTCTGCTGCCCGTGGTGGCTGCTCTTGTTGTTGGAGCGAGACATCCTGGCCTGCAGATGCAGCACAAACACCTTTTCTTATTATTATGTTTCACAGGAGCACAATGTTATTGTAATATTTTAATTTTCTTTGGATTTCGACTGATTTTTACATTTATTTCACTCAACAGTGACCTATATATCATTTGGGCATAAAAAAGGCTCCTAAACTCAAGAATAAACAAAATTGTCTGTCTTTGCACAACAGACAACTGGGCAAAGAATTTATTTAAAATGCCATTTTCAGCCACTTTAATACCCGCAGCCTGTCAGAAAAACATCATTTGTCCCTATTTTTTTAGTTGAACCTACAAAAAGTGCTACATATTAACGGTTTGACCAGAGTAAGAGTTTTTGCACCAACAAGGTGATTCTTAAAGAACATTTAGCTGGAAACCTGCCAGAGATACTTGGCACATTTTAAACACTTGGCCTTCTTTGGTTTCCTCGTTTTTTTAAATCCTTTTTGGCACACCTTTAAATCTGAAGTCAGTTTTAAGAGACTAAACTAAAATCTGTGAAAGACCTTTAGGAAGTGTAAATCTATTGCTCCAGACCACCTATCAGTTGAAATACGTATGACGTTTTGAGAACAAGCGATGTTTGACTTTTGTACAGTGATGTGTACACTGAAGGGGAAGCAGAACGCACCTTTCCTCCCTTGCTGCTTGCAGATGGAGTGCTGGTAGTGTGGCTCTGTGTGCGGTGATTACTGACCACGGCGGACTTTTCTCTGTGAGTACTGGAGCTCTGGCCAGACTGCTGCTTGGCTGTTTTACACGGCGTGCCATCCGAGTCCTGAGGAAAAAGACCAACATTTACGTGAAGATTATTTCCGAGGTAACCCATCAGCCTAATGTTCTCCGCGTGGCCGCGGGCGCTGACCGCGTCGCTGGAAGACGTCGACGACGGCGACAGCGGAGAGGACGAGGGAGAGGAGCACAGGGAGGGGGCAGGAGAGGAGGTGCTGGAGGAGGATTTGCTGTGGGGAGCCGAAGGCAGAACCACAGCATCGTCCTCGTCATCGCTGACGTTGTTGTTGCGCTCATCGAGCTGCTTAGACTCGAACAACTTCACGTCATTTCCTGTAAAGGCAGAGAAAAGACAAATGTGAGGTTTGTGGTAGGTGCTGCTCAGACGGAGAAAAGCTTTGCTGCAATGAGAATGTTTAACACATTGAAGAAGAGATGGAACGTACTGTTGAGTGAAGGATCATTCTGAGATGGGCTCCCCCAGTTTTTACGGATCCATTCCCTGTACTCATCCACCTCCTGAGTCACTCGGATTATCCGACCAAGTATACTTCGATAAGGAACAGTAAGAACAGCTGTTACTCTAGTGTTTACAAGCAAATATACACAGTAACAAGTTTCTGTCATTCACTCCTTACCTCTCGTTCTCATTGTTGGGATAGTACTTGGCGACGTGTGATACAGCATGGCTGAGCACAACGTAGGCGTAGTCGAATGCCTGCTTCACCTGCATGGCACCATATGAGCTCCTGCCAACATCGTTATCTGTTCGAACCAAGGCGGCACAAACAAGTCAGTAAGTGTGACCCCAGTGCATCATCTTCTGTGTGTTTGTGGAACAGTCCTACCTGGCTGCAAAGGATCCTCGATGTAGAGCATAGAGGGCCTGTACCCATCCATCATGTTCTTCTGAACCTCATCTTTGGCAACGTAGCAGCCACCATCTTTTATCCTGATCCCCGTTTTCAGGTAGTTGAAGTTGCGACCGTAGAGCTCGAAGAATTCAATGAGCAGAACGCCGATGTTGATGTTGGGAATGGACACATCTTCCCTGTAATGAAGCTAAAAACCAAAAATTAAAATGTGTATGTAGTGATCAATGGGTATCTGGGGACTTCAAATTTCAACTGTATGTCAGGACCTTTAACCATTACTGCCTCCAACTGTTCCTTTGTTTTAAAGTCCCCCCCCCCCCACACACACAGAGAACATTAAAAAATGTAATATAAAACTGTAATATATCAAGAAAGGGAGAAATAAACTTTGCACTAACCTGCAGGAAGCTAACAGCCATGAGGAAGAGGCTGTAGGAACCAATTCCACCTGTAAAAACCTCATTTAGGTCCCTCTGCAACAGGAACTGCTTCAGCACCAGGACTAGGTAAGGCAACACGGGGTATTTCTACAGGCAAAAAAAATACATAGAAAAACACATCCAAGAAATTACAAGGAACATAAAATATTTCAACATTCACAGCTACAGAAATTATTGGTGCTTAAGTGTTTGAAATGAATTCAAGTGCTACTTTAGTTTAAAATTACTTATTGCTTTATTTTCACATTACTTAGCAATGACACTTTAAGCAGGTTATAACGTAACCTTTTTTAATACCTTATAATGTAATAAACCATGATATAAAAGACATCCTGTATTGTTAAATGTCTACAGAGACCACAGTAGTTCAAACTGAACAATTTTAAAACAACATGCATTAATTATTAGAACTGTATGGGAAATATTAAACACACAAAAAAAATGAACTTAAAAAAACAGGATGCTGCACAACTGGCTCTTCAAGTATCACCCCAGAAATGTGTACCTCTTTGAATTCCTTGATGAGCTGCGCAGCTTTAACGCCACTCATCACATTGAAGCTGATGTCCACTTTCACTTCAGTGAAGGAGTCCGTAAGTTTGATGATGGGAACCTGAAAACACACAGTAAAAACACATATACGTTTGGAACATGTGCTTCCATACAACTGCATCCATAAAACATGTTAAATCTAACACAAGCCTGAACAAACCGATTAAAAACTACGCTTCAAAATGTGAATTTTTAAAGTAAGTTCAGTCTTACCGTCGCTTTATCCAGAACTTTGATGGAATTCTCGTCGGCGACGTTTCTCTTTCGGAGCGCTTCTTCCAGCGTCCAGAGTGGGAGTGTCTCCCACTTCCCGAAGACCACCAGGTCAATGTCACTGTTGGGGGAAGAAGGAGAAAACTTAACGTAAACCTTCCACAAGCACGGACACAAAACAATGTATACTATGCTTTCTTCAAATTAGGTTTTACAAGATTATATATTTTTACATTTTAGATTTACATACTGTACAGTGAAACAGTTCATAAAGACCCAGTGTGAGGTAGCTCACTGCAGACAGCTTTGCTTCCCTCTAGTGGGGAAACTGTGTAACTTCACACATTGTGTTTGCTCATTGGCAGCTTCACGTGTTTATTATGTTAAACACAAGAGGCCAGTAATAATAAGACACACATGTAAATCTTTTCAAGTAACCTGACGACATTAAAGGTTCCCCATGTAAGTCTATCACACCATCCAATTACATTCATGTGTCAACACATTGCTCTGTTCTGTTCAGTCCAGGAGTTCAATAGGAGACATGTTTGTTCAACACAGAAGCAGGCATTCGTTCATTGGCTTCTAGTTGTCTTTCACTAGTGGAGGCCACTTTCAAAGCTCAGATGTTAAATTATTAAACACATACAGATAGAACATGGGTGGGCCACTCTTTGAGACAAAGCATGACAATGTGTAGGAAGTACCTAGAATCCTAATGCTGAATATATTTAAAAATGAATAAATGCCACAGCTCTAGCAACTTTTGGAAACTTTCTTAGATTTAACTTTGTCTGGATCTGAGGCATTCACCATAAAGTTCAGGTAACATGCACAGCCCCAACTACAGGAGGGGGCTCAGCTCAACTACATCAGACTGCAATCGAGTCAGCTGCAGTCAATCTGACCACAGTCGGTTCCGCAAACGGCGCAGAGAACAAGGAACAGGGCAGCGGCTGATAGTGACGTAAAGAAAGATGAGAAATGAGAACCGCTTCGAGGAGTCAACTTTTCTCAGCAATTATTTTAGATGTACGTAACGACCAAACTCTCAGCACATTCCCTGTCCCCGTCTTAGGTTTGTTTTAGTTATAAATTCCAGCCACTGTTTGGTGGAGCTACAGTTCCAGGAGCAGATTCAGATTCTGTGGGAAACACTGAGCAAGTTAAGTGCTTTTGGTAAGACGCCAGTCCGACTTGGCGAAGGTAAGACACAATTTGCAAATGTTTAAATCGCTCTCCTGGTTTAAGAAAAACAGGAAAACTCACCTTGTTGGTAGATAAAGACCAGTGCTGAAACTCCCAAACACTTGAACCTGGAGAAATTAAAAAACAGCTTTAGTGAATACATAAATAGGACTTATTTTTAGGATAGAACTTGTTCTTCAAATTGGGCATAATAGATTAGAGACAAGCCCAGAAGAAATGTACAAATGACGCAAAAAAAGAACCTATTACGAGTCAAAACTTTTTGCAATATCTAAAATAAATAGAATATAGCCCCTTCAGTTGCATAACATCCCTTATTTTGAATCCCAATCTAGTGATGACCAAAACTGCGAGGGTGTTGACCATAAATCAAGCCTTTATCTGCTGATCTCTTAACCTGCATACTTGTAACGGGACAAAAATAACCCACGCTGCAAGGCACAAATAGAATTAAGCCCCGACCCTTGATTTACTCCTTAAACCTCTTCCCCAGATCACCAAGTAGCGTAAACCTTGGTTTACAGCCATGTCACATGATTGCGTCTAAGCTGACTGTAAAACTGTGAATCTGAATGAATGCAGTCCTGAAAACGGATTTGATTTCACGCCATCTCAAAGTTCAGCTGTGTGTTTTTCTTGTCATGCCACTTTTAGGCCAAACTTTAGCAGATGGTTAATTATTAGCAGATTTTGAAAGCTAAACAGAAACAGACGAAACAAGTACCGCAATGACTGAGTGACCTCATCGCCTCTGCGTCCGACAAAGTGAAGAAAAAGGAAAAAAAAAAACAGAACAAAGCTACTTAAGGACAGAAGAGTATGTGTGCCCCTTAACTCAGGCCCCGTTAACATCAAAGCAGACACTCGCAGAAACTCACTGCTCTATCAGCAAGATCAAAGTCAGTGGGTGCAATAAAGCCTGAGGTGGTGCTGATAACATGAGGCCCAGGTTGGTTGCCATTGGCCTGATATCACATTCAGCCTGACTGCTCAGATGTCACTACGTCAAACCTGGTCAGTGATGCTAAGAAGTTCCTCATAATTTTCACTGTTCTCTAAGTTCATTTAAGGTGAGGGAGCTTCTCATGACGACTGTGGGCGGTAGGTGTAAAAAAACAAAAAACAAAATGAACCCCCACAGAGTATGTAAGGTGTTTACCTCAGCACTGGGCCACAGGTCGTAAATGACTCCCTTAATTCTGTCCACCACCTCCAGTCTCATCTTCTCCTCCTCCGGCCGTGGGGAGATGTACTCGTAGAAATCCTTGATCTCCTCGTGCAACCTGTGAAGCGTACGCAGAACACACACTGCTGTGAGACGGAGGAAGTCACACCAGGACACAGTCACACCAGGAGACAACGCACAAGTTCACGGTTATCCCCACGAAACTTCCAAATCCCACACGATCACAGAGGTGCCTTTATTTGTGAGTGTTATAAGGTTTGTCCCTTCATCTGTCTTCCTCACAGTTAGTGGGTGTCAGCAGTCACTGATCAGGAAGCAAATCCCAGAAACCAAGTCACAGTGACACAATTACTTGTACAAAATTACTGACCTTCTACAAATTAGAGGATTATTTGTATTCTTTGCCATTTATTAAAGTACTTAACACCAAAAGGTTTATTGATTTTTTTACCAGTGAAATCACTGTTTTAAATAGTAATACTTTTTGTCCTGGTTATATTTATTTAGCTCTATATCAAATAGATGGTAAATAAATAAATGGTAAATAAAGGGTGGCATTTCTCAAGAAACAATCAAACCCATCCAGCGACACTTCTACCGTTTTAAGTCGTAATGTTTTTGAAGACAGAAACAGAGGAGGATTAAACAAAACAAAACTTCTGCTGCGTCCTGTCACAATGCCAATAAAACAAAGTGGACTCAGGAAGAGCGGTCAAAGCAACAGGGACTTTATTTTGTCCTTGGTGCGGGTCACTGTGCCCACACATGTTGACCTTTTCACTGCGCAGTTTTGTCTGCATACACATGAGGACAAGTCTCTGTGGGCAGGGACACGCAAACACACACACACAGCCACAAGGGCCTACGCGAATGAGGCCAAAAACAGGCTCATTAACTCTCCCAAATGTGACAAACATTCTGTTTTTGTAAACAAAATAAGGCTGTAAAGACAAGTACACCAGTGGGTTGGCCCAACCCTTGCAGCTATCAACAGTGACCGACCGCTGTTTGGATTACACCCCAAAAAGCGTCGAGTGCATCTGCTGAACGAGGGCTCTTCTACCGATATCAATAAACTTCTGACTGATATTCTCTTTGCCGTTCCTTTGGTGTTTGTTACATCTGCAGAAGAAATGCCACACAGCTGTAAGTCCGTCAACTATGGTGGTAAAACCCAACAAAAAGGACTGATCAAGACTAGTCGAAAAAAAAGGGGGAGTAACTTCTTAATGAATGAAAAGGCTAGTCTTATGTCACAAAAAGATAAACAGCTGCATAGAGAATACCCCCTAAATGAAACATAATGACCCATAACCGTTACCCAAAGAAATAACAGGTCTTATATCTAGTGGAAAGAAAGTGTTTGCATTTGCAGCAGACATGCACAAGTGTTGTTTTTTTAAGTTGGCATGCATATGGCACCAAACAGAGATATGTCATTATGATCTAATTTTACATCAACCTGCATAAAATGTAAATAAATATGTCATTCATCACTCATCTATTATCAGGAGAGATCTTTCCATAATCTTTACGATCAGTCAAATCCGAACACAGATTGACGTGATTACAGAGAAAGGACCATTTAATCCTGACATGATGTACAGTATGTGTGATTTAGAGCCCGTCGGGCAAAGAGGGATGCACGCATCGCAACAGTTCCAAGACAGAAACTTGTTTTATTGTGATAAGTGAGCAATTTAAAACAAAAACAGAAGCACTGGCCTACTGAGAGGGTTCATTCCATGTTTCTACTTCTAGTTCAGGCATTGTAAGTAGTTTCTTTAGCAGAGAGTTGTTTTTTTTTTCCCGTCTTGATGTGCTAATAATACCGTCTTCATTTTTCTTTCAAGGAAAACATTGAGGAAAGTAAATAATTCATTTTACGCTGTTTTGGTCGTGTTTATGTTCAGAAAATACCCAGAGTTGACCTTCCAGACTTACACAGTGCTAAAATTCCACACAAGGCTGGAAAACAAAACAAAAGTTATGTTTGTTTTGTTTTTTGTTTTTTATAAAACTTACAGCTGTAGCAGACTATTAAAAAAGGTATTTAACAGAAGATCGGCTGTACAATGACATTTTTTTTACTTCTTTATTGGGAAAGAAAAAAGGAAAACTATCATCCTGTTGTCCTTTCCTCCTAGATAACCACTCCAAATTTAATGACTTCGTTTCTTTCCACTCTTCACACTGAACACACCCCAGCTTTCCTTACACACATAGGTTTCATTTCAGACTAAAAGAAACTCTGCAGCTGAAATCTGTATCACAGATACACCAGCTTTTGTTTTGTGACTTAAACCTACTTCTGGGTCATTACAGTCCGTTCTCCTTTAAGTTTAGGTTTTTAAGATTTGAAGGATTTCGTGGAACAGTCAATGAATGATGAAACAAAGGCTGTAAAAGTTTGAACTCCAGTGAAATGGAGGCAATGAGGTACTACAAAGAACTCTGATAACAACAAAATGGCACACTGTCATTATGTTGCCAATACACAGCAGCAGTTTTGTCTCATCTTTATTACTCTTGTGCAGACTGATCAGGTTCAGCTCTTTGTCAGAGCTCCAGAAAGCTCTGAATGAAGCCGTGAGGCTCACACTGACCTTCCTGTTTGTTTTGATTCAGATACAGGGAGGAAAGCATGCCAGCTTCTCGTGGCTCAGAGCAGAGGATGATCTGCTTGGTTTCTTTAGACGGCCAGTACGGAGGATGGATCAAAATAAACTGAATATATGAACGAAGCAAGTGAGAAATCTACTTTAACGTACCTAGTTATGGAAATAACTGGAGCACATGCAGCATAAAGATCCTTAATAATGCAAACACTGTGTGCTCGCAAATGAATCAGCCAAACACAGCAGATAAAACCAGTCTGATAAGTTATGGTGTTTGTAGTTTTATTAGACTTTCAGCTGATATGAGCAGGTTTCTGCAGATATTCCATGTTTATTTATGCGTTTGTGGTCACAGAAGGACTGGCTCCTGCCTCAGTGGCAGCCAATTAAAAAACACTGAGGGTGTTCCCGAGTCTTTAGGTTTCATTTCACAGGAAACAGGCCACTAGAGCTCCTTTGTTGTCATGAGATGGGAGCAACCTCGTGCCCCACCTTCACGGATCAAATTACATCTCAGTTTTGCAGCCTGCTTCTAGAGAACATGAACACTTGGTACTGCTTATCAGACAATCCCACTCTGTCATAATAATGTTATGTAATCGTGTGCAACAACCTTTACAAAACCTGAGAGTGCCGCAGGGGAAAAAAATTCCTGAGCAGTCGCCAAATACTGCCTTCCTCTACAAAATTATTCGAGAGATATAATGACAGTCATGCTGAGGAACAGCTGCTTGCAGCGTTACTTTATACGCATTTACATTTAAACGTGATCAGCTCCATGTTAATAAAAGTGAGTGAAAACAGGAAGATGGAGGGTTGAATAGGTTGCATTGTTTTCTGAGCTTCATGACACAAACAAGGTTACAGATTCACTTTTTTCTGTCTCTAACACTAAAACTCAACTAAAACATTTCAGCACAAAAACAATTGCAGGCATAAATTGACCATAAATAAGCTTAGATTGTTTCTTTAAAAGACAATACTAATTTGTGAAAAATAAAGTAGTGCAACAAGCCATCTCTAATTAATTAATTTCTTTAAATCACATAAACAATTTGGCGTTTCCACAGACTTAACGTTCTATATGTATAGATATATGCACACACTGCATCTATAGGAAAACTCAATAACAGTATAAGTGTGTTGACTTGCAATTCGACCTAATGGACTGACTCATCTGGGTCACCTGTTACGCTGGAAAACACGCTGCCTTTTCTGACCCACGTGGCCAGCTTTTACGACTACATGTTGAGTCTTTACTTCCCAACATGGTGGGATGTAGAAAATGTTATGCGTTTCAGTTTCTTCTGCAGACTGATTAACTGACTCCTGCTTTCAAAACGCTGCGAGCAGACTTGCTGCAGTTCCATTTGTGCAGATGTTCCTGCATGAGTCAAAGCCATGTGCTTGAGGCATTGTATGAGTAATTCGTAAGTTTGTGATTGAGTCTACTTTTTCAAATACTGTTGGATCACAAAAGAGAGTGGTATGAAACATTCACACATAGCTGCAATTATCTATCATAAAAAAACTGCAGAAGCACCCGATTTCAAAAGTAACCTACTTTTTTCCAAACCAAATCAATTGCTCTTTATCAAAAGTTTATGACTGTAGTGCTATACAAGGATCAAGGTCATGTTTTATGTAAATACTTGATCTAAACAAGAATGGTACACTACTTATGGACCAGACATAGATGACAGCCTGTGCAACATCGTTTCCACCTCACATTTCATTAGAACGTGTCATGTTTTAATCACAGGTTCCTATTGCTTTACACATGAGGACAGACACAGTAGCTCCCCTTCCTCCTGGTCTCTCACAAGTTTTATGATGACAAATACCAAAAAAGAGGTGGAAAAGAAAGATAGTGTTAAATTAGACTAAAGCGTCAAGTTTAAATTTTAATCACACAGCTTTAAATGCGATAACAAAATGCAATTCAGTGGTCAAAGTCTGGAGCTCCAATGATGATTCAATAAGACCTTATGAGACATTCCTGCAGAGCCGCTGTATAAAAACAAAGCAACACCTTGTCCAGGAGGGACAATTTAGTCTTTGGGTGGTTCAAAGGAGGTGGAGAAAAAAGGCAAAATAAAAACAAAAGTGTTAGGCAGGAATGAAGTACTGCTAGCTTAAATGTTTAAAAAAGGAGAAAGCCGGACCCATAAAAAGTAAAGCGGACAACAACTACCACTGACTAACAAGAGGTGTTGAAATACCTCTGAGTGAATTGGAGCCTTTTTAAGCTGGGTGGAACCGAAAACAAGAAGACTGTCACATCAGAGCGAACATTTCTTATTAGGCGTTCGTGTCCTCAGACAGTGAGATACATTTGTTTAATTAAGAATTTGTGTGATTATTAGTGATCGGCTTTAAGACCTCACTTTTATTTAACCTGAAACGTCATCTCTGACAGCTGGATTGACTTGCATAGCAAAACAAAATCAGACTGGTCATGATTAAAAGGTTTGGGCTTAATTTGTCCATAGTGAATACTGACATCTTGACCCTATTCTCACAAAGAGCTAAATGTTTAGCTCAGCCAGCCTCTTCTACAAAAAGGGTGCTTCCGCGCGCAGCGGTGTTACGTGACACTGCTGTGTCCATAGAAACTCTACGTATATAGAGAACAGAGTTCCCAGGAGGCAAACAAGCTGCATTACTCTCTGCTTGGTGAAATGAGATCAAACACGAAAAGAAGAATAGGCGTCTACGTCTCACAGATGACATAGTCATTAATGTTTCATCAATGAAAGGATCAGGGGTGCTAATTGTTGACCACGGAGGCAAAACAGCTCCAGTTACAAAGAAACCCACACGCTGCGCTGCTGATTGCCAGTGACAAGCATGAAGCATGGTCATGGCCGAGGGATGGAGCGACGTGCCGCGTCCAGAGGGTTCAAAAGTTCCAGGAGCAGGAGGCTATTTAGAAAAAGCAGGAAGCTGACCATCCTCTGATCGACCATGGGGACGTCTGGGTGCTCTCTCCCAGAAAAATTTGAAATTTAGAACATCAGAAATGCATTTCCCCGAGTCCAAAATCAGCAGTTTTTGATGACAATTTGTGAATATTTGGCTTTTTGGAAGGACTAGGAGGGTTTTCAGAAAATCAGATGGAAAAATTAATTTAGCCAGTTCAAGGAACTATCTCCCAACGCAGTCAAAGGTTTTCATGTAAAGAGGAGTATACTGTGCACATGCTCTTAGTTAAAGTACACAGCATTCAATTTTCTAATGAAGTGTTCAATAAATGTCCAATAAATAACTCCACTAAAACAAGAAAAAATATTTCTAAACATTTGTTGTGGTGTCTGTCAACAGAAGTTATGAGCTACTGGAATGATCTAACAGGGTCTTAATTATTATGGAAATGTTATTGTTGCCATTTACAAACAGATGAAGTGTTTTGGTTTGAATATAATGACAGTGATGTGAGTGCCTGACTGGTTATCAAACCCTGACCTCCCACATGTGAGGCAGATATGCTAACCATTGTCCCAACAGAGACATATTAGACACAGCTTACTGGACCAGTCCTGTTCTGCTCCGATTGGCTAAAACTTTGGCTCTGGTTCGCTTTATTTGTTGAACGCAGCATCAGTTTAATCCCTGTTTAATAACTAGTTTGGATGGCTTTAACAGGACCACAACAAAAACATGTTTTTTCTCCCTTTCATTTCTACAGATGACAGAAATCCATCCTGGCGACGGAGAACTTTAATCCCAGCAAACGTTTACAAAATTTTCTTTGGCCAATCGATGAAAAGTAGCAGTCGAAAATGCGGCTGAATGAAGGTTTTTTATACAGCGATTTTCGCCGGCTACTTGTGAACCCCCTGCATGTCCAAACAGGGACAGCCAACTCTGAATATGATACTGCACCAGGACGATAACAACAAGTTATTAAAAGACCATGGATCATAAATCGGATGCTAGTATTAGAAATTATATCAGACATTTTTACAAACAGCTAGGATTACATGTCATCCAGAACAAAGTCACTGAGAATCAAAACATCTTAGCTTTACCTCCCTGTACACGGTGAAGGCTAAATTTATTTCCCCCCACAATCACTTTTACCAGAGTGGACAGATTTTTATTTATATAGTTTCAGAAATTGAGATCAGTTTGATGATATCCCCTGTAACTGTACTGATATATAGTAACTATCAAAGTACAACACAATGATATATCATTTGTTACTTTAAACTGAACCATGAAGGCAGGGAAGGTTCACATAAAGTGGTTGTTTTTTAATATGCAGTTTTTTCAGACTACGTGTAAGTCAATGAAAGAAAAAGAAAAGTTAGAACAGCTCATTTTATTTTATATCATTACAAGAAAAGTCTGAGGTCTTTTCTGTATTATTCATTTGGTCTAAAAACACAAATAAATACTTTTCTCCAAAGCTATAAGTGGAGCATTTTGCCTCATAAATATATAACCAGTCAGGATATTAGTTGAAATGGGTTCAGCATCTTGAGGACAGTGCAAAATAAACAAGACTGGTTTCAGATACTAGTGTTTATCAGGAATCGCAGGTATATCCTGTAGGTTTCATATTGTTATAACTTACAGGTATGTCCTCAGGGAGGAAGTTATTAAACCTAACACATTCTGAGCACATTGTCTCCTGAATGACAACAACAAGCTACTAAACTCACAACAGAAAAGATTACAATGGATTTTCGTTAAATGGTGAACTTGTATCAAAAATAAAAGTATTTCCACCATTATTTTTGTCATTACAGGTGTAGCAGATTGAAAACAGCTGTGGGACTGTTCACCCAAATAAACATGGCCTGATGTTCAGTGTGATGGTTCTGAATATCAAATCCAAAGTTCAGACAGTATCAGTCTGACAAAAAAAGCTCCTTTCTGTCTCATGCAAGCTGCCTGAACCAGGTGAACAGGAAGCATTCAAGTTAAACACGAAGAAAAAAAACAAAAAATGCACATTCCTCAGAACACGCTGGAAGGCTAAGTTATGAACAGCTGCCCACCTGAGCCTTTCAGAGGAGGCCTGTTTCACCTCCAGCTCTTACCAGCGATGGCTGAAAGCCAGACAGTGGGTAGAGGAAAAACAGGAGAGTGTGACATCGCTGTTAAAAGCTGTTGATTGGATCAACCAGTTTTTAAACGGGAGGTTCAGCCACAGCGGTGCTGTCTGACTTATAACGCTGGCTGTCATAAATCACTAAAAGATAGCAGCAATAACAAGACAATAAAAATTAACAGACAAGGGCTTCTCGTCAGTGATGGATTAACCAGTGTCCTCTTTTCTCATTCCAAACTAGATTTCATCACCAGGTTCGACTAAATTAATCAAAACTGAACACACAAGACACTGACCAAATATTAATTTAACATGCTGATATAGATTTTTAAAAAATGGCAAAAAAAGACAGATCAACAAACATCTGGTTCCAAAATGCTGAACTTCTGTTTGCCAGAAGTATTATTCTAACAGCTCATGAGTAATTCAGTTGTTTAAGCCTTTTTTTGTGATAACAGAAATTTTGTTGAACTGCAAAACAATTCTATTAGACAAAGCTGACACGACCGCAAACTGCATGGATAGAATATTTCAAAAATAACGAACAAGTGCCATTAGCTAAAACACTCTCTTCTGTTTTGAGGCTTTCTGAGGAAAAGCTCCTCAAAGATTATCACCAAAGACTGTCTGCCACTAGTGAAATCTTGTCACAACATGACACAACAGGCACAGCTTCAGGTGAATACCACAGGCACACCTATTTTGTTTTGCTCAGGTAAATTGTATTAACCAAATTTGGTATTGCTGGCATTTAATCATGTTAGTGCATTTTAACGCCTCAGATATTTGTTTTCTGGTGACACAAGAACCTGTGATAGTTGCTTTTATTATTAATTTCACAATTATTGACCACTTCACTCACAAAATACACCAACAGATTCACAACTGGAGTAATGTCAACTGGAAAAACATGAACAACAGATTTATCTAAGAATCCCAATAATCATTTAGTTTTAAATGCATCTGTGAAGACCACTTTCTTATAGAAAAATCACGTTTTCTTTTGCCTATACAGTAAAAACACACAACGCAGCTCAACGGGGCAGAAAAGGGCCACAGTTCTCCCAGGCTACAGACTTCCTCTTTCCATGTTAAGAATAACAAAAATAAAAGAAAAACAACAACACCTAGTTCCTTTACAAGACTGAGTGGAAACACTCCCTCAAAGCTCCAAACATGATTGGACAGAAAAGAGAAGGAGCTAGGGTTGGTCTCTCAAGAGGGTTGGCTTTGTTTTGTGAAAAAGTGAGGCTGTGCGGTGCATACAAACATTGATCCACTGCCATCATGAGCCGGCCTGCTTGCTTGGACCTACCCAGTTCCATAAAGACTAAAACTGGAAAAAAAAAAAAAAGAAAGACTGGAACTCATGCCACTGCCTCTCCAGCCAACCCACATGGCCAAATATAGAGTACAAACTGTCCTGTGAAAAGTGTGTTTTGAAGCATACTCGCAGAGTCACTCTTTAGCTACTTGTAAATATTAAATGTAACAATACTTCTTAAGTTTTGGGCACCGACTCCTCGGGCCACATAATCTACATGGGTTGAGAAATAAAAATTACCCGCCCTGCATCAAATACAGAAGTAAGTGAGCCCAACGAGAACAAATGGAAAGCAGTGGTATATAAATGTAAGTAGCTCTTATTTATTCAACTTGAGAGTTGCCACAGGAGTGCACGGCTGCTCTTTCACCCTTTTGCTATGTGCCATTATGTTTATCAAGTACAAACGCACTCTCTCTCAAATATCAGCAAAGCACTCTGGTACTGCCAAGCTCCACTCCCAGTTTATCTTTCAACGCTCTGTGGCCAAACTTGTAATCTCAGCGGCAAAGTGGAGAAAACTTGACAGTTCTTGCAGGTGTGGTAATTTCTTTCACCAAGTTGTCTGACTGTTAATACAAACTGTGGAAATGGGGTTTTTATCTCAGTTCTATAAATATCACTTTCAGACTCAACAAAGGCAGCTTTTACATTTGTACACACTTTTTAGATCTTCTCGGGATCATTTCAAAATAATGCTGTAAGCCTTAAACCACACTGACAAAGTCATTTGCCAGAATATGGTTAGACAGAAGGCTCTCAGTCGGGGCTGAGCGTGATCCCAGCTGTTAGCTTAAGGTTCTGGTATTAGCAGAGCTTATCGCTAAGGAATGTCCTTATGCAAACAAAGAGCTCCCATATTACTATAAATGAGGATCAGCCAAAGACTGAGCTCCACACTGAGAGAATAGAGAGAAAAAGAGAGCGAAAACGATCTTTGTCCCAGCAGAGCCTTTAATACAGCGCCACACCCATTAAAACCCTTCTCCTCACATGTAATGACTGCTCAGATGTGTGAGAAGTTGATGAATATCCCGGGCAGCTTGTTACACCAAGAATTTATAATGTGACCAAATGGTTAGTGAGAAAACTGACTCTTAGTGCGAGCATCAATGTGATCCAGCTAATTCTGCATGAGCTGCAACGACATAAACACCACGCAGTTAAAAAAAAAAAGTGGGAATTCTGGCTTTTTGATAATTCACAGAAACAGTCAGTGAATAATGAGCAAGCAAAGACTAAGGACGAAGGCACAAATCAAATATTCACACAAACTGCAACCGTGAGACCTTCCCTGCTCTCAAACAGTCACTGATTTGTTGGTCAAGTTTTCAGGACCAGTGGCTGGTTAAATTATGCAAGGCTTAGTCCACATATGAAAGAGCTGGCACAGTTCTCCAGCCAATATCTTTTTAGTAGCAAGCACTCAGCACCTGTAGGTGTGAAAGGCTGCTGCGATAGTTTGTTTGCTCAGAGAAAAGAGGCTGGGGCCAGCTCAAGATTTCACTGTTTCTGAGGAGTCACCACAAGGACTATTTCTTTACATTTCACCCCCAATGGACCAGTCTCTCTTGTATTTTTAGGTGGTCTGAAGCAATTATATTTTATACCCTTTAGACTCTCAAGAGGGTTACAGGAACTATCACTTCACGTCTCCTTTTTTGTGTTTGCTTTTACACCATCAGAGAAACCCTGCGACTGAGCAACATTTGGCTAAAAGGTCAGGGTGGCCATATCACTCTAACAAGCAGCATTCACAAATTCACAAAAACGACAGAGTCGCCCACGCCACAGTCGGAGCTATGTTTTTGTTGCGTGTCGAACATGCGTGTCACGAGTACAGCAGAGTTGGATAGCAGATGTATGTTTTTAGATGGAAAAAACACGAACTAGCATGATGTGCGAAGAGACTAAAAGCACCTGAAACAAATCTGCTTTACGCTACAGAGGCTGAGGGATGAGCAGGTCTTGGCAGACAAGCACCATACGACCAGGACAGACTGCACTCCTCAGTGTCCTGCTTCATTTTGGTAAATGGGAGCTTCATTAGCACAAGAAGTTGTTGATTACAGCGCAAATGTATTTTTAAATGGAGCAGATGATGGGTTAGTGTTCGACTTCTTTGTGCCTTACAGTTAGACCAATTATCCCCTTAGACATTCGTGGTCACTATTGTTCTAAGTAAGCCTCTACTCTGAAGCTGGGGCTAAAAACGTCCCTATAAAAACCAGCTATAAGAACCGACCGGCCACAGTTCTGGCAGAGCAAAAACAAAAGAGAATAGGAACTGAATTAAATGGTTTTAGGAAATTTAAAAAAGTCCCTGTTGTCCAAAAGTACTCACTGAATTACATAACCTTTATCATTTTTAGTCACTTAACAATTTTACACAATTTAAATGGTAAAACTTATTTTGCTCTTAATGTCTGCACATAATATTCCTCCCATAAACAAAACAAAAAAATAAGTTTTGTCTCAAAGCTACAGGCTGTACAGTACTATATGTCCTTCTGGAGTTTTAACCTCATTGTTGGATTCTGGTATAAGCTCAGTTTGTTTAGTATTTCACAGAAACAGGAGTGAGTTTTAAAAATGTTTAGGTTAGTTTGTCGAAAAGGAACGTAATGTCTCCTTCAAATCATACAGCTGAAAACTTGTGAACGTTTGCAGGGATTAAAAGCGTCTATAGACTAAGATAACCGCCTACCTAGCTGTAACATGACCCAAAAGGGTTAAAAACTACAAAGCATAGCTCAAATATCAACCTCTCTGAATGCTAAAGTATTACAGGTTTAAATGTCTTTAAGACCTGCACATTCGTAATAAACAGAATAATCGTTTTCACGGTCAGTAAGGTCTAGTATGATTTGTTTATTTTAAGTCACAGTAGATTCTGAGTGGCAGTACTGGTTATTGGGACAAAATGGCATAAAGCTATGACTCTTTTCACCAACACAGTTGACTGACAAACCAATCATAAACACAGAGCTGTGACTGCAGGACCATCACAGCACAGACACACGGCTCTCAGAGAGCAATGACATGAGATTGTTTTTTAGGGTTCCAAGCCCGCGGAAGCAAGCGGGCGGCCAATGCAAGGCGTGGCCGTTCGCCTGCTCCCAGCGGAGCAGGGAACCCTATTGTTTTTGTACCGATTTTTCAAAATTTGTTATTATTTTTATTCTTCTCCGCTAAAACGCGTTGCCCAGAAAAACGAGAAACTCATGGACAAAAGCCAACCAGGCAGTCTGATAGAAAAATGCTACCGCTACTCAGACAAAAAAAATCATGACGTCCCATACCTAGGGGGCGCTATAACAAAGGACAATGCGTTTTTGCCAATAACTCCTAAACCGTAAGTCCTACACTCAAAATTTTGATGGCACCCGAAACTATGGATGATTCTGCATCTTTTTTACATTGGCCACGCCCACTTCCGCCTAACTAGATTTTTTGCTATTGCGCGATAAAGGCAAAACCTACTTTCGAGTACTACTACCACATCAAAAGCTGGATCAACGTGAAACTTGGTACATAACATCTGTAGGCCGATCTGTTAAAGGGATGATCAAAAAATTTAAAACATTTAAAATTTTGTGCGAGTAACGCATAACCAAACACTTCAGTGCTAGCTAGCACAACGGTTAACTATGAATTTCTCCGCCATACTTTAAGATTATGGAAAATGCATTTGGATCCCAATAGTAAATGAGATGTTGCCACTTTGTATTAACTTTTATGCGGTTTTACCGATAGGGGGCGCTATTATTTCATAAAATTTATATCTGAATAACCGCTTGATAGATTTAGACCAAACTTGGTATAGATGATCAAGACCACACCTTCAGATGATAGCTTGAATATTATAATGAAGTGGGTGTGGCTTATATGCTATCTTACTTTTGAGCTTTGAACTCGGCCAAATCGAACTTTAACTTCGCGGAAATTACTGATCTATTACAGAATTGAGCTTTCTACGTATGAGGGGAAAATTGCAAAATTTGACCTCTAGATGGCGCTGTTACAGCAAAAAAGCCTTTATGCAAATTCTGTTACAACAACTAGTTGTACGCACAGTATCTCTACTCTGGTGTGTTCTATGAGCCATGCCTTTTTACCTGAGTTTTGAAAAAAAAAATTTGTAAAATTATGCTAATTAGTAGAAAACTTACAAAATATGCGTGACCTACTTTCGTTAACTCCTCCCGAGGCTCAAAGCCAATTGAAGTGAAACTTCACATGGTACGACAGCACGACTGGCTAACCAAAAAACTAGAACGGATTTTCAAAAAAAATTTCAGTTTATGAATTATGCGTGAACAAAATTTTTTTTCCCCAAAACAAATGTTTATTGAGCATAACTTTAGAACAATTTACAATTTATTATTAGTTTTCATACCAGTCGTGCCTAAAGCCCAAAAAAAGATTTTCAGCTTGATCCAACACTAGGGGGCGCATATGGTAATGATTGGTCAAAGTGGGCGTGGCTTGTGTGCAAAAATGTATGTGCAGCCTTCAACATTTTGAAAAATTCACAAAAAATCACTTGTTGAATTTAGAGTGCTAAGACTTGCAGGATATGTTCCATGCACAATCTGTAAAAGTGCAAATCAAAATTTGTGCCTCTATATTCAAGCATTTAATAATGATCTACAAAGTTCGTAACTGAAGCTAGCAGTAGCAACTCGGACTCTGTTTGGCCGAACTACTTGAAATTTGGTACTCTGTTCCCAACTAGCCTAACTACAAACCCAAAAAAATATCGCTTAAATTTGAGCGCCCCCTTCTGGTTAATAAAGAAAAACATATTAATGCTAACCAACATAGCCGGTTTTCATTTTATTTTGACAAAACCTTTAGACTACGGTGGATTGTAAAATTTGGGCAAACAAAGGACATGATAATTGTCATCTGTGAATATTTCCAGATTTTTTTGAGCCATTATTGATTTTTAACAAATTTCTGAATATATTTCAGTATGACCAGCACTGCTACGACGAAGGTTAACAATTTCTTCTACAAAAGTCGTTGAGTGTGGAGATTTCCTAAAGTGCAAACATTATTCCACATATACACACGGTGATGTGGGAATATTTCGGAAATTTTATAATAAAATTTCAATTTTTTTATGAATTTTTACCTATTGGCTGGACATCATCAAAATGACGTTTTCAATTTTTCATAAAGAATGTGCTCGATCCAGTAACATAGAAATAAAAGAATATTATTTCACATGTAGGCATGGTCATTCGAGAATATTTTGGTAATTTTTGGAACAGTTGTGGATTTTTCATGAATATTTTGTTGGCTCATTGTTGTATAACATTACAGTTAAATTTTTTTTTCCTGAATCAGCATTGGAACTAGGGACATTGGGATAAATGCATATTATTACAGATGTAGACTTGATCATCTGAGAATATTTTGGTATTTTTCAAATGAATATTGAATTTTTTATTAATTTATTTCTTTGGCTCTGTGTGGTATCAAATGGCAGTTAGCTTTTCCTCCCTGAGCTTTCTACACAAATTGTACCGTTACGTCTTACGAAGCGCCTTTGAGTACGCACCGTACTAGCGAGTTTCGCCTCGGCTAGCTCGCCGAGAGAGGCGGCGGAGCCACACCGGCAGGGCGTCGGGATCGGAGCGCGCGGATAGGGGCGGAGCGTGGGGGCTTGGAACCCGTTGATAACTGCTTGCAGTTCTAGTTTTGTTTGTTTTTTGAGTGCACACAAGTTTTCAAAGTGCAGAATGACAGGCATGCAACCCTCTCCGAGGCCAACCTGACACACAGTTCTCAAGGTTAAGCCTACCTATGATGATTTTATTTGTATTACTTCACCTCCCGCTCGTCGACACCACCAGGATATTCGGCGGTGTCACTCGAACAGAGCGCGAGCATAATAGACTTTCTCTCTGGGGGCTGTAATTAAAAGTCGATTAAACAAACCAACCCACAGGTTTCTTTAGGAATACTGCATTCCTGGTTGTGTTGGCCTGAGGCAGCTGAAGGTGAACCAACAGGGGAGGAACCCTGCTACCTCCTCAAGTCTCCTCCCCTCACCTCTTTAATGTGACAGAATGGCTGCTTCAAATGAGCATAATAACAAATAGTGTTCAATAGACACACGGGTCTCTTTACGGATCTCATTTCTAAAGCCTAATCTAGCACCCTAGCACCATACCAATATATTCCACTGAGAAATAATATGAATACCTAATTACAATGTAGTAATAATATTAAAAAATATACAGCAAAGTCCCTGATGTTTCAGGGTGTACTTTAATATGCATTCTGCAAAGGGCATTTTATGAAGAAGTAATCTGGACAAGGATTAAGATAAGCTATCCATACCATCATGGCTGTTTCCCTAAAAGAAAACATGACTTTGTTGACATTTACAGGGACCAAACTAGTCTCAGCACCCAACTAACATCCCTATACCTTTTAAGGAGTGAACTCTCTACAGTCCCTTCTAACAACTTTAACAGAGGGCTGGACAAAAATGAACCGCTGTCTGTCTGAACTTCCTTCTCGCAAACTGATTTCTTTATCACATATCAGACTGCTTAAAAAGTGTTTTTAAGGGACAACAGAAACTCATCCAACAGCTGACTCAATGGGTGGAAGGAACACAGTGGGTGGGGCTGAATGCCTCCGTCTCCTTGCTTGTTGTTATTTCAGTGTTTATATAGTTGAATTAAAAGTAATTTCACATATAATTTACCCTCAGAGTCAGCGGGCTCACGCTGGAGGTTCACCCTGCTGTGTACCAGACACTATAAAACCTGATTTACCGGGGCTTTAACTGGTTATTAAAGAACAAATGTGAACATCTTACCCCACAACTCCTTCAGAGTAGTTCCTGACTTTCCACGGAGTGCCCGTGTAACCTTCATATCTGTCCGTGTTGGACTCGCAGCCACTGTTCAAAAGGCTGGAGTTGAATCCGAAAGTGCTAGCTTTATTGTCTCGCTTCCTTTTGTTGGGGTGTCCCTCCGTGAGTCCCCTCCACAGCACCCCGCTGCCCGGCTGCCCCCCTCCGCCGACACCGCCCCTGCCAGAGGCTCGGTTGTTGTGGTTGCTGTTGCTGTCCAGTGGTATAAAGTCCCGCTGCTCTGTTATCTCCCCGTCCCCCATCGAGCCCTCAGTCTCGACGTCTTCACAGCCGGCCCGCGAGTCGAGCAGTGCTCCGTTTGTGTAACTAGGGACGGCTCCCGACGCCCCGCTGACGATCGCTTTCAGGCTCGGCGTGCTCAGAGGTCCGGCGGTGTAGCTGTTATTTACGTTCAAGTACCCGAACCCTTGTGTCGTCTCCCAGATCTGCATCCACAGGTTGTTAGCGGGTCCAAGTTGTTCTGGCTGAAACCAGGCGATTCTCGGATCCATCAAACGACACTGTAGGCAAAACGCCACCCCCTACCACCCCACCACCAGGCAACGCTCAGCTCCTATGCAGCTAGCTAACGTTAGCTAGCTTTCGCTACCGCTGCTAGCTCAGGTTCTCCACTGTCCGTTACTTCTAGAACATGGTTAAAAATAAATAAACGCTGCGATAATGACGGTACATACGGCTACCAACGACACCCATCCGCAAAAAACTAACACAAGAGTGCGAGTCAGGTTCTAAAAACAATAAAAAAATTAACCCAAACTTGCTGTAGAAGACCGTAAAGCGTGCGAGGGTTGACGTCCAAGTGTCTCTGACCCTTTCCCTGCTACTGCGGCTGCGCGGAGTGAGTGAAAAGTGGGCGGAGACACGGCTGTTACGCAAGAGACGGTTGGTTTATTTGTTACATAAGTTCTGAATTAATATTAACATGTAATAAATGTAAACCCGAACCATATATATTTGTTTTTGGCCTAACGCTACCAAGAGCAACATAGATTTGTGTTAAAATGTGTATAGAATTGCACATCTCACGATTCAAATAGTGTGGAAGCCCATTTCTAACAATATTTAAAAATCAATGATCTTCTTAAATCAAAATTGAGATAAATTATCAAAAATATGAGTATTTTATATCTATAATATACAGATTTTATAAATATATGATGCTATCTGATGTTATCTCACAATTATGTTCTTTTAGTTCTTATTTTTTCATTGGTAGCAGAAATATGGCCTTATTAAAAAACACACACTATAACTATAAGCAGTTTTTTTTAACTTTCTGCAAGTTTCAACAAATATAAGCACACAGGGCCATAAGAAAATGTATTTTCTTAATACTATTTATAATTTACATAGCCATTTTTTAAAATGGACTAAGTTTAACAAACTTGAAATTGCAATTATTTGCTTTTTTATCAAATTATTTCGCAAAAAAAAATGTAAGTTTCACTATTTCATATCACGCGGTTATGAATAAAAAAAGGTAGATAAGTTGCTGCTCAAGTTTGTTTGAACTCCAAGACATGACAAAAAATTACAGCTCCTTGCAATATTCTCATATATATTTTATGCTTTAAGTAGTTTACTCAGCATTAATTTAAAAGTATGGAAATCTCTTTAAATCAGAACTAAACTTGTGCAGACAGATGCATGAAAAAGACAGTTTGTGAGTTTTAAGAAATTGGAATTTATTTTAAAAAAAAAGGCATTGAGTGATAATTTGATATTCTTCACTTTTTGTAAAATTGTTTGCTTTTTTTAAACAGCAATATACATTTTTTTTCTGGGGTTTTAAAGGTTGCCACAAACCTATAAAAAGTAATATTTTGTAACTGTCAAAAGCATGATGATCAATGAATCAATTACAAACATATGAACCAGACATATGTTAGGGGTGTTTTTCATAAACCCAAGTTTTCCAATTTAGAAACAAACTGTATTTGAATATATATATTGTTATGACTTTTAAACCAAAAAAAAAAACACCTGTTCACAAAGGTACCTCCAAACAAATTCTGCTCTGTAGAATAAAAACACAAACCAGACATTCTGTGTCGAATCAAATAAGTGTTTAAACCAAAAATCTTCAATTTCTTTTCTTCAGCTATATTTAGAAATGGTGAATCAACACGATGGAAAAACCCCAAATATCAGAACCACAGGGATCACCCTCATGTTTATCAAGTTACAGCCATTCCAACGCAACACAGCCTCTGTAACTTGATACAACCTTCTCCTTAAGGGATACATGTGTGCTTGGTTCTGAAAGAATCTTGTCAACTTCTGGACACATTTCAGAAGCGAGCTGCAACCTTTTCAGAACAAGGAAAAGGTGCTAATCATCACATCGCCAAGCACGTTTCATTTGGCCTGAGACAGAGATTTGGTTACACGTTTATTTCCACAGAGAATCAAGTTGCTGTTTAGGCCGGATTTAATATTTTTACATCCCAAAAGTCACATCTCACATTAAAATGAACTCTTAGATAGACAACTGTTAGGTTGGGAAATACAGGAGAAAAACTTTACTGCATTTATGATACAAAAATGTTTGTCAACTCCAGTGTTCAGATTTAATAAGAAGATACACTTTCCCACAAAACTTTGCACAAATTTTAAGAATATTTTTATAAAATCTAACCAAAGTTTTTTTTTCTTTCTGAACATTATTTGTACCTTCAGGAACTGGTTTGAATCTTATAAACTTTAAAATGCATTTTCAACTACAGTATTTCCAAGAAGCCTGTTAGATTAGCTCAGCAAATTAAATCTAACGAAACTTTAAAACAAACAAAAAAAAAAAAGTTGGGAAAAACTGACACAGAACAGTCCATTTTTGTGTGTCCTTTAAGACAAACCTCATTATTTCTCCAAAAAGTGATTACTGCCATGGAAAATATCAATGAAATAAAAGCTATTTTTTGTCATTTCAGTCCAGCTACTGATCAGCCTTCTTTCAGAAAAACAAAGCATCAACTTCAAACCCAAACGTGGGAGAAAATGAGGGGCACTAATGAGAAAAGTTGAAGTTTACTCACCTGATTTCTTAACACTAATGTTGAGATTTCATTAAAATATATACAAATCTGGGCCTGAAAGTCTTTGTTAAATGCGTGAATGTCTGACTAAATTGCGTCTCTCTTTCTTCACAACAAACTTAAACAATAAACCATTATTTAAAGTAAACAATCATAAATAAGTGGCTGCAACACAGCCGTATTGTCTCATGCTGTCAGACACACGGTCAAAGTGATCACAGCATGAAAAACACTAAGTCCTTATTTTTTCACCATCTTCTCCAGGTAACTAATAAATCTTCTCAGGTTGATTTTGATGTTATCCAGCACACAGAGCTGCTGAGGGCTGTATTTACCTCTTCCTTCTTTACGTATCTGATGAGGAAAAAAGTGAAAATGAATGAAAAAGAAGAAGTTTGGAGAAGAGAAATGCATGCATTTGGAAAAATACAAAAAAAGTATAATCTAACACACAATTATCCGTAGATGTTTTTTTTTCTTCCACAGCAAGACAGAAATATTGATTCCAAAGCAATTCTTAAGAATTTGTTCATCTCTAGTACCTTAGCCTTGAAGACAGGCTGAAGTGCCTTAAGTGCAGCGAGTAAACCAATGCTTTTAGCAGCTATCTTCGCCTCCTCTCCATCCGCAAACACATCAAACAAAGCGTCAAGGGCTTCTCCGTTCACAACCAGGTCTGAATCCTTCGTAGCAACTTGAAGTAAGGCGTTCCCGATCAGCTGGAAGAGCGCAAGGTCTTAGAAAAGGAGCAAGCATTTAATAAGAAGTGCAGAGACCAAAAAAAAAAAAAAAAGGTACCTGAAGGATTTCTGCTGAGCCTTTTTCTTTGGCTAAAGTGCTGCCAGTGATGCCCAGAATGGCAACGGCGTTGACCCGCACGCTGACGACATCACAGCGGGTTGCTGCTTCGCTCAGGTTCATCAGCTGCTGCGGGGTCATACACTGAAAACCAGAAAACGTGCAAACATTTGATGTAAATACGAGGTGTGCGAGGGAACCGGCAGAGAATCTTCCAGTTTGAGAAAAATGTTACGTAGTTCAAGTTATTTAGCCAGTGCTTTATCAGTGAAGCGGCGGTGTATTCCACACCTGGGCGATGTTTTTGGAGGCAATCATCTGCAGGAGAGACCGCATGGCACTGATGACTGCCTCAAGGAACTCTACGTCTTTGGGTATCTCTGCAGCAGAAAAGAAGATCATTTTACATATCTATCTTCATCGGGATGTAATTCTTCATCAAGAAATCAATGAAACCTCAAATAAGTTCAATTACAAAGATTTAACACAAATGTGAGACCTTCGGCTCCAAAGACCAGAGTGGACAGGTGCTGTGCTGCTCCCTGCAGGGCTGCTGCTCCACCCAGAGACTCTGCATCCATGGTGGAGATGATGCTGTGGAGGCACGTCAGTGCTCGGGACTGAACACGCTGCATCCTAAACAAAGATGACATGTAATGAATGAAAATTTAAACACACAAAACAATTTTTGAGTCTGTCACTGAAGTTCAAGAGAATCTGAGAGGTGTGGAGAATTACCTTTTCGCCAGGCCCCTCCAGGAGGGATCCTCTTGACACACATTTATGGCTTCCTGTCTGGGGAATCCTGTCTTTTTGAGAACCTTGAGTTAGAAGGAAAAAACAAAAATCAACAACATACATAACCATCTTTTTTACCAAATAGTGTGGTTGCATAGGTGCAAAAGAGATCTTTATACAAGCAGAACAGGTAAGTACTGCAATCTGTTCTGCCTGGAGGGTGAAGATGGGTGGGGCTCGCCGCATAATCAGAGCCATATTTTAAGTTTGTAATTACAGATAATGTAACAAAGATGACAGTTGAACCATTTAATATGCTTGTCAACACTTTCTGACACTGTAGCGATTAATTCCACAGGTGAGATATGACTGGGGAAGCAGACTGCTATTTGCCTTTTCTGGTATGTTGTGGTTGATCAAGGCCCCTTGAACCTCAGCTGACAAGCAGAGAGGAGACATCAGACTGCATGCTCCATCACAGAGGCCATCGGGACCCATGTCGCTCTCGTCGCTGCTCGATTCCTCCTCCCACTCGTCATCAGAAGGGTCTGAACAGAACCGCCATGATACAGATTAGGAACAGTGCAGCTCATTTCGACACACTTACGTGAATTGCATGCGTTTTTCTGCTGTAATGGCCTTTTAGAGTGACAAACACATACTTGGTGGCTGTGTCACAGGAAATAAAGTTGATGGAGGGGGGCCTGGGGTCAGCACTGCTGTCTGTGCCCCCAACACTCACCGTCAGAGCAGCACATGTTGACAATGATCTCTAGGGACGTTTGCTGGGCTGTCAGCAAGGCCATTGCCTCCCTCAGCTCCTCCTTACCCCTCTGGACACAAACAAACAGCCGTGTGAGTCAACATCCTACTGAAACAATGACTTTTAGCACAGTTATCACCCAGCCTGAGCTCAGCTGCTCGCCACGGAGAAGCAATTTATTCCTGCTGATGCACTTGAATCTGTCAAGTTGCACAGTTCTGAGCTGGGACGCGGAGACAACCTGTGTCAAAAGTGTCTTTTTGAAGGAAAAAAAAACTTGTTATTCATTCCGCCTAACCATTTAGGTCTACTGCTTTAGTCACATCATGACAGATAACCACATTTGTGTAACCCACAGTGTTCTTTAAAGGGGAAGTTTGAGAACGTCAAGACGATCTTGGGGCTCCGGTGCTGACTGAGCTGAAAGGGACAGCTCTGTCTCGCCGGGGTCGAGTATGGGGACTGTCAGCCAGGCGCTGGTCCCCTGATGAACCGGGCTGAGTGTGTGTTCCCGACGTGCCCCCGGCCCCCCGGACGCGACAGTTTGCCCACGCTGTCAGTCTGGCTTTGCACTTCCGGATGACTCATGCGTTGCCTTTCCACCTGGCTTCGATGAGAGCTTTGAAAGTCCTAAAGTTGATCGCCTCTTTGCATAAACATGAGCACACGTCACATGTCACGATTTTACCTGCAGACATTTTGAGAGCTCTGAGAACTACTAGGTGGTAATTTATGATCACTGCAAGTTTAAGCATGTTATAAGCTGACAGATGATCACTTTTAATGTCTCTCCAGTGCTTACGTGTTACCCTGCAGAGGGCAAACAAACTGAATAAGGAGTAAAATAAATCAGTGAATCAACAGCTGACTATCAAAGGTCATACTGTATTTCTGAGGCCAACAATTCTAGTTTAATAAAGTCATTTTTGATGGAAGTAATTGCTGCCATGCAGTGGGTTGAGTATTTTTTTTAATTTTGCTACTTGACATATAAATGTGTTTATGCTCCCTGTGAACAGCTTGTGTATTTGTATCGGTGTATAGACAGAAATTAATGTAGCTACATTGTTTTTTTTAACTTCAGCTGCTTTTTCATTCATTTTCAGTCTAGTTCTTGTGTGTACATGACCATGACAGCATACCGTGCTTAAATACAGAACTGCAATGCTAACTTGTGTCTAATAATCCATTTACGTACTTGTCTATGACGAGTGAAGAGGTGAAAGAAAACAGGTGTCATGGTTTCATCAAAGCCAAGAAATAAAATAGAAAACCTCACATACCTGCTGCTGGTTAGGCCTAAAACTATACACCATCTGTAACCTTTCCGACTAAAACCTCAAGCTGGATGTTAGTGTGTAAAGATTGTTTTGATGTTTTTATTGATTTGCCTCAGTGGGGTGTGTAACAGTCAAGTCAAACCTACAGGAAGGAGGTCGGAGAAGTCTGTATCAATCTTCACAGTTTTGCCGTTCCTCGTCTTTTTAGACGGTTCTTCCATCTTGTCCATCTCCTCCTCGACGACCTCTCCTGCTGCCTGTTCTTCCGCGTCCGTTACAGGTTCTGCGTTTCTCTGATGATTCGCTTCTGCTCGTCTGAGTTTGGGGATCAGCACCCCTGTGTCTAAATCCAGGCACTGCGTCAAGGAGGCCACCACGGCGTTGAGGGTCTGGGCCTGGCGGGCCTCGGGCAGACTACCCTTCATGTTCCACAGTGTCCCTGAGGGACAAAGCAGGCAGTTAAGGAGGCTCAAGAGGGGACAATTTACTATTTACTATTTTACAGGTTTAGCGGACACAGCTATGCTGCATGTAATTTTTTTTTTATTTCTGGGGGGGGGGGGAACAGAGAAAAGACTGAGGACAGACTGTACCTGCAGCTAAAGTCCTGAGGAGAGTGTGTGCCATACTTGGCTGGGATGACAGCAGCACATTCTCCAGTGCTCCCAGCACAGCAGTGTTCATGCTACGCAGCAGTTCTGGGTTATCCTCAGTCACAGTGTGCAGACAGTGGGCTGGGGACACAACAGAAGGAAGTCTCACACCACATCACTTACTATTAGGACAAAAACAATGCCTTCTTAAAATTACATTCATACTAAAAGTTCCCTGTAAATTTCAAGAGCATCAATAAAATAAAACAGGCAGCTTAAAATACTCTTATCCTGGTTTTTCTTGTCAAGACTTTGGTTCTAATATGTTATTTGTTTTTTAGGTGAATCCCAATATGTTTAAAAGTTTTGTAAGATAAAATATAGTCATGTCTTCCTGTATTTTCTACCGATCACCCGATTACCTTAACAGTGACCCTGATCTTCCAGTTTTTAGCTGAGCCTTTTCACTTGATTTGCCTGGTTTCAATCAACTCTTACCAAAAACTAAATAAAGACACTAATCTCCAAAAACCCAAACTTTCCATCACAACTACCATTAAAAAGAAAAACAAAATGTGCAAGAGTGTCGTTTTCCCCCAGGAAATATCGATAATCACAGTTTTAGTGTTTTAAGGGTTAGTCACACGTATCCAGTCTTTATTCAAGCCTTGGTCAACTACTTTGACCAAGCTGTTGAATTGTAGACATAGCTAAAAATAAATTTGCCTTTCGATGTTCACAAAAAACCTGACCGACTAGCAAGCTACCAGAACTGGATGACCCGGCCAACAAGTTAATGGTTATCCACACAAGGAGTTTGTTGTTGGTCGGAACCGAAACGCCCTGCCTGCGAGTTCATGCCCCGATATATCTGGAAAACAAACTGGGAAAGACCGCGATCGGCATATGGTGAAATCCCACAGCCAAAAGCTCAAAGAGCCACTCGTTTTCCTGCTTTGCTGAAATGTCAGCAACACGTGTCCAGTGAATGACCTGATGTGGGACAAAGGTGAATGGAAAAACAGCCAGACTGACAGTATATGTAGTGAAGATTTACAATCCAAAACATCCTCAGATGATGTCCTTGAGGTGACGTGTTTGTCTACTTTGTCCAATAATGCAGATGATGACAGAATAAAAAGTTGTGGTCGGTAAGAAACCTAATGGGAACGCCATGAATGTTGCATCCAAATAGACAGAAGATTTTACAGCACAAACCTTTTTGGTTTAGCCTCGACTTTAAGCAGCTAAGTAAAATAAATTCCCGTCTGAGCATTACAACAGTGATGAAGAGTAAAGCCCATCAAGGTCTTTTGTGAGACGCTGATCACTGAATGGCAACTTAAAAAGTGTCGCACAGCTCCAAACATTGTTGTAAACTTTATTAAACAGGTAAAGCTTCTGCCCATGGGTCTTTATAAAGAGATCAATGCCTTGTGTTTAACATTAAGTGTCACACACAGAGGTGGAAGTGGGATGGTCTGGGGATGTTTGTTATATTCAAAGCTGCCTAGCACCCTGAACATAAAAAATGAATTTTACAGTGTCATGAAATATTCACTGGCTTACTGGTCTGAGCTGGTCAATAAAAGAATCCAAAACAGAACCACAACTGTTTCTGTGCTATAAAAGCTTCAGTTTTCATTGTGCAGAACACTGGGACAATAAACCAATAAGACTTACCTGCAGATATGCCCAGTTCCACATTGTCAGGGTGCCTCTCGAGACACTGGACGACCACGTCAAACAGACCCGACTTGTTGAACATAGACACGGCTAGGTTGCTACTCTCACTGGCGGGACAACGCAGATATGAAAGCAGTTAAAAAAATAATTTATTAACACGGAGCATATCTGACTGGGGCAGAGCAGAGGAGGGGGCCAGGGTCACAAAACCAGCTGTGAAATCTTCAAGTGGCTAAGTATGCTTTCAGAACTGAAGATTTTAGGAAACTTCTTTCTCATGAGTTGCAATTACAATTGATAATACAGATAAATTAAAAAAAAACACACTTCTAAAACACTTGGTAAACGTCTGGCTTGATGATGCAAACTGATAGTTATAGAACAGCCACATTAAATATCTTGCTCGGGGACCCTTTTTTACCGGTGCTTCAAATATTATGCAGATTTTAGATGTTAAATTCTAACAACTTCTGTCAGAAACCACAGGCATAACTTACAGAAAAAAACATTAATATGTGTCGTAATAATGAGAGGAAAGGTCTCATTGTGGCTACTCTTACAACAAACAAATCTTGGTTCTACTACCCATATATCTGGGACAAGAAGATTGTCCCAGATAGTTTTAGATCTAGAGGCAAGCTATATTCACGAAATATGCAGGAATTTTTCCGGATTATTTTTAAAGCCTCATATATATATATATTTTTTTTTAAACCGATCTAAATGTATTGAGCACTTCTGAGCAGCTAGGCAACCAAAATGAACAAGTGAGTAACGGTTTAATGAAAACAGTGTGCACAAACTTCTTATGGCTTACCAGAGATTCCACAGCAGATTCACAGCCTCGTTGGCCACATCCTCCACGGGATTTCTCTGGTCTTTCATTGTCACAACGGCGCTGTCAAAACCAGCACAACACTGCAAAAATAAAAAATAAAAACTGGGTTTGTGATATCAGCCAAACAACAAGTGGGTGTGAACATATCTTATATAAAAATGTCCAAATGTTTAATTAAAACACTCAGTCTTGAACGAGATATTTCAAATATACTGTTCAAGGTTCAAAATCTCAAACAAAGGTCAGGAGAAAGCTGGTCTTGAGCCTATTTTTCCAGCATGCAGGCAGTTTTTTTTCCCCCTTACATTTTGCTCTGCTTTGGAATGACATCTAATTGAAGCGGATATTTTTTTTTAGCTTGCTGATGAGGAGGAACCGAAGTGATGGAGTGAGCTAAAAGCAGCGGCGGAGTCTCACCTCTCTAAGCAGTGCTGTCAGAGGAGTCATGACGTCGTGCTTCACCATGTCCTCGCACACCTCCTGACCCCCACATGCACTCAGATTTCTGCAGGAGAGAGGGAGAGAGGGAGAGAGGGAGAGAGAGAGACGGTCCCAGACGCACACTCATCAGTCGCTGAGAGGAGGCTCGCTGTGAAAGATGCTGTTTGTACGGATGAGAGACGCAGCTGTGGTGCACAAAGCCTGTTTGAAGGTTTAACAGTCAAAACAAATGATTGCTGGGCAAGATCTTATATTCTGCTTATATTAAAGATCCTCTTGTTCCATATTTTCCTAAAAGAGAACATTGCTCTCAGACTGCAGGTTTAATTGTGGTTTCTAGAGTTTCTAAAATGGGAGGCAGAGCTTTCAGCTCTCAGGCTCCTCTCTTGTGGAACCAACTTCCTGTTTCTGCCTGTGAGGGTGACAACTTGTCTATTTTTAAAGGTTGCTTAAGACTTTCCTGTTTGATAAATCCTATAGTTAGGGTTGGTTTCGGTTTCCTGAGCTATTCTTTAGTTATGCTGCTATAGGCATAGACTGCTGGAGGACAAATTGACCACGTCCTCACTCTGCAGCTGTCTTTACTCTTTCTTCTCTCCATGTTTGTATTCCCATAGAAACTACACCTGGACCAGTCATTCTGTGTTAGTCTGTCTCTTTCCTGTCCTCTAAAACCCCAGCCAGTTGAGGCATGACCGTCCATCCGGAGCCTGGTTCTGGTTCTGCTGGAGGTTTCTTCCTGTTAAAAGAAAGTCGTTCCTTTCCACTGTCGCCAACGTGCTGCTCAGGATGGAGGACTGTGATGAAGTGAAGATTTGATACAATCTGCTGGTTTCTTTAGCTAGATGACTCCAACTGACATTTCCTAAAGTACTGCTTGTGAATCTTTAGTATTATAAGAATAGAATTGACTGTAAATGGATTTAAATCTGACTGCTGGAGACAGACCCCATCTCCCTGCTAGGATGGATGCATGGATTTGAATCAGGATCTGAATTGCATTTATTATTGGAACTTATTTTTCCTTTTATATAGCATCCTAAATTGACTTGGCGCTACATAAATGAACTAAATTGAATTGAAGATAACTACGGTGACAATCAGGAAGGTAAAATGAGCCATAAGTGCGAATATTAAATATTCATCAATTGTGTTTACGGCAGATCAAATTTTAAATAAATTAATAAATAAATAAACGTGAACTTCAATTTGCACGGCGTTACAGCCTGACTGTTTTTATATCATGGCGCCCTCTGTTGAAGTAAACGAATACAGATTTGCTTCAGCTCTGAAAACCCAGTTATATAACCCAGAGTTATACATTTTAGCTTGAGTCATCAGATGCAAAGGCTTACCAACAAAATATTAAAAATTCAGACTTAATTTATATTACATCAATTTGCCCAATTACATTTTGTTTCCTGAATGAGACAATTTTACATTTTAAAAAGCTGAAATCCATTAATGCTTCTCTGACTTTGTCTGTGAACATAAGCACACATTTATTATAACTGTCTAATTGCAAATTGTTTTGTAAAACAAAACAATAAAGTCTGTCACTGTATAAATATTTCTAACCTGTAACCAGACAGGTGGGCATCCATCTCTCTGTCTTTAAAGTGAGCGTCAGGCTGTGTCTCAATCTTTCTGACTGTTTTTCTTTTTATTCAACCCGACACTTGTTTTTACTGCCTATAATGAGCTCATTGATGCTATAATCATTCTGTTGGAATCAAAAGCATGCAGCATACGGTAAACAGAAACAAACAAAAGGCCAGACTCCACTCAGCTAACTCACCTGAGAGCCCCAGTGGCCGTCTCTCTGACAGCCAGGCTGCCATCCAGCAGCATGGGGCCCAGGCGTTTAACGGCACCCCTCTGGAGGAAACCAGGGATGGTCTGGCTCTGCTGCACCACCCGGGATATGCTGGCACACGCAAACTCTCGAACATCAGCACTCGGACTCTGCAACTGCACAGACACAAACGCTTTAATCACAACCAGTATTAATACCAAGAGAACACGTAAACATTGAATAAGGCTTCAACTGGTTTAGATCCAGCTGTGCATTTTTTTATAGGAATGTGGAATTACTGTTGTAACAAATTACCTTAAAATACAATTTTATTGGTGATATTTTGTAGCTGTTTATGAACTATTTGTAACTAGAGAAGTTGCATTTCCTGCGAAAATGCAGTGTGAATGCTTTTTTTGCTGAATGATTTTGCTGAAAGCGGCTGAAGATATGCTGAACAGCTGAAGTTTAATGAAAACGCAAAAAGTGAAACAGCAGCTAATTTGAAGAAGATTTGCATAAGAT
>NC_051444.1:16674720-16676861 GCF_001649575.2 Kryptolebias marmoratus
GGCAGAAAAAGCTAAATATCTGAAACAGCCGAAATTGCACCAATACCAAAAGTCATAGCTGGAATGGCAGTAATGAGCCATGAACGGTTGAAATAGCTGAAAAATTGTGGAAGGAGATAGGTGCCGAAAAACGTACGGAATAGTGAAAGAAGAAGAAGAAGAATAGATAATAGATAATAAAGAGAAACAGGAAAACAATGGTGTGAATGCTTAAAAGCATTCACACAATTAGATTTTGGACTTCCTGTCAGAAATACAACAGCCAGTATGTCACTCGTCATAAAACTGAGTACAGGAGACCCTCAAGGATGTGTGCTCAGTCCTTTGCTCTTTACTCAGCCAACGTCTGATAAACCTGAGTATATTTAAATTCGTTTTATTTATTCTAGACAGCCTCATTTCTGGATGTAAAGGCAGCCGTGTGATGGACTTGTGACCTGTCCAGGGCGTACCCCGCCTCTCGCACAACGACCACCCGCTGGAGATAGGCAACAGCTCCCCTGGGTCCAGTAAAGGAAAAAGCAGGTAAAGAAAAAGGATGGATGTAAATGTTTTGACTAACCAGTGCTATTAGTACCGGTTTACTATAGGCAGCAGCTACTACTACTCCAAGCTCCCTACCTCACCTCAAACGCTGAGCCCGGCCACCCTTTAAGAGCCACTTGTGTCCAGGATCATGATGATTTATTTTAACACAATCAGCTTTAACTGTTTTTTTTATGTAAGAGATTAACTGCATAACATATAATCATGTTTTATTATTATGCTGTTCTAAATGTACAGATTAAACCCATACATTGGGTGGACCCTTTTTGTTATTACTGCTCATTTTGCACCTATCTAAGCCTGAAGAACATTCATTTAGTTTTCACTATGTTTTTACTGCATAGAGGAAATGACAATACTTGAAATTCATATAAGTTGATTTTAAAATATATATATGGAATTATGTTCTATATTGTAATTCTAAGCATAATTTTCCCATAAGAGGCTAAAAAAATGAATATTTAACTCTACAATCTAAACCAGCTCCCTGCTATGAGTTTATCTAAACCACCCAAAGCTTCAGCCTGACATGGCATATAGAACTTGGTAGAAAGGGGATTTGTTTGTCAAAAGGTGAGCAAATTCAGTCATTTATGACCAGGAAAGTCATTCAAAACCCTCCCAAACAGGAGCTCTGTAACCTAAATACGTGTGTAAATCTTTAGTTTGAAAGCAGAGCGATCATTACGTCGCTGCTCTTACTTTCTCCAGCAGTTCCGCAGCTGGACTGCTGTCCTCGTCGTGCTCTTCCTCCGCAGGGTCTTCCTCCTTCACGGCGGTCACCGGCAGCCCCATCGAGTTGAACTGCGGCCGCTTAAACTTAGTGGTTTTACTTTTACCCATCTTTGTTTGGTTGGTCTTTTTAAGCGCTCGTGTAACGTGATCTCGTGTCGCCTCTCGTTTGTCCGTGGTGAATTTTGACGGCTGGAGCTGTAAAGAAAAGATAAAAAACAATACAAAACGCCGAAGCGCCGCTTTCAGCTGGAAGCCATGTGGAAGATCCGCTCCTGCCGTAAAGCGGTCATTGATGGCGGAAAAGCGGCGACGCTGTCGTAAAACCACTGCTGTGAAAAAAACAGCAGCCGGGAGGTTTGTTTGTAACGATATAGGGGGTAATAAAGGGAGACATATTCACACTTGGTGTGTTTATTAGGTAAATAACTTTAAAAATAGAAACATTTAGATAAAATACATGTTTAACTTCACAAACAGAAACAAACACATCTGCACTCCCACTTGAATGCATAAAATACATCAACGCTGTTGTGAGCGGATCAGCAGCTTCAATAATGACATTTACACAGCGACACTGTTAAAAATAAAAAGACTCTTTCAGAGTTCCTTTTGTTTTTTGCCCCACTCAAAATCCACTTTTATCATGATGAGAAAAATCCTCCTCGCTGCCGCTCAGGTTTCCTGATGAGACGGTGAGCCGGAGGCCATAGGTGATCGATAGTTGACTAAACAAAGCACACCGGAGCGGAGTTACTGTATATTCGGTCGTGGTTTGAGAATGAGTTTTCCAGTCTGTAAACACATTAAAAAAAAGAAAAAATCAAAAGTGTAAGATATCCAAAAAGACTACAGGTCATGAT
>NC_051444.1:16676984-16689606 GCF_001649575.2 Kryptolebias marmoratus
ATATATATATATATATATATATATATATATATATATATATATATATATATATATATATATATATATATATATATATAAATGACTCACGTCGTCACAGGACATGTTGTATTCTGCTAAAACTGTGCGGCAGCGGGCTGCGATTCTGAAGGGGCAAAGGTCATGGATAACAACCAGCGACGTGAACAGGAAAGGAGCAATTTACCGTGACGCTGCTGAACTCCGAGACCAGATACAGATTAGCACGTCCCATTTACCGCAGCAGAAAAAAAGGATACATTGAGGGCGCCACGACTCGTTTGTGTATCCCAGCAAAGAAGAGGGCTATTAGAGTGATGCAGCTGATGGTGAAGAAAGGATGATTCCAAAGTGATGATAAGAAAGAGACCTGCAGAACGAGGGGGAGGAGCATTAAAGACTATCAAACCCTTCCACGGTTCGCAAATTTGTTAGTTAAACACTGCTGATGTTGAAAATATTCTGTATATTTAAGGACGCTATCCTTCCATCGTATCTCTCTCACCAACTCTCCGACAAAACAAAGTCCAGACTGACGTTTTTGGTATTAAAATATGATAAGGTCATGTGATGAAATATGTTGATACCAGTAGTATTCCACAGAACAGCGAACCCTGACATGTAAATCTATCTGAAACCTGGCTTGGTTTTGTTTGGATATGGGGACAATAAAATGTCACATTTGATTGCACACACGTTTATCGGAAAAGTGTTTTGGATGCCGATGTTACCAGGGGAAGGTTAAGAGAAGCAGCTGTCAGCAGCACAATGCTTTGATTCTGTGAAGCCAGACGAGGCCAAGTTTGACTTGCCTTTTTCCAGTGATTACAAACCTTTTGTGTGTCGGGGTCTATTAGCCAGTTCCAAGCTCCAGTGGCCGTACAAACGGACACCACTATCAGGATCACTGAAAAAAAAAGATGAGGGAACGACAAAAGGGGCAACAACGGTGAACAATATAGCTCTCTGTGTAAGATTGTTGAAAGGTTAATAGAAGTGAAACACCTCACATATGAGCTAAACGCACAAGACATGAATATATCAATACACATGGATATCATATTGTAATTAACCCTGTTATATGTATATTACTGCTGTGTCAACATTGTCATGATCACACACACAGCATGCTTATGCTTTGGTAATGTTACAGTGTCTTGAAACTTTCAAGCACATCAAGTCCCTCTCAATGAGACCCCACGTAGGAGGCATTTTGGGAAGCGGGCATGGTGTTAGCACTAAAAGTTACTTACTTCGCCACCTGCCTGTTGCAGGTTGTAAACAGGAGACATACTCTGTCAGTCTTCTCTCAAAGGCCTTCAGGTCTGTCCCAAGAATGGAAACATGACATTATCATATACAAAACGAGTATCAGGAGAGATTTTTTTCTCCCGCAACACAAACCATCATGTAACCAAAATTACGTCAACCTCAACAAGGAAGTTCAAGTTCAAGTTTTGTCTAAGTGGTTATTTTATTCATACTCTGTAAACACAAAAACACCGGGGGTACGTCCAAAAGTGATTTACAAAATTGCATAAAAGCTAGTTATGCCACAGGTTAGATGCTAAAACTCATAAAACCGACATTTCAATGAGCAGTCGGTGAGTAAAACTGCATGTGAACTAAATATTATGAACCAATGTCTGAACGTCTCTGTCAGAGTTAGCAAAAAGCTAAATCTCTCAGACGAATTAGTCAGCTATCGTACCGTTACGCCATGCTACCAGGTTATAACGTCACTTTATCATTTCTAAGTATTAGTAAAAGTCCAGCTGGAAGGTTAGAACACGTTTAAAGATGTGTTAAATAAAGTTGTTTAGTGTTTTGTTACCTTCGGCCTGCTCCAAGGAGTTCATCGCTGAGCCGTCTGAAGCAGTCTTCTGCTGGTTGGTTGTGTCTGTTTCCTACTTAGCTGACGGGCAGGCCGAAGGGCCAATCAGCATTGTGTAAGTGCCATGCTAGAATCTGATTGGGTGTAAAACATATCAAGGGCGGCGCAAACCCTGAAGCCCCGCCCTCAATGACAAATAGCGCTTATAGGCTCGCTGGCCACCAGATGGCGCTCTATCGCTTTTGTTTTCCCGGATTGCCTCAGGACCTCACATTTTTATTCTCTACATTTACTCGAATAAAACCTACAGAAAAGTAAGAAAAAAATTAACTATGTATGTGTGATTAATAGTGCTCAAATATATTTTAATTTGCCCTGCTATGACAGTCCTTCCATAAGAATTTTGTCTTTGATTTGAGAATGAGATGGGAGTATTCATACAGGAAAGAAGCATGATTTGTTTTAACCATCCAGCTGAATTTTATTTTTCTCATTCATTCATTCAGTCAATCTTTTTATACAGAATTTTTTCAAAGAAGAGATACAAACACATAATATAAAAAAGTTGTTGCTTGTATTCAGCTGTTGATAAAGCCATAGATGATAAACCTACAAGTTCTTTTCACTTACATTTACAAAAAAAAAAAAAAAAATCAGGTGCACACGACAATACATCAACTTTGGCATTTCAAAACAGGCAAAATTAAAAACTAAATGTTGCATTGATATAGTATGATTTTTTTTCTTTCAGTCATATAGTGCAGTCATATAGTGCAGAGGGCAAGAAAGCAATTCAGAGCAGATTATTAAATAGTTTATAAAAATTTAAACTGATCTAATGTCATTATTTTAAAGCTATAGTTAAAAAAGGAGAGAGAGATGTTATTTCTATAAGGTGTACAAAACTGTTTTATTGACAGGCTTCAGCTTGTTCAGAAGCTTCACCTTAAACTGTTCCCTCAGAACCTGTTCGACCTCATCATCTGCAATGTTCCTCATGTCCACAACATCCATCCCTTCCTCGGGTTTGTAGGTGACCTCAATGTAGGTCCAGCCAATCAGAGCTTTGAATCCCGCGGGCATCTGCAACGAGCAGATGGACTTATTGGTGAACAGACAGGCTGGATCTGTCTGAAGTGTGTGACACTGCTCAAAGAAATGCTCTGCCTCTCGAGGCTCCAGGGTGAAGTGGTAGATCCGCTTCATCTCCTTCCTGTTCACCAGGCTGGAGTTGGCAAATTCCGGATTGAGGACCTCTGGTTTCCTGCTGGTCTTCTCCAGGATCCATATGCCCCCCTTCTCGATGAGACGAAACACCCCCGCTGCCTGCGGCTGGTCTTTTCCTGAGATGAGCTCCAGGGGCTCCCAAATCTGATATGACACCCCGAAGCTTACATCGGCGATGTAGGCCTTCCCGTCCACGACGACCTTGTGAATGAGATGAGAATTAACGGGACTGAAGTCGTCAGTGGTGAAGACCCCGGAGCCCAAAGTGGTGGTGTCGAAGCCTATTTCTCTCAGCGCCCATCCAAACAGGGAGTTGTTCTCGAGGCACCAGCCTCCACGGCCGCTCCTCACAATCTTGTTGAACACAACCTCCAGGTCCATGACGTTCCTCTCACCACAGTGAATGCTGAGATTTTCAAAAGGAACCGACATGACGTGCAGTTTGTGGATCAACGTCAGCGTCGCAAGATCCGCCTTATACGAGGAGCCGCGGAAACCAATCCTTTGGAAGTATTCCTCCAAATTCATCTTTCCTGTAAAATGCAGAAAATTATGCGATTTTAGCCAGTCGGTTCTTAAAACTTGTAATAAAGTTTGGCCCAGACACCGTTATGTCTAAATGCATTTTGTGCAAATCACTGCACAGATTTTACTATAATTGAAAATGCTGAAATAAAAAGTAAAGAATGATCCAAGTCTAAATTTTTATATTTCAGAACAGCGAACATTACCTCAGAGGAGCAATCACAACTCTGTTTTATGTAAAGCCAAACGAAAGAAACGACCCAACGGAGCTTTCTGGTCCTGGTTCTAACAGCGTTGAGTTTAAATACACAACAGTGTTTGGATTAGTTGATCATTTGCCGGATGACATGCAATTGCTGCCACGAAAACACACAGCTGATCTGACAGGCGTTTAGATGTGCATATTTGAAACTCTTGTACTGCCCCTATTTCCACACAGCCCTTTGTGATCTTACAGACATCCATGTACATTTTAGGGTCACTATAATAAGAGCTCCTAAGGTATGCACTGGTTTTCGCCCCTACTTCATGTAGTTTACAGTCTCTTTTGGTTTTAATGACATTCCCGTCCACCTTTGTCTCAGGATAAAGCCGTGGAGGAACAGCACTGACCGGATTAATCTGAGTGAACTTTTTGTCACTTGTCCCATATATTTTAGCCCCTTCTGTCCCTGTCCACCCACACCCATGTATCACTAGAACTTGTCCTCATGCTTCTCTTCGACAACACATTCTCTGATGCCACAGCAGCGCCCCCTGGTGACAGGAAGCAAGAACAGCAACGTAACGCATTCCAACCAAGGCAACAAAGTCTGTGGCGTTGTTGCTCATTTTAAACAAATTGACATGTTTAGATGCAAATTGTTATATTTAATACCTATTGACAAGACGCCATTCTCCACTGGGATTGTTTGCACACTTTCTGGGGGGTATGCAGAAATTATCATTGTAAATTTGTATTTATTTATTTATTTTTGTAAAGTTACACTAAAGATTTCACATCAAAGTACACAGTAAGGATTACAGCTATTCACAATTAAACTTTGTCACGGGTGAAAGTAAGGCTGTGATCATTTGCTAGATGGACATTTTCTAACTTTTAGAAACCGAAAATAAAACACACATGACTCTCATGCATCGCCCATGAGCGCTGCACCAAACTGAACCTCACAAAAATCGATTTTGGATAGGCTTGCACAGATCTTTAAAAGACTCCTACCTTTAGACTGTGACATAACCTGCAGTGCTGTGAGCGAAGTCGCAGTTCAGAGCTGAGAGGACTTGACGAGGCTGTCGACAACTCCTAAATAGCGATCTGAAACATTAGAAGAACCACCACTAGGGGCGCTGTTTGCCTAACATCGACTTCATTTTCATTGTATGACTTTTATGCGTTTTAATTTAGTAACTTATAATCCTTTCGGATACATTATACTATCACTGCAAGGATAATTTTACGTTCAAGCATATAATGTTTGCGTTAAATCTTTAAGGTTTTGCTCGGTTTCAAGCACTAACCTGAGTAATTATAAATTACTAAATTTATTTTTAAAATAATTGGTGGTTTACGTTATATTTTACTAAACAATTTATTTATTTAAAGGTCGGGTTTTGATTTTCTTTTAATGTGTTTCAAATTTTCAAAATATGAACACTTATGCTAAAAGAAGAAACACCGGAAGCTATAAAGTTTTTTTGAGGAAGATTTCAACTGTTGACTGGGACTTTCAAAACAAAAGCATTTTTGATGCAAATAAAAGTAAAATATAAGATGATGTTTTTACATTTGGAAACATAAGATTGTTTATTATTTTATCCACGTCCACGTTTAGGTTTTTGTATCAATATGTTTTTTTAAATATGAAATGTTCACTAGTTGCTCACTTTTATTTTGAAGAAAACTTGACTGTGCTTCCTGTGTTACGGGAACACGTGACACCCGGGACAGAGGTAAGCAGGAAGCTAACGCTAGTACCAGCTCTCCGTCCAGTTTATCGCCGCAGTTTTCAGTAAGTATTAAGAAGCTAATGTTCAACTTGTTTTGTAGCCACTTTGTAATGAGTGTCAGCAATGAGCAGCTACAGTCCAGAGTACAAGATATGATGTAACCGTGTGAGCAGGTTGCATATTAATGCGACGTTCCGTAGTTAAAACCGTGAAATACTGAAAAACCTGAACGTAACAGAGCGTGAACGCAACAGGCTGGGATAATCATTTACAATGACACACTGTGGATATTTTAATGGCTTTGCATGTACTAATCCTGCAAGACAATAAACATTAAACTAGTGACCGACACCTTCATTAAAGGGTTAATGCTGTACTCCAACATACATAAAATGTTGCAGTCAGATATTCATGCAAATCCAACACACTTTAATTTGTGATAAAAACCAAAATAATGCAGCAGACAATCAAAATTCGGTTGCAACAAGTTTAAAACTCAAGGATACGTAATATATATTCACATCATAGCGGTTTTGCAAACATTTCTTTTTTTAAATAATAAAAGTAAAAATTGATAAAACTGCATTCAGTTTATGCTTAGGAAAATGTGCATGTGATTGTTTAACTAGAAACTTCTGAAATTTGGCAACGATCTTCAAACCAAAAATGTGATGTTTTTGCTTCCATGACAAAACTTTAAAGAATCATTAGAAAAAAAAATAAACACATAAAACAGATGTTGCAATAAACTTGTGAGTTTACTTGAACTTCAAGTGCGCCTAAAAGGTTTTAGTTGTCCATACTAAACACAGCTGTTGAGTTTCCTCTCAGGCTACCTTTGGACCTCTTCCACGCTGTTTGTAGTTGTTGTTTTTGTGATTGTGCAATTTACCAGACTGCTTTTGTGTGCAATTGTTCTGATATTTTACAATCTTGCATACTCACAGATTTCCCTTTTTGCGATGGAAAACAGACATAGGGACACATATTTGATAACTGGAGGATGTGGCTACTTTGGCTGTCGGTAAGAATATGTTCATATTGTTTTCTTTTCTTACAGAGTTTAGTTTCAGTCTGTTAATTCTCAGTAACATCAGAATCGATTGGTGCAAACCTGTTTATGACCACAAGATGGCACTGTTGTGTTATGTATTAGTTATTTGTGGCACCAAAGACCTAAACAGCTGAAATGCCTGTAATGATTTTGTAATTTGTTTTAGAAGCTGCTGTGTGAGTATCAGTATAATTCCTAATGATGAGTTTGTCTACTTGCAGGCTTGCATGTGCTCTGCATAAACAGGGAGCCAGGATCGTTCTGTTTGACACCAAACCTCCAAGTCAAGAAGTCCCTAAAAACATTGTGTTCGTGCGCGGCGACGTATGTGAATACGCACAAGTTGAGAGGGCCGTTGTCGGTGTGGACTGTGTGTTCCACATTGCGTCCTACGGCATGTCCGGCAGGGAGCAGCTGAACAGGGGTCTGATCGAGGCGGTCAACGTTCAAGGCACGCAAAACGTCCTGAAAGCTTGCGTCGAGCATGGGGTGCCGAGGCTGGTGTACACCAGCACCTTCAACGTGGTGTTCGGGGGGCAAGTCATCGAGAACGGGGATGAGAGCCTGGCTTATCTGCCTCTCCATCTTCACCCCGACCACTACTCCAGAACCAAGTCCATAGCTGAGATGGCAGTGCTAAAGGCAAATGGTACGGCTCTAAAGAGCGGCCCTGAGGTGCTCCGAACATGTGCCCTGCGTCCGGCGGGTATCTACGGGCCCGGCGAGCAGAGGCACCTGCCCAGGATTGTTGGCTACATCGAAAGGGGGATCTTCAGGTTTGTTTACGGCAGCCCCAGCAGCCTGGTGGAGTTTGTCCACGTGGATAACCTGGTGTCAGCCCACATGCTGGCAGCCGAAGCTCTGACGGCTGAGAAGCAGCACTGCTCGGCTGGCCAGGCTTACTTCATCTCGGACGGCAGGCCCGTCAATAACTTTGAATTCTTCAGACCTCTGGTTGAGGGTTTGGGATATCCTTTCCCCAGACTTCGCCTGCCCATCTCTCTGGTCTACCTGTTTGCTTTTCTCACAGAAATGATCCACCACCTCGTCGGCCCCTTCTACGACTTCCAGCCACTGCTGACACGCACCGAGGTGTATAAAACCGGCGTTACACATTACTTCAGCCTGGCAAAAGCCAAAGCCGAGCTGGGCTATGAGCCACAGGAGCACAACCTGGACATGGTGGTGCAGTGGTTCAGAAGCAGAGGACACGGGAGGAAGAGTCACAGCTCCTTCACTGGCAGATTACTGCTCGACTTCCTGTTGGTGTGTGCCGTCGTCGCTGTGGCTCTTTCTTTTCTGCCAGTTGTTGGCAGTCGATGACGAGCTGAAACAAAAAACATCATCATCCTCAGACATGAAGAATCATGTCTGATTCAGAAAAGGATACTTTCCGTGTTTTAATTCCAGTTGTTTCAAAAGGTTCTTCTGACACAATAACAGCTGTGGACAGATGGAAGACTTTTAAACAAAGATATTAGGGACCAATCTGTCTTTGGTGTTTCTAGGACTCAACAGATGCTACCTCTTTTTTTTTTTTTTTTTCAAACTTTCCAAGGTGAAAACTGTAAGGGCAACGGTTTATGATTACTACCTGGTGCTGTTTGATGTTATGCCTAATTGACAAATAAAACCAGAGAAACATGTTCAATGCTCATCGTTTATTTGCTTGTTAATTAAAATGTTGTTTCATTAAACCGATGAATGGCAACGAGCTTGGTTGTTGATAAAGATTTGGTTGATCCCTTAAACCAGGGGTCTCCAATTCTGGTCCTGGAGAGCCACTATCCTGCATGTGTTACTTGTTCCTCTGCTCCAACACACCTGATTCAGTGGTTAAATGACCTCTTCGTGTTCTACAGAAGCCTGTTAATCACCCATTGATTCAAATCAGGTGTGTTGGAGTAGAGAAACAAGTAAAACATGCAGGATAGTGGCCCTGCAGGACCAGGATTGGAGACCTTTGCAGGCTTGTTGTGCAGACTAAGATTAAGTTACTTTTTTTGGTATTCAGAAGTTGCATCTCTTAGACTGGGCCATGCAGATTGTGTGTGCATATCAGAGGAGGAAGGTGGGGATAAAGTTGAGCTTAAAAGTGCCCCCCCCCCAAAAAAAAACAAAAAAAAAAAAAAAAACAAACATAAAGCCAGTTGACTGCAGTTTGTTGCTCCTGTGGAAGCAGCGGGACCAGGTGAGGCGTGCTTTGTGCTGGATCTCAGTCCGCCTCGGATGAATGCAGACGTCCCCTTCTCTCTCTCTCTCTCTCCCTCTCCCTCTCTCTAAACTCTCCTCTCTTCAGAGCCCGGCAGCCCCTTGCTGAGTTGGTCGCAATCATTGTTTCTCTGCAGCATTAACCACATTCCAGAGAGGCGCAGCACATCCCGTCTCCCTCCCCCGCATTCCTTTCAGGCGAACGAGTCCCTCGACCCAAAACGGCGTTTCACTCCCGTTTCTCCTCACGCCGACGAGGAGGGCACGTTCTCGGCTCGTGAAAAATTATATGGCCGCTCTCACTTCTGCTTAAAAAAAAAGAAGCGCGCTCGCGAGAGAAGATTTGGAAGAAAGGAGAGGAGGAAACAAAAAAAAGTCCATCAAGGAGAAATTCCTCCGCGCAGCGCGCCATTGACTGTAAAGACCTTTCAACTTAACAAAAACTGAAGTTGACAAAACGTATCGCTGTCGGCCGAAACTGTGAGAAAGAGTTGGTGTTTTCGGCGAAGGGAGGGAAAGCGAGGTGAGGACGATGCGGCTCTCGGGAGGAGGTTTTTGTGGCTCCGCCGGTGGGTTTTTGTAAATGAGCGACGGGGCTGCGCGGCGGCGTTTTGTTTTGATTTCCATGTGAAACACAATTAGTAGCTCCGCCGTCTCTCTCCCTATCTCTCTCTCTCTCTGAACTTGTTTCTCGCCTCAAACATGGAGCATTATCAGGAAGACTTGGGACTCCGGGCCGCCACGCTGATGGAGGACCTCTCCCTGTACGAAGCCTACAAAGACGGGATGTACAGCACCAGGAGGGACTTGGTGATCAGCCCGGACTTGGACTTTTCCGCCCCGACGGCCGCGGAGCTGAAGCCGATGAACGGCACCTCGGCGCTCCACCAGCAGCATCACACCGTGGAGAATTTCACTGCCGGGAATAAAGTGTACAACGCGGCTCCCGTGCGCCCCGTGGGCTGCAGCCGGACGGTGCCCGTGGATTTCTGCGCCCCGCAGAGGGACTTCGGCGACGAGGAGGGCTGCTGCACCAAGTCCGAGGTGGCCCTGCCGTGCTACTCGGGCACGTCGTCCGAGCGGCACAGGCGCTACTCCCTGGAGGTGCAGGGCCACAGGTACAGCACCGGCTCCGCCTTCGACGGCGTGCCCCTGCACAAAGCGGCGCCTCCGCCCGGCAACAGGTGCAACAGCGTCTGCATCACCGGCAGCCACGACTGCAGGTACGGCGCCGCCAGCCCCCGCTCCAGCCCGGCGTCCTCCCTGGAGCAGAGCAAGCACGCGAGCCCGCGGTCCAGCGTCAGCAGCCCGCGCGCCAGCCTGGCCGTGCCGGGTCACGACAGGTACACGAGCCCCAGGTCCAGCCTGGTCCACTGCGAGGGCAACGGGGTCCTCAGCCCGCGCTCCAGCTACGCGAGCACGGCCAGCGACACGAGCAAGCACTCGAGCCCGCGGACCAGCCTGAACAGCTGCGACTGCTGCAGCAAGCCCAGCAGCAACCGGACCAGCGGCATCAGCATGGGCTACGACCAGCGGCACGCCAGCCCCAGGTCCAGCACGGCCAGCCAGTACTCCTTCACCACCAGCCCGAGGTCCAGCTACTCCGACTCGCGCTACGGGCCCGCGGTCAGCCACCACGACCTGGAGGGGGCCATCCTGCACGCGGCGGTGCCGCTGGCCAGCCCCCGCTCCAGCATCTGCAGCCAGGACGGCGGGGCCAGGGCGGCCGGCGGCGGCGGCGGCGCCAACAACAACTGCGTGGTCAGCCCGCGCTCCAGCATCTCCAGCCACAGCTCCAGGAGCTCCCGCAGCTCCAGGGGCTCCATGAGCGCCTACCCGGACCTGCAGCTGCCCTCCCCCCGCTCGTCCATGCTGGTCAGCAGCTTGCACGAGGACACGCTGCTGCAGGAGTTCGGAGACTCCAACGGGACTCCGAGCCGCATCCACCTCCGGGAGGTGACCGAGCCCCAGCAGCAGCAGCAGCTGGCCCAGACCGCAGGGACGGCGGACATTGTGCCCGCCGGGTCCTCGCTGACTTACGGGGTGTCCTGTAAACCCGCCTCGTCAGGACAGAGGTTCAAGTTACCTTACCAGGTGACCCCCAGCCGGGAGAGTGGGCCGAGCCAGGCGGAGAAACGGCTGGAGGCGCTCACCCTGGAGCTGGAGAAGGAGTTAGAGATGCACATGAAAAAGGAATACTTTGGTAGGTTTGTTCATCTGTCAGCACACACGGCCCTACTTCATTCTTAGGATATGGAGAAGTCACTCTTTGCTTCTCAAAGCAAACCTCATCAAATGAATCATTTTTCCATCCTAATGTACACAAACATCTCTCAGTGAGTACTTTGTAAACAAGGAAGTTGATGTAAACATTAGTTTAGGTTGTGGTATAATGGACATGTTTTGGGGGGGGTTTTGTGCAGAAAGGGATTATTTCTGTTGACGGTACTGATTTCAAAGTACTTATAAATGATTATCTGAACAACATCCAGTAGTTTTCCAGATATATTGATAGGAATTCCTGAAATGCGGGTATGCATTCAGTGTAAACAAAGCACTTCTGTCTGCATACTCTGCTCAACAAATCTGAGTGTTAATATACCATTCCATCAAATATGTCGGACTTCTCCATTCCAGGCAGCTCATCCCTAGACGTCACCCTTTTTGCCCCGTTTTCAGTCACTTCAGCTGTTTCTGTAGGTGTTTTGCCTGCGAAGGTCACAATAAGCAAAGTTATGAGAAAATTAGTTGATCATTTTGTGATATATATATATATATATATATATATATATATATATATATATATATATATTTCCACTTGTCTGCATGACTTTGCATTGAGTAGCTTTAATGCTACATCACTGCTAACGGGTCACCCCCTGGCTGATAAGACATGCTTTGCAGGGCAGTACTAATGTGTTGGCAGAGCTAACATTTGCGGAGCACGGCATAGAGCTGAATGGAGCCCTCTGTTCTGGCAGAACACACACACACTCACACACACACACCCTTCGGTCATTCAGATCAGTTGGTTTGTTGAAAATGCAGCATGGACTTGGATTGAGTTTGCTGCGGGAGTCCCTGCGGGGCGACCCAAACTGAAAATCTTTTGGACTTTCTAAGATATTTAAGAATTCGCCGTGCACTGGAGTGTTGTGAGACTTTGACTGTGAATGTGTTTCCCCCCACCCCCAGAGCCACAGAAAGCCTGCCGAGGAAGTCGCCGTCTACCTTTTGAGTTAGGAGCCAGACAAGTGGCTGCAGCCGGAGAACAGTGGCTGGTTTTGTAGAAAGTACACTTGCTCAGAGTGAGGCTGAGACAGCTGTTGATTTGTTCCAGAGAAGCAGGTGAAAGAAGGAGGAGGAGGAGGAGGATGGATAACAGGAGGGTGAAGCGAGGAAGGCAGGGAGGGGTGGTGGAGGAAGAAGAGCAGGGGAGATAATGGAGGTGGTAATAGATAGAGGAAAGGGAGGGAGAGAGAAGAATGCAGTCAGACGCTCCTCAGCCCGAGCCCAATAGAGACAGCTCTGTTTCCGTAGCGACAGTGTAGAAATTGATCGCTGGGGCTTCTTTTGGGGAGGGGGGATGCCTGCCAGTGTCCTGCACTGTGTCCCACACTGGCTGCTCTGCTCCGCGCTGCCGGCCGGCCCTTGTGTGGCCTGTTTGTTGTGGCGAAGGAGCTGTGAATCAACAGCTGGCCCTACGCAGGCCCGCAAAAGAAGCCAGCCGAATTAGTCCCACCCCACCCCCTCCGCCGTCCCTCCCTCTCCAGCACCACCACCCTGCCCTGACTCCCCCCCCCCCCCCC